>NW_028181399.1:30000-397500 GCF_964211825.1 Aythya ferina | reverse complement strand
TGAATTAACATGGATATTTAAGGCCTGGCAAATCCAGTCTTCGAAGGATCCAAAAACAGGCCAAAAGACATGTAGTCTTAAAGGTTCCTTTGGCCATTCTGTCACACAATACTGGACCATTTTTAATTTACTTTTTCCTTTTCTGGGGTCCCTATCATTCCAATTTCGAATCGTTATTCCTAATGGACTTTCTGGTGGTATGACTGGTAATTTGCTCCCTTTCTTCCGGTCTCTGGTCTTCGATTTTGTCTGACCCATCTAGGAATTTTACTCTGGCAATTCCCACAGCCCTTGGTTACCTTAGTAAGAGTGTCTTGCAGGGGGTTGAGGACCTATCACACACCCACAAATCCTATAGGAATCCCTTCGGTCCTTCACCGGCCAAGTCCCTCACGGGAGATTGGAACCGCGGTTAGAAGACCTCCACAATCGCTTCAGAACTAAGTTCCATCTCAGTCACACTCTTACACACACAGGCAACCGAACCCCACCCAACCGAACGGTATACGCTTTAAATGCTTACGACTCCGTCATCTTCGTTCGGATCTTCACACACACAATTATGGGCAAAATATAGTGCTGCAGCTGGCAAGGGAGCTGAAAAAAAGAATCAGAAACTTTGCTTACCTTTATTCAGGTTTAAGATGCCATTAGTTCCGACCTGACTCAAACAGCAGCCACCAAATGGTGGGGGTGCCTCTCCTAGATCAAACCAGAAATCAGGAACCAAAGCCCTCCCGGACGAGAGCCCACTTGTAATAAATGACTGGGTCCCAAATAGGATTGCAATTGAAATTTACAATTTATTAAATGAATAGAGGTAAGCAAGCAGCGCTGGGTGCGCCAGGAGTCTCTGCTCCACCAAGACACACACAAGTTACATTAGGCGGCTGGTTTTTATGCTGCTAGGCTAATACATATTCATTACTACTTCTACAAAAGGCAGGGTTATTCTAATTAGTTCCCAGAATCCAAACCCTCCCACTGGTGCAGGCGTTATCAGTCTCCGGTGGTCCCTCTGGGGGCCGCTCGTACTGAAGGCTCGTAGTCTTCCTCCCAGGCTTTTCTCTTGTCCATCTCCTTTGTCCATCTTGGCTGGATGGCAGACACTTGCATAGTGTCCCATGCAACAGTTGTAATAGTTAGCAGTTATTCTGAAACCCCTTTGTTCTCTTATCCCCTATTGACCCGAATTGCTGGACCATTCCTTTGCAAGATTCAAGAACTATATATATTAACCACTCTGGTTTTCTCAGACTTTTCATCATATCATGCGGCCCTAGCATTGTTCCATATTGACACGAATCAGATGAACTCATTTCACACTGTTAAGCTGTCTTATCACTGCAAGCATATCTCAATACCACCTTCCTTCCCTCTACAGGATGTAACTGCGCAAAAACAACATTTTTATTCCCACAACCTTGATCCCCTTACCCTGAAATCCTTATTCCCCTTAAACCTAACAACTCTAACCACAACCCTAACCCTTATTATCAACCCCCTAACGCTAATGACACTGACCTTAATCCAAACCCCAAACTGCCCCTAACCCCAGACAACCAACAACGAAACACACACACACAAAGATGGAAACTACAAAAAAGGCAAAACCCACGATACAGGCCCCAAATCACAAATACGCAACCAAAATGCTACAGAAAAGCCCCAGATGCAGGCCCCAAATGCTACTGCTAGGCCTCAAAAGCTCAAGATGCATCCCAAAGCAAAAATGCAGGCCCCAAACGTTACAGAAAAGCCCCCAAACCCAGGCTGCACAAGTCTACAAGCAGGCCCCAAACTGCCAACAGAAGCAGGCACCAACCACACCCAGATGCAGACCCCAACTGCCCACAAGCAGCTCCTACCCCACCACCCCCTCCCAAGAACTGGACTCCACCCAGACACTGGCCCAAGACCCGGACCCGACCCCCGCCAACCTCCCTACCCTCCCCCCGACACAGGTGTACAAGCAGCTCACAACCCGCCCCTTCAGAGACCGGTCCCACTCCCCCCACCCCCCCCAAGACACGGGATGCAGAGGTGTACAACCAACTCCCAACTCCCTCCCCCTCAAAGGGAGGCCCCAAAGACCCCCAAATGGAGGCTCCTAGAGTGAACAAACAGCTCCCAACTTCCCCAGGCACAGGCCCACCCCCCCCCCCCCAAACACAGGCCACAGAGGTGTATAAACAGCCCAGACCCCCCTCCAAGACCATGGCCCCTATAGTGTACAAGCAGCTCCCAACCACCCACAGATGCAGGCCCCAACCCTTCTCAAAAGGGAGGCACCTAGAATGCATGAGCAACTCCCAACCAGCCTAAACATAGGTCCAAAAGTGCACAAGCAGCTCCCAACCCCCCTCAAATACAGACCCCAAAAGTGTACAAGTAGCTCCCCCCCCAGAGACAGGACCCAAAGGTGTACAACCAGTTCCCAACACCCCTGAGACACAGGCCCCAACCGCCCCCCCAGACACAGCGACCCAAATTCTACAAGCAGCTCCCAACCCCTGCCAGGCAGGCCCCCTACCCTATACAAGCAGCTCCCAACCCTCCCCCCCCCCCCCGAGGGAGGCCCCCAAGCCCCCCACAAACACAGGCCCCTACAGTGTACAGGCAGCTCCCAGCCACCCCCAGATGCTGGCCCCAAAGTTGTACAAACAGCTCCCAGCCACCCTGCAGAAACAGATTCCTACATTGTACAAGCAGTTCCCGGCCCGCTAGACACAGGCCCTGACCCCCCACACATGCAGGCCCCAAAGGTGTACAAGCAGCTCCCACCCCTCCCCCAGACGCAGGTCCCAAGCCCCCCCCCCCAAACACAGGCCCCTACAACCAGCACCCAACCCCCTACCCCCGATGCCAGGCCCAAAGGTGTAGAAGCAGCTCCAAACCTCCTCCCTCAACCCAGGCTCCAACAGTGTACAAGCACCTCCCAACCAACCCTCCCCTTCCCCCCCCCCCCCCCCCCCGCCCCCTGACACAGGCTCCAAAGGAATACAAAGAGCTCCCACCCCTCCCCCAGATGCTGGTCTCAAACCCCCCCCGCCCCCAGAAGCAGGCCCCAAAGGTGTAGAGTCAGCTCCCAACCCCCTCAATGCCGGCCCCAAGGGTCTACAAGCAGCTCCCCCCTTGCCCCCAGATACCGGCCCCCAGACACAGACCCCAAAAGCCTAATCACAGGCCCTGAACTCTAGAGGCAGGTTCCAAAACCCAGGACAAAGCCCCAGTGGTTCGAGACAGGGCCCAAATCCCAGACACAGGCCCCAAACGCTAAACATATGCCAAAAAAAGTATTAGTGCTGGTGCCAAATGTTACAGACAGGCCCAAAAGCCTGAGATGCTCAAGGCTGAGACGTAACTTGGCTTTCTGAATTACTGGAAAGCAGCTTTCATTCTCAGATAATTGTGTGCAGGCTAGATAGGATGGGGCTTCAGGCACCTCTTCACCTGAGGAAACACACTGCCATCAGGCACCGCTGTGCCAGACAAGCTTGTTCTGCTAGAACACCCTACTCAGATGCACTGTGGCATTCAAGTGAACTGCTTTCATGCAAATATAACGACTGATGTTACAACCCACCTTGCCTGTGGCACCTGATGAACAGAAGAGTAAGCCACCGCAGCGCTTCAAAACCATCCCTGCACGTGCCGCTCCTTGTCGCTCTCTGGCCTTATCTCATATCCTTATCCACTTCTGTGGAGAGCCTGCCACGGCACCTGCAAAGCAAGACGGACACCTTTCATAGTCACCTTGTGCTACTTGGTCGTTCTGCTCCAACCCAGCTCATGACCAGCCCCTCTTCTTACACAGCTCTTCAGAGTGCAGTTTGCTCCTTTGAGCCTGTGCGAGACACCTGTGAAAGAAAAAGAAACGCATAGGCCGATGCAGCATCCAAAGACACAGCACAACTAGGTAAGTTACTCTCATCTGCTCCCTTACCTCTGCCGCTTACCAGCCCCCGAGGCAGATGCTTCAATCTACCCTCTTCAAACAGCTACAGCACCTCTAAAAGACAGAGGGGATGCTTAGAGGAACAGTGAGACCTACAACACAACAACTGCTACATCTGTTCCTCACTCACCTTGCCAGAGGCAGCTCTGCGTGTGACGTCCCAGGTTGTACACTGCGTTACCTAACCCTTACCGTAACCCTTACCCTAACCCTTCTCACCCTTACCATTACCCAAATCCTTACCTTTACTTTTTCCTTACCCTTACTCTTTCCTTTAACCATAACCTTACCCTTACCCTATACCTTACTCCAACCCTTCCCCTTACCTTCCCCTTCCCCTTCCCCTTAACCTAACCCTAAAGCTTAAAGCTTACCGTAAACCTTACCCTTTCTGCTACACTTACCCTTAGCCTAAATCTAAACCTTACACTTACCCTTAGCCTAACCCTCACCCTTACCATTACCCATACCCTTATTCTTACTCTTATCCTAACCCTTACCTTTACACTTACGGTTACCATTAACCTTACCCTTACCCTAACACTTATCCTTAACCTAACCCTTACCCTAAACCTTACACTTACTCTTAACATTAACCTTACCCTTAACCTTTAGCTAATACTTAATCTTACGTTTTTCTCACCCTAACCCTATAATTAACCATAACCATTACCCTAACACTTAACCTTACCCTTACAATAAGCCACACAACAACACTTAAATGTACACTTACGCTTAAACTTGCCCTAGCAATTACTCGTACAATTAAAATATTAATTAATTAAATTAAAAAATTTTAATTTAAAATAAATTGAATTAAAAAATTTAAATACCCTTATCCTTATACCTTATCCTTAACCCTCACCCTTATCTTTACCAATACCCTTACTCTTACACTTATTCTTATACATACAACTTACCCTTTTCCTAACACTTAACCCTAACCTAACTCTAACCCTAAACCTTACCTGAACCCTTTCCAGTACCATTACATTAACCCTTACCCTTAACCTAAACCTTACACTTGCTCTTAACCTTAACCTAATACTTACCTTTACGTTTTCCTCACACTAACCCTAAAATTAACCCTAACCATTACCCTAACAGTTACCCCTAACCTAACCCTTACTCTAACACTTACAGTGACCCGTACACTTAAACATACCCTTACACTTACTCTTACCCTAACCCTTACCCTTATCATAACCCATACTCTAACACATACTTCCACCCGTACCCTTACGCTTTCCGTTACCCTAACTCGTACTCTTACCCTTACCCTTACCCTTACTCTTACCCTATCCCTTACCCAATCCCTTACCCTATCCCTTACCCTTAACCTAACCCTAAACCTTACCCTTATCCTAACACTTACCCTTACCGTAAACCTTACCCTTTCTGCTACACTTACCCTTAGCCTAAATCTAAACCTTACACTTAACCTTAGCCTAACCCTCACCCTTACCATTACCCATACCCTTATTCTTACTCTTACCCTAACCCTTACCTTTACACTTACGGTTACCATTAACCTAACCCTTACCCTAACACTTATCCTTAACCTAACCCTTACCCTAAACCTTACCCCAACCCTTACCCTGACCCTTACATTAACCCTAACCCTTACCCTAAACCTTACACTTACTCTTAACCTTAACCTTAGCTGTAACCTAATACTTACCCTTACGTTTCCCTCACCCTAACCCTAAAATTAACCCTAACCATTACCCTAACACTTAACCTTACCCTAACCCTAAAATTACTCGTACAATTACCCTTACGCTTACCCTTACCCTTAACCTAAGCCTAAACCATACAGTAAACCTTACCCTTTCTGCTATACTTACCCTTAGCCTAAATCTAAACCTTACTCTTACCCTTAGCCTAATCTTTACCCTTAACCTAACCCTAACCCTAAACCTTATCCCAGCTCTTACCCTGACCCTTACATTAACCCTAACCCTTACCCTAAAGCTTACACTTACTCTTAACCTTAACCTTACCCTTAACCATTACCCTAACACTTACCCTTACGTTTCCCTCACCCTAAGTCCTAAAATTAACCCTAACCATTACCCTAACACTTACCCTTACCCTAACCCTAACCGTAACTCTAACCCTTACTGTAACCCTTACCCTGACCCCTACCCTTACACTTACCCTTACCCTAAGCCTTTCCCTTACCATGACCCATACCCTAACACGTACTTGTAGCCTTAACCTTACCGTTCCCCTTACCCTTACCTTTACTGTCTCTGTTAGCCTTAAACTTACACTTAACATAAACCTTAACCTTAACCTAACCCTTATCATAAGGCATACAACAACACTTACATGTAAATTTACGCTTGACTTACCCTAGCAATTACTCGTACAATTACCCTTAACCTTACTATTAAGCTAACCCTAAACCTTACCCTTATGATAACACTTACCCTTATCCTAAACCTTACCCTTTCTGCTGCACTTACCGTTTGCCTAATTCTAAATCTTACCCTAACCCTCACCCTTACCTAAATCTAACCATTACCCTAAGCCTCACCCTTACCCTTACCATTATACTTACTTTTACCCTTAACCTAAACCTTACCCCAACCGTTACCCTGACCCTTACATTAACCCTAACCCTTACGCTAACCCTAACCCTAACCCTAACCCTAACCCTAACCCTAACCCTAACCCTGACCCTGACCCTGACCCTGACCCTAACCCTAACCCTAACCCTAACCCTAACCCTTACTCTAAACCTAACCCTTAACCTAAACCTTACACTTAATCTTATCTTTAACCTTACCCTTAAACTAATACATACCCTTACGTTTCCCTCATCATAACCCTAAAATTAACCGTAACCATTACCCTAACACTTATACTTACCTAACCCTAAACCTTACTCTAACTTTTACCCTGAGCCAGAACCTTAGACTTGCCCTTCCCCTTCCCCTTACTAATACCGTTACCATAACCCTTACCCATACACTTACAGTTACCATTAACCTTATCCTTACCCTAACACTTACCCTTACCCTATCCCTTACACTTATCTTATCCATACAAATTACGCTTTCCCTAACACTTAACCTTAACCTAACCCTAACCCTAAACCTTACCTGAACCCTTACTCTGACCCTTACATTAACCCTTACCCTAAAACTTACACTTAACCTTAACCTTACCCTTAACCTTAACCTAATACTTACCCTTACTTTTCCCTCACCCTAACCCTAAAATTAACCCTAACCATTACCCCAACATTTACCCTTACCCTAACCCTTACCCTTACCATAACCCATACTCTAACACATACTTCTACCCGTACCCGTACCCTTACGGTAACTCTTAACCTTACCGTAACCCTTACCCTTACCGTTACCGTTACCGTGGCCCTTACCCGTACCCTTACCCTTACCCTTACCCTTACCCTTACCCTTACCCTATCCCTTACCCTTACCCTAACCCTAAACCTTACCCTTATCCTAACACTTACCCTTACCGTAACCCTTACCCTTTCTGCTACACTTACCCTTAGCGTAAATCTAAACCTTACACTTACCCTTAGCCTTACCCTCACCCTTACCCTTACCCATACCCTTATTCTTACCCTTTTCCTAACCCTTACCTTTACACTTACGGTTACCATTAACCTTACCCTTACCCTAACACTTATCCTTAACCTAACCCTTACCCCAACCCTTACCCTGACCCTTACATTAACCCTAACCCTTACCCTAAACCTTACACTTACTCTTAACCTTAACCTTACCCTTAACATTAACCTAATACTTACGCATACGTTTTCCTGACTTTAACCCTAAAACTAACCCTAACCATTACCCTAACACTTAACCTTACCCTAACCCTAACCCTAACCCTTACTCTAACCCTTACCCTGACCTGTACCCTTACACTTACCCTTACCCTTATACTCACCCTAATTCTTACCCATACCATAACCCATACCCTAACACATATTTGTACCCTTAACCTTACCGTTACCCTTAACCTTACCCTTACCCTTACCCTTACTCTATCCCTTACCCTTACGCTTACCCTTAATATAAACCTTACCCTTGACCTTACCCTTACCATAAGCCATACAACAACACTTACATGTACACTTACATGTACACTTACGCTTACACTTACCCTAGCAATTCCTCGTACAATTACCCTTACCCTTACCCTTAACCGAAGCCGAAACCTTAAACCTTACAGTAAACCTTACCCTTTCTGCTACACTTACCCTTAGCCTAACCCTCACCCTTACCCTTACCCATACTCTTATTCTTACCCTTACCCTAACCCTTACCTTTACACTTAACGGTTACCATTAACCTAACCCTTACCCTAACGCTTATCCTTAACCTAACCCTTACCCTAAACCTTACCCCAACCCTTACCCTGACCCTTACATTAACCCTAACCCTTACCCTAAATCTTACACTTACTCTTAACCTTAACCTTAGCTGTAATCTAATACTTACCCTTACGTTTCCCTCACCCTAACCCTAAAATTAACCCTAACCATTACCCTTACACTTACCCTTACCCTAACCCTTACTGTAACCCTTACAATGAACCATATGCTTACACATACCCTTACCCTTACTCTTACTCTACCCTTACCCTTACCATAGCCCATACTCTAACACATACTTCTACCCTTAACCTTACTGTTACCCTTACCCTTACTCTATTTGTTACTCTTACACTTATCCTTAACATAAAACTTACTCTTAACCTTACCCTTACCATAAGCCATAGAACAACACTTACATGTTCACTTACGTTTCCACTTACCCTGGCAACTACTCGTACAATTAACCTTACCCTTACCCTTACCAAACCATTACCCTTACCCTTAACCTAATCCTCAACCTTACACTTATCCTAGCACTTACCCTTACCGTAATCCTTACCCTTTCTGCTACACTTACTCTTTGCCTAATTCTAAACCTTACCCTACACTCACCCTTACCCTTATCATAATGCTTACATTAACCCTTAACCTAAACCTTACCCCAACCCTTACCCTGACCCTTACATTAACGCTAACCCTTACCCTAAACCTTACACTTACTCTTAACCTTAACTTTACTCTTAACATTAACCTAATACTTACGCATATGTTTTCCTGACTTTAACCCTTAAATTTACCCTAACCATTACCCTAACACTTAACCTTAACCTAACTCTAAAATTACTCGTACAATTACCCTTACCCTTACCCTTAACCTAAGCCTAAACCTTACAGTAAACCTTACCCTTTCTGCTACACTTACCCTTAGCCTAAATCTAAACCTTACACTTACCCCTACTGTAACCCTCACCCTTATCATTACCAATACCCTTACTCTTACCCTTACCCTAACCCTTCTCCTTACACTTACTGTTACCTTTAACATTACCCTTACCCTAACACTTACACTTATCCTTATCCATGCCCTTACCCTTACCCTAATCTTTACCCTTAACCTAACCCTAACCCTAAACCTTATCCCAGCCTTTACCCTGACCCTTACATTAACCCTAACCCTTACCCTAAAGCTTACACTTACTCTTAACCTTAACCTTACCCTTAACCATTACCCTAACACTTACCCTTACGTTTCCCTCACCCTAAGTCCTAAAATTAACCCTAACCATTACCCTAACACTTACCCTTACCCTAACCCTAACCGTAACTCTAACCCTTACTGTAACCCTTACCCTGACCCCTACCCTTACACTTACCCTTACCCTAAGCCTTTCCCTTACCATGACCCATACCCTAACACGTACTTGTAGCCTTAACCTTACCGTTCCCCTTACCCTTACCTTTACTGTCTCTGTTAGCCTTAAACTTACACTTAACATAAACCTTAACCTTAACCTAACCCTTATCATAAGGCATACAACAACTCTTACATGTACACTTACGCTTGCACTTACCCTAGCAATTACTCGTACAATTACCCTTAACCTTACTATTAAGCTAACCCTAAACCTTACCCTTATGATAACACTTACCCTTATCCTAAACCTTACCCTTTCTGCTACACTTACCCTTTGCCTAATTCTAAACCTTACCCTAACCCTCACCCTTGCTTAAATCTAACCATTACGCTAGCCCTCACCCTTACCCTTACCATTATACTTACTTTTACCCTTAACCTAAACCTTACCCCAACCCTTACCCTGACCCTTACATTAACCCTAACCCTTACCCTAACCCTAACCCTAACCCTTACTCTAACCCTAACCCTTAACCTAAACCTTACACTTAGTCTTAACTTTAACCTTACACTTAATCTTAACTTTAACCTTACCCTTAAACTAATACATACCCTTACGTTTCCCTCATCATAACCCTAAAATTAACCGTAACCATTACCCTAACACTTATCCTTACCTAACCCTAACCCTAACCCTTACTCTAACTTTAAACCCTGACCTTAGACTTCCCCTTACCCTTCCCCTTACGCTTACCCTTACCCTAACCCTTACCCTTACACTTACAGGTACCATTAACCTTACCCTTACCCTAACACTTACTCTTACCCTATCCCTTACACTTATACTTATCCATACAACTTACGCTTACCCTAACACTTAACCTTAACCTAACCCTAACCCTAAACCTTACCTGAACCCTTACCCTGACCCTTACATTAACCCTTACCCTAAAACTTACACTTAACCTTAACCTTACCCTTAACCTTAACCTAATACTTACCCTTACTTTTCCCTCAGCCTAACCCTAAAATTAACCCTAACCATTACCCCTACACTTACCCTTACCCTAACCCTTACCCTTACCATAACCCATACTCTAACACATACTTCTACCCGTACCCGTACCCTTACGGTAACCCTTACCCTTACCGTAACCCTTACCCTTACCCTACCCTTACCCTTACCCTTACCCTTACCCTTTCCCTTTCCCTTACTCTTACCCTTACCCTTACCCTATCCCTTACCCTTACCCTAACCCTAAACCTTACCCTTATCCTAACACTTACCCTTACCGGAAACCTTACCCTTTCTGCTACCATTACCCATACCCTTATTCTTACCCTTACCATAACCCTTACCTTTACACTTACGGTTACCATTAACCTTACCCTTACCCTAACACTTATCCTTAACCTAACCCTTACGCTAAACCTTACCCCAACCCTTATCCTGACCCTTACATTAACCCTAACCCTTACCCTAAACCTTACACTTACTCTTAACCTTACCCTTTACATTAACCTAATACTTACGCATACGTTTTCCTGACTTTTACCCTTAAACTAATCCTAACCATTACCCTAACACTTAACCTTACCCTAACCCTAACCCTAACCCTTACTCTAACCCTTACCCTGACCCGTACCCTTACACTTACCCTTACCCTTACCCTTTTACTTACCCTAATTCTTACCCATACCATAACCCATACCCTAACACATATTTGTACCCTTAACCTTACCGTTACCCTTAACCTTACCCTTACCCTTACTCTATCCGTTACCCTTAAGCTTACTCTTTACATAAACCTTACTTTTGACCTTACCCTTACCATAAGCCATACAACAACACTTACATGTACACTTACGCTTACACTTACCCTAGCAATTCCTAGTACAATTACCCTTACCCTTACCCTTAACCTAAGCCGAAACCTTAAACCTTACAGTAAACCTTACCCTTTCTGCTACATTTACCCTAAGCCTAAATCTAAACCTTACTTTAAATCTTACTAAACATTACTTTAAATCTTACCCTTACTGTAACTCTCACCCTTATCATTACCAATACCCTTTCTCTTACCCTTACCCTAACCCTTCTCCTTACACTTACTGTTACCTTTAACATTACCCTTACCCTAACACTTACACTTATCCTTATCCATGCCCTTACCCTTACCCTAATCCTTACCCTTAACCTAACCCTAACCCTAAACCTTATCCCAGCCCTTACCCTGACCCTTACATTAACCCTAACCCTTACCCTAAAACTTACACTTACTCTTAACCGTAACCTTACCCTTAACATTAACCTAATACTTACCCTTACGTTTCCCTCCCCCTAACCCTAAAATTAACCCTAACCATTATCCTAACACTTACCCTTACCCTAACCCTAACCGTAATCTCTAACCCTTACTCTAACCCTTACCCTGACCCGTACCCTTACCCTAAGCCTTTCCCTTAGCATAACCCATACCCTAACACGTACCTGTAGCCTTAACCTAACCGTTCCCCTTACCCTTACCCTTACCTTTACTGTCTCCGTTACCCTTACACTTACACTTACACTTAACATAAACCTTAACCTTAACCTAACCCTTATCATAAGCCATACAACAACACTTACATGTGCACTTACGCTTGTACTTACCCTAGCAATTACTCGTACAATTACCCTTAACCTTACTATTAAGCTAACCCTAAACCTTACCCTTATCCTAACACTTACCCTTATCCTAAACCTTACCCTTTCTGCTACACTTACCCTTTGCCTAATTCTAAATCTTACCCTAACCCTCACCCTTACCTAAATCTAACCATTACCCTAACCTTCACTCTTACCCTTACCATTATACTTACTTTTACCCTTAACCTAAACCTTACCCCAACCCTTACCCTGACCCTTACATTAACCCTAACCCTTACCCTAACCCTAACCCTAACCCTAACCCTAACCCTAACCCTAACCCTAACCCTAACCCTAACCCTAACCCTAACCCTAACCCTAACCCTAACCCTAACCCTAACCCTAACCCTAACCTTAACCCTTAACCTAAACCTTACACTTAATCTTAACTTTAACCTTACCCTTAAACTAATACATACCCTTACGTTTCCCTCATCATAACCCTAAAATTAACTGTAACCATTACCCTAACACTTATCCTTACCGAACCCTAACCCTAACCCTTACTCTAACTTTCACCCTGACCCGGACCCTTAGACTTCCCCTTCCCCTTCCCCTTCCCCTTCCCCTTCCCCTTCCCCTTCCCCTTCCCCTTCCCCTTCCCCTTCCCCTTCCCCTTCCCCTTCCCCTTCCCCTTCCCCTTCCCCTTCCCCTTCCCCTTCCCCTTCCCCTTCCCCTTCCCCTTCCCCTTACCCTAACACTTACGGTTACCATTAATCTTACCCTTACCCTAACACTTACCCTTACCCTATTCCTTACACTTATCCTTATCCATACAACTTCCGCTTACCCTAACACTTAACCTTAACCTAACCCTAACCCTAAACCTTACCTGAACCCTTACCCTGACCCTTACATTAACCCTTACCCTAAAACTTACACTTAACCTTAACTTTACCCTTAACCTTAACCTAATACTTACCCTTACATTTCCCGCACCCTAACCCTAAAATTAACTCTAACCATTACCCCAACACTTACCCTTACCCTAACCCTTACCCTTACCATAACCCATACTCTAACACATACCTCTACCCGTACCCATACCCTTACGGTAACCCTTACCCTTACCGTAACACTTACCCTTACTGTTACCGTTACCATTGCCCTTACCCTTACCCTTACCCTTACCCTTACCCTTACCCTTACCCTTACCCTTACCCTTACCCTTACCCTTACTCTTACCCTTACCCTATAACTTACCCTTAACCTAACCTTAAAGCTTACCCTTATCCTAACACTTACCCTTACCGTAAACCTTACCCTTTCTGCTACATTTACCCTTAGCGTAAATCTAAACCTTACACTTACCCTTAGCCTAACCCTCACCCTTACCATTACCCATACCCTTATTCTTACCCTTTCCCGAACCCTTACCTTTACACTTACGGTTACCATTAACCTTACCCTTACCCTAACACTTATCCTTAACCTAACCCTTACCCTAAACCTTACCCCAACCCTTACATTAACCCAAACCCTTACCCTAAACCTTACACTTACTCTTAACCTTAACCTTACCCTTAACATTAACCTAATACTTACGCATACGTTTTCCTGACTTTAACCCTAAAACTAACCCTAACCATTACCCTAACACTTAACCTTACCCTAACCCTAACACTTAACCTTACCCTAACCCTAACCCTAACCCTTACTCTAACCCTTACCCTGACCTGTACCCTTACACTTACCCTTACCCTTATACTCACCCTAATTCTTACCCATACCATAACCCATACCCTAACACATATTTGTACCCTTAACCTTACCGTTACCCTTAACCTTACCGTTACCCTTACTCTATCCCTTACCCTTACGCTTACCCTTAACATAAACCTTACCCTTGACCTTACCATACCATAAGCCATACAACAACACTTACATGTACACTTACGCTTACACTTACCCTAGCAATTACTCGTACAATTACCCTTACTCTTACCCTTACCCTTAACCTAAGCCGAAACCTTAAACCTTACAGTAAACCTTACACTTTCTGCTACACTTACCCTTAGCCTAAATCTAAACCTTACACTTACCCTTACCTTAACCCTATACTTACCCTTACGTTTCCCTCACCCTAACCCTAAAATTTAACCCTAACCATTATTCTAACACTTACCCTTACCCTAACCCTAACCCTTACTCTTACCCTTACCCTCACCCATACCCTTACACTCACCCTTACCCTTACATTACCCTAACTCTTACCCATACCATAACCCATACCCTAACACATATTTGTACCCTTACCCTTACTCTATCCGTTACCCTTACGCTTACCCTTAACATAAACCTTACCATTAATCTTACCCTTACGCTAACCCTTACCCTTACCCTTATCCTTATCCATACCCTTAACCTTACACCAACCCTTCCCCTTAAGCTGAACCTAACCCTAAACCTTACCCCAAACCTTTCCCTGAACTTTACCCCTTCCCTGAAGCCTTACCCTTAACCTTAACCTTACACTTAATCTTAACCTTAACCTTACACTTAAACTTAAGCTAGTACTTAACCTTACATTTTTCTCACCCTAATCCTAAAATTAACCCTAACCATTACCCTAACACTTAACCGTTACACTTACCCTTATTCTATCCATTACTCTTACGCTTTCCCTTAACATAAACCTTACCCTTACCATAAGCCATACATCAACACTTACATGTACACTTACGCTTACACTTATCCTAGCAATTACTCGTACAATTACCCTTAACCTAACCATAAACATTAAGGATAAGCTTAAGGGTCACCCTTAAGGTTACCGTTATCCTAACACTTATACTTAAGATGAGGATAAGGGTTAGAGTAAGGGTAAGTGTTAGGGTAATGGTTAGGCTAATTTTAGGTTTAGGGTGAGGGAAACATAAGGGTAAGTATTAGGTTAAGTTTAAGGATAAGGTTAAGAGTTATGGTAAGGGTTAGGTTTAATGTAAGGGTAAGGGTTTGGGAAATGTTTAGGATAAGGGTAAGAGAAGGGATAATGGTAAGGGTAAGGGTGATGTTTAGTGTAAGGGTTAGATTTAGTTAAGGGTAAGGGTTAGTGTAAGTTTAAGGGTAAGGGTAAGTGTAAGGGTATGTGTAAAAGTACGGGTCATTGTAAGGGTTTGAGTAAGGGTTAGGGTAAGGGTAAGTGTTAGGGTAATGGTTAGGGTTAATTTTAGGGTTAGGGTGAGGGAAACGTAAGAGTAAGTATTAGGTTACAGCTAAATTTAAGGTTAAGAGTAAGTGTAAGGTTTAGTGTAAGGATTAGGGTTAATGTAAGGGTCAAGGTAAGGGTTGGGGTAAAGGTTTAGGTAAAGGGTAAAAATATGTATATTGTAAGGGTGAGGGGTTAGGGTAATGGTTAGATTTTAGTTAGATTTAGGTAAGGGTGAGGGTTCGGGTAAGGTTTAGAATTAGGCAAAGGGTAAGTGTAGCAGAAAGGGTAAGGTTTAGGATAAGGGTAAGTGTTAGGATAAGGGTAAGGTTTAGGGTTAGCTTAATAGTAAGGTTAAGTGTAATTGTACGAGTAATTGCTAGGGTAAGTGCAAGCGTAAGTGTACATGTAAGTGTTGTTGTATGGCTTATGGTAAGGGTAAGGTCAAGGGTAAGGTTTATGTTAAGGGTAAGCCTAAGGGTAACGGATAGAGTAAGGGTAAGGGTAAGGTTAAGGGTAACGGTAAGGTTAAGGGTACAAATATGTGTTAGGGTATGGGTAAGAATTAGGGTAAGTATAAGGGTAAGGGTAAGTGTAAGGGTACAGGTCAGGGTAAGGGTTAGAGTAAGGGTTAGGGTTAGGGTAAGGTTAAATGTTAGGGTAATGGTTAGGGTTAGTTTTAGGGTTAAAGTCAGGAAAACGTATGCGTAAGTATTAGGTGAATGTTAAGGGTAAGGTTAAGGTTAAGAGTAAGTGTAAGGTTTAGGGTAAGGGTTAGGGTTAATGTAAGGGTCAGGGTAAGGGTTGGGGTAAGGTTTAGGGTAAGGGTTAGGTTAAGGATAAGTGTTAGGGTAAGGGTAAGGTTAATGGTAACCGTAAGTGTAAAGGTAAGGGTTCGGGAAAGGGTAAGAATAAGGGTATGGGTAAGGGTAAGGGTGAGGGTTAGGCTAAGGGTAAGTGTAAGGTTTAGATTTAGGCTAAGGGTAAGTGTAGCAGAAAGGGTAAGGTTTACGGTAAGGGTAAGTGTTAGGGTAAGGGTAAGGTTAAGGGTTAGGGTGAGGGTAAGGGTAAGGGTAAGGGTAAGGGTAAGGGTAAGGGCCACGGTAACGGTAACGGTAAGGGTAAGGGTTACGATAAGTGTAAGGGTTACCGTAAGGGTAAGGGTTACCGTAAGGGTACGGGTACGGGTAGAGGTATGTGTTAGAGTATGGGTTATGGTAAGGGTAAGGGTTAGGGTAAGGGTAAGTGTTGGGGTAATGGTTAGGGTTAATTTTAGGGTTAGGGTGAGGGAAAAGTAAGGGTAAGTATTAGGTTAAGGTTAAGGGTAAGGTTAAGGTTAAGTGTAAGTTTTAGGGTAAGGGTTAATGTAAGGGTCAGGGTAAGGGTTCAGGTAAGGTTTAGGGTTAGGGTTAGGTTAAGGTTAAGTGTTAGGGTAAGCGTAAGTTGTATGGATAAGGATAAGTGTAAGGGATAGGGTAAGGGTAAGTGTTAGGGTAAGGGTAAGGTTAATGGTAACCGTAAGTGTAAGGGTAAGGGTTAGGGTAACGGTATTAGTAAGGGGAAGGGGTAGGGGAAGTCTAAGGTTCTGGCTCAGGGTAAAAGTTAGAGTAAGGTTTAGGGTTAGGTAAGTATAAGTGTTAGGGTAATGGTTACGGTTAATTTTAGGGTTATGATGAGGGAAACGTAAGGGTATGTATTAGTTTAAGGGTAAGGTTAAAGATAAGATTAAGTGTAAGGTTAAGGATAAGGCTTAGGGTTAGAGTAAGGGTTTGGGTTAGGGTTAGGGATAGGGGTAGGGTTAGGGTTAATGTAAGGGTCAGGGTAAGGGTTGGGGTAAGGGTTAGGGTTAGGGTTTGGGTAAGGGTTACGATACACCCTTATTCCCATGCTGTGGCAGATGGGTGCATACCCAACAGTTCGTCTTATTAGTTACTTGAGAAATTGTTTGTATTAAGGTCAGGTGTAAGTTCTCATCCCAAGTTGCCCACCCCAAATCCGAGAACCGCACCCCTGCAATCATTAGGATCTGGAAAACCGTAATTTTGTTGGTCCAATTGGAGTGGTGGTCCATATCCTCGCCGGGGCCTTCTTCACCCTTGAATTGTGGATCCAAGCTGCTTGCTTCTTAATCTTAATGGCGGTGTGTGTTGTCAGTAATACTTGGTGTGGTCCCATCCACTTTCCTTCCATTTTTCCTGCACGGGTTGTCCTGAAAAAGTCTTTATATATATATAATCCCCGAGCTTAAAGGGGTGGATTGGTTGATCCAACCCTCTAGCCCTGGTCCCTAAAACAAATGTATGTACTTTATTTAATTGTTTCTGAAGTTCAGTTATATAAGCATATAAATATTCTGATCCTAACTGCGTTAGGTCCTCTCCACTAAATAGAAATTGCTATGGCCTTCCATATAAGATTTTGAAGGGACTCAAATTTCCTTTTATTCTAGGTTTAACTCTAATTCCAAGTAATGCTAAAGGGAGGGATTGAGGCCATGACAAATTAGCTTCTTATCCAATTTTAGCTATTTATTGTTTAATTAAATGGTTCATTTTTTCTACCTGTCCACTTGCCTGTGGTCTATAAGGAGTATGCAGTTGCCAATCTATCTTTAGAATCTTACTTATCTGGTCTACCACTTGTGCACAAAAATGTGAAACTCTATCAGAAGACATTGCTACTAGAATCCCAAAGCATGGTATTATTTCATTTAACAAGACTTTAACCACTTCTCTTGCTTTGGTTGTTCGACAGGGAAAGGCTTCAGGCCTTCCTGAAAACGTGTCAGTCAGAACCAGTAAATAATGATACCCCCCTTTTCTAGGGAGTTCTGAAAAATCAATTTGCCACTGTTGCCCCAAATAATTTCCTTTACCGATTATTCCAAATTTTATTCTATTCTTGGTATTGGGGTTATTGTGTAAGCAAATGCTACATTGTTGAGTTACTTGTTTTATCATATCGTCCCACTAATGTCTGACTCAGGCTCTTATGCAGTGTGCCAGCTCCCCAATGCGTTTTATTGTGTTCTGTAAGAACTATGGGCCATGTCAAACTAGAGGGTATTACTATGGGGTTATCTTTTAAATATACTCATCCATCTGGTTTCATTTTACCTTTCAAATCTTCAATTAATTTTAAGTCTTCTTTTGTATAATTTGGATATAGTTTGGATTTTACCGTCTGGTATCAAAGACAATGCCTTCACCTCAGTTATTTCAGCTGCCTTCTTAGCCTCTGCCAATCGATTTTCCAATATCAAAATCGGTGTTCCCCTTTTGGTGTCCCTGACAATGCATGATAGCTACCTTTTCTGGTTGTTTTACAGCCTCTAACAATTTTAAAATTTCTTCAGCATACTTTGTGTTTTCACTGAGCGGTCAGCAATCCATGTTCTTTCCAAATTGCTCCATGAGCATGTACCACGCCGAATGTATATTTAGAATCTGTCCAAATATTTACCCTTTTTCCCGCTGCCAGTTCCAATGCTCTCGTGAGAGCAACTATCTCCGCCTTTTGAGCTGATGTTCCAGGGGGTAAAGGCTTAGACTCGATTACCTGCTGAGTAGTTGTTATAGCATATCCAGCTTTACGTTGTCTTTGCGTAACAAAACTGCTCCCATCCGTGAACCAAGTTTCTTCCGCATCTTCCATGGGCTCCTCCTTAAGGTCTGGTCGGCTGGAATACACAGTCTCTAGAGTTTCTAAACAATCGTGAATCACAGCTTGTGCCGGAGCATCACTAAGAAAAGAGGCTAGATTCACAATATGAATTATCACAATTTCCACGTCGTCCTGTTCTACCAATATTGCTTGATATTTCAAAATCATCAATTCTTGTTTAAGTTGTTTAAAGACTTTTTGTGCTTCTCCAGTCCAGACTAACTTTGACTGGTTAATCTTTATCAATTCACATAGAGGCTTTACCAATAGTCCATAATTATAAATCCAAAGGCGACACCAACCTGTCATTCCTAAAAAGCTTTGTAGCTCCTTTACCATTTGAGGTTCTGGAGTCCGGCAAATGACTTCCTTATGTTCAGTTCCTAGTTCTCGTTGTCCTTCCGAAATGTCAAATCCCAGATAGGTCACACTTTGTTGAGCCAGCTGGACTTTCTGTCAAGAGACTTGATATCCATTTAAACCCAGAAAATTAAGACGACTTATAGTCCATTGAATCCAACTCCCTTTAGTCTCGGTAGCTATTAAGAGATCATCTACATATTGTAACAAAGCACCTTCAGTGTCCGGAGGTATCCATGTTTCGAGTTCCCTTGCTAATTGGTTTCCAAAAATAGTGGGGCTATTCTTGAATCCTTGAGGTAGTAATGTCCACGTAAGCTGCGTCTTTCTGCCTGAATCGGGATTTTCCCATTCAAAGGCGAATAGGTTTTGGCTTTCTGTGGCTAAGCCTAGGCAGAAGAAGGCATCTTTTAAATCCAGTACGGTAAACCAGACTTGACTATTCTTTAATTTAGTCAGCAAAGTATAAGGGTTTGCCACTACTGGATGTATATCCTCAGTGATTTTATTTATGGCCCTCAAATCCTGAACTAGCCTATAGCTTTTTCATCTGCCTTTTTAATTGGCAATATGGGTGCATTGGATTCTGATTCGCATTCAATCAATAATCCATACTGTAAAAATTGATCAATTATCTCTTTAATTCCTTTCCTATCTTCTGTCCTCAAAGGATATTACTTAACCTTAACGGGTTTCTCTCCTGGCTTTAATTTAATAATTATTAAGGTCACATTTTTAGCTCTTCCAGGGACTTCGGTAGCCCAAACTCCTGGACATACTTGATCTGTGATCTCTAAAGGTATTTCACTTTTAGGGTCAGTTTGTATTAGTGCCAAGCTTAACACATTTATTAGTTGTTCTTCTCCTGTTCTTAATTCCATTTTCCCTTTTTCAAAGACAATTTCTGCTCCTACTTGCTCTAATAAATCTCTACCTAAGAATGCCCATGAGGAGCTAGGCATAGATAAAAATCTGTGTATGCCCCATTGTTTCCCTAACTTGTACTTCAAAGGTTCACAAAAATAAGCCTTTTCGGTTACACCTTGTCCTGGTTTCAGTTAGAACAGAGTTAATTTTCTTCCTAGTAGCTGGGAGAATGCTATGTTTTGGCTTAGGGTGAGAAGAGTGCTGATAACACCCCGATGTTTTAATTGTTGCAGAGCAATGCTTATAGCAAGCCAAGGACATCTCAGCTTCTTGCTCTGTCCTGCCAACAGGCAGGCTGGGGGTGCAGTAAGAGCTGGGAGGGGACAGACCCAGGACAGGTGACCCAAACTAGCCAAAGGGGTATTCCATAGCATCTGACGTCAGGCTAAACAATACATAGGGGTGGCTAGCCAGGGGGAGGGGGCCGGACTGCTCGGGGTTAGGCTGGGCATCGGTCAGCGGGTGGTGAGCAATTGCATTGTGCATCACTTGTTTGTACACATTATTAGTAGTGGTACTATTATCATCATTGTATTATTATTATTATTATTATTATTATTATTATTATTATTATTATTATTTTGTCTTATTAAACTGTCTTTATCTCAACTCACAGGCTTCACTTTCCATTTCTCTCCCCCATCCCAGAGAGGGAGGGGGAGGGTGAGCGAACAGCTGCGTGGTGTTTAGCTGCCGGCCGGGTTAAACCACGACACACCTTTTACCCTAACATAATAATTCTGTGAAGGCATTAATGCTTGATTTAGAACTGAATACGTTGCCCCATAGCAATAAGAAATTTCACTTCCATTCCTCCCCTAGCTTCATTATAACCAGTGGAGGATCCGCTAGGGTAGATTCCCCAGGTCCCCGTTATTCCTGTTGAAATCAGGGGTTGATTACCCTAGGAAAAGGCTAGTCAATTTGTCCTCCAAAGCCAGGTCCAAACCGTTTTGTTTTATTTATTTATTTATTTATTTATTTTCATTACATTTCAGAGTTGGTCCAAAAATTCCATAGGGCTTTCTTTTAGACCTTGTTGGAAGCATATTCTCAATTCCCAATTCATCCAGGTTTTAGTATTTACTTAACCGTTCATGATTTTCAGGATGATTCGGGTCTTAGTGGGGGTCGGTCAGGGGAATGCAGTTGTCCACAGTTCCCTGAACGGTCCCATCAGCAATCTGAGCTCGCACATGAACTTGGTTCAGGTTGTTTTAAGAGTGTACCTCTTTTCTGTTTCTGTGACAACTCTCTCGGACCGATCATGGTCCCTTTGCCCTAAAGGGCTAACACCCATGATTTTAAGATCTCTGCCTCGGGCAGAGGCAGAACTATTAACATTCCTACATCCTCTTTCCCTGCTCATTCAACTTCAAACACCTTTAACACTTTCAACAACCCTTTTAACACTTCCTTTATCTTTCTCCAGCCTGTACTTCTCTAATGCCAACATCAAAGGTTCAGTCAAGGGCCAACTTAATTCCCTACCTTTTCCCACCAAGATGCTGAAACATCAGTATACAACATTTCATCCTGTTCTGCTTCTCAAAAAACAACATTAACTGTAGCAAAATATTATAGTTTAAAGTTCCATTTAGGGGCCACTTTTCTCCACATTCCAGCTTATAAAGCGGCCACCACTGATTACGATATTTTATCAATGTTTTCCTGTTCACACTTCCACCGGCAGATCCTCCAATATCCTTCCAGTGACTTAAAACACATCCTAACACACTTTTCTTTAAAATTTCACTGCTTGTTTGCCCCCCCAGTTTCCAGTTTACACTTTCAGAATACACACGTTACTTACAAAAGCGTATCACAAAACGTATCACTCACAAAACTACGGGCACGCAATATCTTTCAGTAGCGATGTCACAAAACTACTATTACCAGCAATATTGCCAAAATCACAGTAACAATAGTCAGAGTCAAATTCCACATGCGATAAGTCAGAAAACCGAACTGTGTAACACCGTAACGATATCTTTCTTATAACAATGCCACGAACCTACTATTACCACCAGGAAAATAGCCAAAATCGCAGTAACAATAACCAGAGTTAAATACCATACTCCATGAGTCAGAAAACCGAAATAGACAACACAATTCCAGATGGACCTTAAAGCGAGCTCCTTCCTTAAGGTCCCCAAACATGTACTTATGGTGCTAACCACAAAGTATATACCAAACACTGCCTCGCAGAAGATCACCTTCTGACTTACAGACAGTTCCAGATGACCGGTCTACCAGAAAACCAAACCAGAATAAAGAATATACTCACTTACAATGATGGGGTCCTTGTCTGCCTCCGCAGTGATCCGGTGAGTCGAGGAGTCCCTCCGGGAAATCCCGGGGGTACCCTAGGGAGTCCTGTTCCCAGCAGGTCCTGCAGTCCGGCAGAGAGGTTGTCCCATCTGGGTCGCCAAATTGATTCAAAGATCGAAGCCGAAATTCCTTTAAGTGGTATATTCTTTATTGCAGCGCTGGATGCACAGGGGATCTCTCCACCTATCGTGCATACCCAAAGCAGAAAGCAGTCTTGAATTTATACAATCAATCTATCAATATTCTACAAGCACCTATACATACGCATTACCTATCCCCGCCTTCCCTCGCTTCTCATGCTAATTAGCCTTTTGGCACCTTGCGCCTGCGCAGAGCCTTCCAAGAATTGTGGGCAGGGGTCTTTGGGACGTGGGCAGGGGTCTTTGGGAGGAAGACCCCGAGTCTTCCTCACAGTGTACTTTTCACCTTTGGTCAGGAATCTGCTGAATTGGCATGTTTCTTAATTGCAAGAGCTGGTTGTTGCCAATTCTCCCGTTTGTTGTATCTTTATAATGAATTCCAATGTCCAGTTTCGAGAGTTATAGTCCTTACATTCGTTTCTCTGTCCGCCTGCCGCTTCCTTATCATGAGTTCCAGTGTCTTGTTTCGAGATATACAGTCCTTGTCTGGGGATTGTCCTTGCCTCCCCAATACCTCCTTAATCAATCCCCCCTTTTCTTTTCCCATGCAAATTCTTTTGCATCAGATACTTTCTTTATTTACAGTAACACAACAAAGCAGGCATCTAAACAACATGCACACAAATATTCCTAACACTACTAATACGATTAGAGCAATGAATACTTGTTTCAACCATTGGAAATTGGGCAACCAGGAGGTTAACTTAGTCCATAGTTCACTAAAACTCCATGAAAGATCATCTTTACTGATCTCATGTAGGATCCTGGTCTGCTTCCATATTTCTTCCAGGTCGGTAGAGATCCTTCCACTCTGATCTACATACATAAAACAACTTGTGTTTATTACTGTACAGACTCCCCCTTGAGTGGCCAGTAACAAGTCTAGGGCCATCCGATTTTGGAATACTACCTGTGATAAACTAGATATCTCTTCTTGTTGAGCCTTTATAGCATCCAGAATTTTGTTTTCTAACTTCTCTATAATTGCAGAAATATTAACTATTGCCTTTTCCAATTCACTCACTCCTAACCATGGGATAAACCATCGCACAAAACTATGAAAAGGGGTGTGTCTCTCTATCAATGGATTGTTAATTTTTCATCTGATTCTCCGGATATGATTTCTCAAGTAACCTCGAGGCACTACATCATGTACTGTCATATTGGGGACTACCGCTCCAAGAGTGCAAGTTCCCTTCCAATTCTCAGGCAAGACCTTACGGGCTGTATCATTGCATAGCCAATACCACCCTTTTCCTTCTGGAACCGTCCAGCTGGTTGAATTTGCCCAGCCGCTAGTCGTACTAATATCAATTGTTCAATTACAAGATGTCTGATTTCCCACATAAGTAGTATCCGTATTTATACAATGCTGTTTTCCTATACCCTTAGGCGGGTTACACCTTTGTACACACACATAATAGGATTCTAACGGCAAGAAGCTACTCACTTCTAGTTCCAGAACTGCTTAATATTTTCGACCCCAAGATGTGTTTTCCCACAAATTAGTCCAAGATAAGTTTGCAGGCAAGGGAATCCCAATTAACGATACACCCTTATTCCCATGCTGTGGCAGATGGGTGCATACCCAACAGTTCGTCTTATTAGTTACTTGAGAAATTGTTTGTATTAAGGTCAGGTGTAAGTTCTCATCCCAAGTTGCCCACCCCAAATCCGAGAACCGCACCCCTGCAATCATTAGGATCTGGAAAACCGTAATTTTGTTGGTCCAATTGGAGTGGTGGTCCATATCCTCGCCGGGGCCTTCTTCACCCTTGAATTGTGGATCCAAGCTGCTTGCTTCTTAATCTTAATGGCGGTGTGTGTTGTCAGTAATACTTGGTATGCTCCCATCCACTTTCCTTCCATTTTTCCTGTACGGGTTGTCCTGAAAAAGTCTTTATATATATATAATCCCCGAGCTTAAAGGGGTGGATTGGTTGATCCAACCCTCTAGCCCTGGTCCCTAAAACAAATGTATGTACTTTATTTAATTGTTTCTGAAGTTCAGTTATATAAGCATATAAATATTCTGATCCTAACTGCGTTAGGTCCTCTCCACTAAATAGAAATTGCTATGGCCTTCCATATAAGATTTTGAAGGGACTCAAATTCCCTTTTATTCTAGGTTTAACTCTAATTCCAAGTAATGCTAAAGGGAGGGATTGAGGCCATGACAAATTAGCTTCTTATCCAATTTTAGCTATTTATTGTTTAATTAAATGGTTCATTTTTTCTACCTGTCCACTTGCCTGTGGTCTATAAGGAGTATGCAGTTGCCAATCTATCTTTAGAATCTTACTTATCTGGTCTACCACTTGTGCACAAAAATGTGAAACTCTATCAGAAGACATTGCTACTAGAATCCCAAAGCATGGTATTATTTCATTTAACAAGACTTTAACCACTTCTCTTGCTTTGGTTGTTCGACAGGGAAAGGCTTCAGGCCTTCCTGAAAACGTGTCAGTCAGAACCAGTAAATAATGATACCCCCCTTTTCTAGGGAGTTCTGAAAAATCAATTTGCCACTGTTGCCCCGAATAATTTCCTTTACTGATTATTCCAAATTTTATTCTATCCTTGGTATTGTGTAAGCAAATGCTACATTGTTGAGTTACTTGTTTTATCATATCGTCCCACTAATGTCTGACTCAGGCTCTTATGCAGTGTGCCAGCTCCCCAATGCGTTTTATTGTGTTCTGTAAGAACTATGGGCCATGTCAAACTAGAGGGTATTACTATGGGGTTATCTTTTAAATATACTCATCCATCTGGTTTCATTTTACCTTTCAAATCTTCAATTAATTTTAAGTCTTCTTTTGTATAATTTGGATATAGTTTGGATTTTACCGTCTGGTATCAAAGACAATGCCTTCACCTCAGTTATTTCAGCTGCCTGCTTAGCCTCTGCCAATCGATTTTCCAATTTCAAAATCGGTGTTCCCCTTTTGGTGTCCCTGACAATGCATGATAGCTACCTTTTCTGGTTGTTTTACAGCCTCTAACAATTTTAAAATTTCTTCAGCATACTTTGTGTTTTCACTGAGCGGTCAGCAATCCATGTTCTTTCCAAATTGCTCCATGAGCATGTACCACGCCGAATGTATATTTAGAATCTGTCCAAATATTTACCCTTTTTCCCGCTGCCAGTTCCAATGCTCTCGTGAGAGCAACTATCTCCGCCTTTTGAGCTGATGTTCCAGGGGGTAAAGGCTTAGACTCGATTACCTGCTGAGTAGTTGTTATAGCATATCCAGCTTTACGTTGTCTTTGCGTAACAAAACTGCTCCCATCCGTGAACCAAGTTTCTTCCGCGTCTTCCATGGGCTCCTCCTTAAGGTCTGGTCGGCTGGAATACACAGTCTCTAGAGTTTCTAAACAATCGTGAATCACAGCTTGTGCCGGAGCATCACTAAGAAAAGAGGCTAGATTCACAATATGAATTATCACAATCTCCACGTCGTCCTGTTCTACCAATATTGCTTGATATTTCAAAATCATCAATTCTTGTTTAAGTTGTTTAAAGACTTTTTGTGCTTCTCCAGTCCAGACTAACTTTGACTGGTTAATCTTTATCAATTCACATAGAGGCTTTACCAATAGTCCATAATTATAAATCCAAAGGCGACACCAACCTGTCATTCCTAAAAAGCTTTGTAGCTCCTTTACCATTTGAGGTTCTGGAGTCCGGCAAATGACTTCCTTATGTTCAGTTCCTAGTTCTCGTTGTCCTTCCGAAATGTCAAATCCCAGATAGGTCACACTTTGTTGAGCCAGCTGGACTTTCTGTCAAGAGACTTGATATCCATTTAAACCCAGAAAATTAAGACGACTTATAGTCCATTGAATCCAACTCCCTTTAGTCTCGGTAGCTATTAAGAGATCATCTACATATTGTAACAAAGCACCTTCAGTGTCCGGAGGTATCCATGTTTCGAGTTCCCTTGCTAATTGGTTTCCAAAAATAGTGGGGCTATTCTTGAATCCTTGAGGTAGTAATGTCCACGTAAGCTGCGTCTTTCTGCCTGAATCGGGATTTTCCCATTCAAAGGCGAATAGGTTTTGGCTTTCTGTGGCTAAGCCTAGGCAGAAGAAGGCATCTTTTAAATCCAGTACGGTAAACCAGACTTGACTATTCTTTAATTTAGTCAGCAAAGTATAAGGGTTTGCCACTACTGGATGTATATCCTCAGTGATTTTATTTATGGCCCTCAAATCCTGAACTAGCCTATAGCTTTTTCATCTGCCTTTTTAATTGGCAATATGGGTGCATTGGATTCTGATTCGCATTCAATCAATAATCCATACTGTAAAAATTGATCAATTATCTCTTTAATTCCTTTCCTATCTTCTGTCCTCAAAGGATATTACTTAACCTTAACGGGTTTCTCTCCTGGCTTTAATTTAATAATTATTAAGGTCACATTTTTAGCTCTTCCAGGGACTTCGGTAGCCCAAACTCCTGGACATACTTGATCTGTGATCTCTAAAGGTATTTCACTTTTAGGGTCAGTTTGTATTAGTGCCAAGCTTAACACATTTATTCGTTGTTCTTCTCCTGTTCTTAATTCCATTTTCCCTTTTTCAAAGACAATTTCTGCTCCTACTTGCTCTAATAAATCTCTACCTAAGAGTGCCCATGAGGAGCTAGGCATAGATAAAAATCTGTGTATGCCCCATTGTTTCCCTAACTTGTACTTCAAAGGTTCACAAAAATAAGCCTTTTCGGTTACACCTTGTCCTGGTTTCAGTTAGAACAGAGTTAATTTTCTTCCTAGTAGCTGGGAGAATGCTATGTTTTGGCTTAGGGTGAGAAGAGTGCTGATAACACCCCGATGTTTTAATTGTTGCAGAGCAATGCTTATAGCAAGCCAAGGACATCTCAGCTTCTTGCTCTGTCCTGCCAACAGGCAGGCTGGGGGTGCAGTAAGAGCTGGGAGGGGACAGACCCAGGACAGGTGACCCAAACTAGCCAAAGGGGTATTCCATAGCATCTGACGTCAGGCTAAACAATACATAGGGGTGGCTAGCCAGGGGGAGGGGGCCGGACTGCTCGGGGTTAGGCTGGGCATCGGTCAGCGGGTGGTGAGCAATTGCATTGTGCATCACTTGTTTGTACACATTATTAGTAGTGGTACTATTATCATCATTGTATTATTATTATTATTATTATTATTATTATTATTATTATTATTATTATTATTATTATTATTTTGTCTTATTAAACTGTCTTTATCTCAACTCACAGGCTTCACTTTCCATTTCTCTCCCCCATCCCAGAGAGGGAGGGGGAGGGTGAGCGAACAGCTGCGTGGTGTTTAGCTGCCGGCCGGGTTAAACCACGACACACCTTTTACCCTAACATAATAATTCTGTGAAGGCATTAATGCTTGATTTAGAACGGAATACGTTGCCCCATAGCAATAAGAAATTTCACTTCCATTCCTCCCCTAGCTTCATTATAACCAGTGGAGGATCCGCTAGGGTAGATTCCCCAGGTCCCCGTTATTCCTGTTGAAATCAGGGGTTGATTACCCTAGGAAAAGGCTAGTCAATTTGTCCTCCAAAGCCAGGTCCAAACCGTTTTGTTTTATTTATTTATTTATTTATTTATTTTCATTACATTTCAGAGTTGGTCCAAAAATTCCATAGGGCTTTCTTTTAGACCTTGTTGGAAGCATATTCTCAATTCCCAATTCATCCAGGTTTTAGTATTTACTTAACCGTTCATAATTTTCAGGATGATTCGGGTCTTAGTGGGGGTCGGTCAGGGGAATGCAGTTGTCCACAGTTCCCTGAACGGTCCCATCAGCAATCTGAGCTCGCACATGAACTCAGGTTGTTTTAAGAGTGTACCTCTTTTCTGTTTCTGTGACAACTCTCTCGGACCGATCATGGTCCCTTTGCCCTAAAGGGCTAACACCCATGATTTTAAGATCTCTGCCTCGGGCAGAGGCAGAACTATTAACATTCCTACATCCTCTTTCCCTGCTCATTCAACTTCAAACACCTTTAACACTTTCAACAACCCTTTTAACACTTCCTTTATCTTTCTCCAGCCTGTACTTCTCTAATGCCAACATCAAAGGTTCAGTCAGGGGCCAACTTAATTCCCTACCTTTTCCCACCAAGATGCTGAAACATCAGTATACAACATTTCATCCTGTTCTGCTTCTCAAAAAACAACATTAACTGTAGCAAAATATTATAGTTTAAAGTTCCATTTAGGGGCCACTTTTCTCCACATTCCAGCTTATAAAGCGGCCACCACTGATTACGATATTTTATCAATGTTTTCCTGTTCACACTTCCACCGGCAGATCCTCCAATATCCTTCCAGTGACTTAAAACACATCCTAACACACTTTTCTTTAAAATTTCACTGCTTGTTTGCCCCCCCCAGTTTCCAGTTTACACTTTCAGAATACACACGTTACTTACAAAAGCGTATCACAAAACGTATCACTCACAAAACTACGGGCACGCAATATCTTTCAGTAGCGATGTCACAAAACTACTATTACCAGCAATATTGCCAAAATCACAGTAACAATAGTCAGAGTCAAATTCCACATGCGATTAGTCAGAAAACCGAACTGTGTAACACCGTAACGATATCTTTCTTATAACAATGCCACGAACCTACTATTACCACCAGGAAAATAGCCAAAATCGCAGTAACAATAACCAGAGTTAAATACCATACTCCATGAGTCAGAAAACCGAAATAGACAACACAATTCCAGATGGACCTTAAAGCGAGCTCCTTCCTTAAGGTCCCCAAACATGTACTTATGGTGCTAACCACAAAGTATATACCAAACACTGCCTCGCAGAAGATCACCTTCTGACTTACAGACAGTTCCAGATGACCGGTCTACCAGAAAACCAAACCAGAATAAAGAATATACTCACTTACAATGATGGGGTCCTTGTCTGCCTCCGCAGTGATCCGGTGAGTCGAGGAGTCCCTCCGGGAAATCCCGGGGGTACCCTAGGGAGTCCTGTTCCCAGCAGGTCCTGCAGTCCGGCAGAGAGGTTGTCCCATCTGGGTCGCCAAATTGATTCAAAGATCGAAGCCGAAATTCCTTTAAGTGGTATATTCTTTATTGCAGCGCTGGATGCACGGGGGATCTCTCCACCTATCGTGCATACCCAAAGCAGAAAGCAGTCTTGAATTTATACAATCAATCTATCAATATTCTACAAGCACCTATACATACGCATTACCTATCCCCGCCTTCCCTCGCTTCTCATGCTAATTAGCCTTTTGGCACCTTGCGCCTGCGCAGAGCCTTCCAAGAATTGTGGGCAGGGGTCTTTGGGACGTGGGCAGGGGTCTTTGGGAGGAAGACCCCGAGTCTTCCTCACAGTGTACTTTTCACCTTTGGTCAGGAATCTGCTGAATTGGCATGTTTCTTAATTGCAAGAGCTGGTTGTTGCCAATTCTCCCGTTTGTTGTATCTTTATAATGAATTCCAATGTCCAGTTTCGAGAGTTATAGTCCTTACATTCGTTTCTCTGTCCGCCTGCCGCTTCCTTATCATGAGTTCCAGTGTCTTGTTTCGAGATATACAGTCCTTGTCTGGGGATTGTCCTTGCCTCCCCAATACCTCCTTAATCAATCCCCCCTTTTCTTTTCCCATGCAAATTCTTTTGCATCAGATACTTTCTTTATTTACAGTAACACAACAAAGCAGGCATCTAAACAACATGCACACAAATATTCCTAACACTACTAATACGATTAGAGCAATGAATACTTGTTTCAACCATTGGAAATTGGGCAACCAGGAGGTTAACTTAGTCCATAGTTCACTAAAACTCCATGAAAGATCATCTTTACTGATCTCATGTAGGATCCTGGTCTGCTTCCATATTTCTTCCAGGTCGGTAGAGATCCTTCCACTCTGATCTACATACATACAACAACTTGTGTTTATTACTGTACAGACTCCCCCTTGAGTGGCCAGTAACAAGTCTAGGGCCATCCGATTTTGGAATACTACCTGTGATAAACTAGATATCTCTTCTTGTTGAGCCTTTATAGCATCCAGAATTTTGTTTTCTAACTTCTCTATAATTGCAGAAATATTAACTATTGCCTTTTCCAATTCACTCACTCCTAACCATGGGATAAACCATCGCACAAAACTATGAAAAGGGGTGTGTCTCTCTACCAATGGATTGTTAATTTTTCATCTGATTCTCCGGATATGATTTCTCAAGTAACCTCGAGGCACTACATCATGTACTGTCATATTGGGGACTACCGCTCCAAGAGTGCAAGTTCCCTTCCAATTCTCAGGCAAGACCTTACGGGCTGTATCATTGCATAGCCAATACCACCCTTTTCCTTCTGGAACCGTCCAGCTGGTTGAATTTGCCCAGCCGCTAGTCGTACTAATATCAATTGTTCAATTACAAGATGTCTGATTTCCCACATAAGTAGTATCCGTATTTATACAATGCTGTTTTCCTATACCCTTAGGCGGGTTACACCTTTGTACACATACATAATAGGATTCTAACGGCATGAAGCTACTCACTTCTAGTTCCAAAACTGCTTAATATTTTCGACCCCAAGATGTGTTTTCCCACAAATTAGTCCAAGATAAGTTTGCAGGCAAGGGAATCCCAATTAACGATACACCCTTATTCCCATGCTGTGGCAGATGGGTGCATACCCAACAGTTCGTCTTATTAGTTACTTGAGAAATTGTTTGTATTAAGGTCAGGTGTAAGTTCTCATCCCAAGTTGCCCACCCCAAATCCGAGAACCGCACCCCTGCAATCATTAGGATCTGGAAAACCGTAATTTTGTTGGTCCAATTGGAGTGGTGGTCCATATCCTCGCCGGGGCCTTCTTCACCCTTGAATTGTGGATCCAAGCTGCTTGCTTCTTAATCTTAATGGCGGTGTGTGTTGTCAGTAATACTTGGTATGCTCCCATCCACTTTCCTTCCATTTTTCCTGCACGGGTTGTCCTGAAAAAGTCTTTATATATATATAATCCCCGAGCTTAAAGGGGTGGATTGGTTGATCCAACCCTCTAGCCCTGGTCCCTAAAACAAATGTATGTACTTTATTTAATTGTTTCTGAAGTTCAGTTATATAAGCATATAAATATTCTGATCCTAACTGCGTTAGGTCCTCTCCACTAAATAGAAATTGCTATGGCCTTCCATATAAGATTTTGAAGGGACTCAAATTCCCTTTTATTCTAGGTTTAACTCTAATTCCAAGTAATGCTAAAGGGAGGGATTGAGGCCATGACAAATTAGCTTCTTATCCAATTTTAGCTATTTATTGTTTAATTAAATGGTTCATTTTTTCTACCTGTCCACTTGCCTGTGGTCTATAAGGAGTATGCAGTTGCCAATCTATCTTTAGAATCTTACTTATCTGGTCTACCACTTGTGCACAAAAATGTGAAACTCTATCAGAAGACATTGCTACTAGAATCCCAAAGCATGGTATTATTTCATTTAACAAGACTTTAACCACTTCTCTTGCTTTGGTTGTTCGACAGGGAAAGGCTTCAGGCCTTCCTGAAAACGTGTCAGTCAGAACCAGTAAATAATGATACCCCCCTTTTCTAGGGAGTTCTGAAAAATCAATTTGCCACTGTTGCCCCGAATAATTTCCTTTACTGATTATTCCAAATTTTATTCTATCCTTGGTATTGTGTAAGCAAATGCTACATTGTTGAGTTACTTGTTTTATCATATCGTCCCACTAATGTCTGACTCAGGCTCTTATGCAGTGTGCCAGCTCCCCAATGCGTTTTATTGTGTTCTGTAAGAACTATGGGCCATGTCAAACTAGAGGGTATTACTATGGGGTTATCTTTTAAATATACTCATCCATCTGGTTTCATTTTACCTTTCAAATCTTCAATTAATTTTAAGTCTTCTTTTGTATAATTTGGATATAGTTTGGATTTTACCGTCTGGTATCAAAGACAATGCCTTCACCTCAGTTATTTCAGCTGCCTGCTTAGCCTCTGCCAATCGATTTTCCAATTTCAAAATCGGTGTTCCCCTTTTGGTGTCCCTGACAATGCATGATAGCTACCTTTTCTGGTTGTTTTACAGCCTCTAACAATTTTAAAATTTCTTCAGCATACTTTGTGTTTTCACTGAGCGGTCAGCAATCCATGTTCTTTCCAAATTGCTCCATGAGCATGTACCACGCCGAATGTATATTTAGAATCTGTCCAAATATTTACCCTTTTTCCCGCTGCCAGTTCCAATGCTCTCGTGAGAGCAACTATCTCCGCCTTTTGAGCTGATGTTCCAGGGGGTAAAGGCTTAGACTCGATTACCTGCTGAGTAGTTGTTATAGCATATCCAGCTTTACGTTGTCTTTGCGTAACAAAACTGCTCCCATCCGTGAACCAAGTTTCTTCCGCGTCTTCCATGGGCTCCTCCTTAAGGTCTGGTCGGCTGGAATACACAGTCTCTAGAGTTTCTAAACAATCGTGAATCACAGCTTGTGCCGGAGCATCACTAAGAAAAGAGGCTAGATTCACAATATGAATTATCACAATCTCCACGTCGTCCTGTTCTACCAATATTGCTTGATATTTCAAAATCATCAATTCTTGTTTAAGTTGTTTAAAGACTTTTTGTGCTTCTCCAGTCCAGACTAACTTTGACTGGTTAATCTTTATCAATTCACATAGAGGCTTTACCAATAGTCCATAATTATAAATCCAAAGGCGACACCAACCTGTCATTCCTAAAAAGCTTTGTAGCTCCTTTACCATTTGAGGTTCTGGAGTCCGGCAAATGACTTCCTTATGTTCAGTTCCTAGTTCTCGTTGTCCTTCCGAAATGTCAAATCCCAGATAGGTCACACTTTGTTGAGCCAGCTGGACTTTCTGTCAAGAGACTTGATATCCATTTAAACCCAGAAAATTAAGACGACTTATAGTCCATTGAATCCAACTCCCTTTAGTCTCGGTAGCTATTAAGAGATCATCTACATATTGTAACAAAGCACCTTCAGTGTCCGGAGGTATCCATGTTTCGAGTTCCCTTGCTAATTGGTTTCCAAAAATAGTGGGGCTATTCTTGAATCCTTGAGGTAGTAATGTCCACGTAAGCTGCGTCTTTCTGCCTGAATCGGGATTTTCCCATTCAAAGGCGAATAGGTTTTGGCTTTCTGTGGCTAAGCCTAGGCAGAAGAAGGCATCTTTTAAATCCAGTACGGTAAACCAGACTTGACTATTCTTTAATTTAGTCAGCAAAGTATAAGGGTTTGCCACTACTGGATGTATATCCTCAGTGATTTTATTTATGGCCCTCAAATCCTGAACTAGCCTATAGCTTTTTCATCTGCCTTTTTAATTGGCAATATGGGTGCATTGGATTCTGATTCGCATTCAATCAATAATCCATACTGTAAAAATTGATCAATTATCTCTTTAATTCCTTTCCTATCTTCTGTCCTCAAAGGATATTACTTAACCTTAACGGGTTTCTCTCCTGGCTTTAATTTAATAATTATTAAGGTCACATTTTTAGCTCTTCCAGGGACTTCGGTAGCCCAAACTCCTGGACATACTTGATCTGTGATCTCTAAAGGTATTTCACTTTTAGGGTCAGTTTGTATTAGTGCCAAGCTTAACACATTTATTCGTTGTTCTTCTCCTGTTCTTAATTCCATTTTCCCTTTTTCAAAGACAATTTCTGCTCCTACTTGCTCTAATAAATCTCTACCTAAGAGTGCCCATGAGGAGCTAGGCATAGATAAAAATCTGTGTATGCCCCATTGTTTCCCTAACTTGTACTTCAAAGGTTCACAAAAATAAGCCTTTTCGGTTACACCTTGTCCTGGTTTCAGTTAGAACAGAGTTAATTTTCTTCCTAGTAGCTGGGAGAATGCTATGTTTTGGCTTAGGGTGAGAAGAGTGCTGATAACACCCCGATGTTTTAATTGTTGCAGAGCAATGCTTATAGCAAGCCAAGGACATCTCAGCTTCTTGCTCTGTCCTGCCAACAGGCAGGCTGGGGGTGCAGTAAGAGCTGGGAGGGGACAGACCCAGGACAGGTGACCCAAACTAGCCAAAGGGGTATTCCATAGCATCTGACGTCAGGCTAAACAATACATAGGGGTGGCTAGCCAGGGGGAGGGGGCCGGACTGCTCGGGGTTAGGCTGGGCATCGGTCAGCGGGTGGTGAGCAATTGCATTGTGCATCACTTGTTTGTACACATTATTAGTAGTGGTACTATTATCATCATTGTATTATTATTATTATTATTATTATTATTATTATTATTATTATTATTATTATTATTATTATTTTGTCTTATTAAACTGTCTTTATCTCAACTCACAGGCTTCACTTTCCATTTCTCTCCCCCATCCCAGAGAGGGAGGGGGAGGGTGAGCGAACAGCTGCGTGGTGTTTAGCTGCCGGCCGGGTTAAACCACGACACACCTTTTACCCTAACATAATAATTCTGTGAAGGCATTAATGCTTGATTTAGAACGGAATACGTTGCCCCATAGCAATAAGAAATTTCACTTCCATTCCTCCCCTAGCTTCATTATAACCAGTGGAGGATCCGCTAGGGTAGATTCCCCAGGTCCCCGTTATTCCTGTTGAAATCAGGGGTTGATTACCCTAGGAAAAGGCTAGTCAATTTGTCCTCCAAAGCCAGGTCCAAACCGTTTTGTTTTATTTATTTATTTATTTATTTATTTTCATTACATTTCAGAGTTGGTCCAAAAATTCCATAGGGCTTTCTTTTAGACCTTGTTGGAAGCATATTCTCAATTCCCAATTCATCCAGGTTTTAGTATTTACTTAACCGTTCATAATTTTCAGGATGATTCGGGTCTTAGTGGGGGTCGGTCAGGGGAATGCAGTTGTCCACAGTTCCCTGAACGGTCCCATCAGCAATCTGAGCTCGCACATGAACTCAGGTTGTTTTAAGAGTGTACCTCTTTTCTGTTTCTGTGACAACTCTCTCGGACCGATCATGGTCCCTTTGCCCTAAAGGGCTAACACCCATGATTTTAAGATCTCTGCCTCGGGCAGAGGCAGAACTATTAACATTCCTACATCCTCTTTCCCTGCTCATTCAACTTCAAACACCTTTAACACTTTCAACAACCCTTTTAACACTTCCTTTATCTTTCTCCAGCCTGTACTTCTCTAATGCCAACATCAAAGGTTCAGTCAGGGGCCAACTTAATTCCCTACCTTTTCCCACCAAGATGCTGAAACATCAGTATACAACATTTCATCCTGTTCTGCTTCTCAAAAAACAACATTAACTGTAGCAAAATATTATAGTTTAAAGTTCCATTTAGGGGCCACTTTTCTCCACATTCCAGCTTATAAAGCGGCCACCACTGATTACGATATTTTATCAATGTTTTCCTGTTCACACTTCCACCGGCAGATCCTCCAATATCCTTCCAGTGACTTAAAACACATCCTAACACACTTTTCTTTAAAATTTCACTGCTTGTTTGCCCCCCCCAGTTTCCAGTTTACACTTTCAGAATACACACGTTACTTACAAAAGCGTATCACAAAACGTATCACTCACAAAACTACGGGCACGCAATATCTTTCAGTAGCGATGTCACAAAACTACTATTACCAGCAATATTGCCAAAATCACAGTAACAATAGTCAGAGTCAAATTCCACATGCGATTAGTCAGAAAACCGAACTGTGTAACACCGTAACGATATCTTTCTTATAACAATGCCACGAACCTACTATTACCACCAGGAAAATAGCCAAAATCGCAGTAACAATAACCAGAGTTAAATACCATACTCCATGAGTCAGAAAACCGAAATAGACAACACAATTCCAGATGGACCTTAAAGCGAGCTCCTTCCTTAAGGTCCCCAAACATGTACTTATGGTGCTAACCACAAAGTATATACCAAACACTGCCTCGCAGAAGATCACCTTCTGACTTACAGACAGTTCCAGATGACCGGTCTACCAGAAAACCAAACCAGAATAAAGAATATACTCACTTACAATGATGGGGTCCTTGTCTGCCTCCGCAGTGATCCGGTGAGTCGAGGAGTCCCTCCGGGAAATCCCGGGGGTACCCTAGGGAGTCCTGTTCCCAGCAGGTCCTGCAGTCCGGCAGAGAGGTTGTCCCATCTGGGTCGCCAAATTGATTCAAAGATCGAAGCCGAAATTCCTTTAAGTGGTATATTCTTTATTGCAGCGCTGGATGCACGGGGGATCTCTCCACCTATCGTGCATACCCAAAGCAGAAAGCAGTCTTGAATTTATACAATCAATCTATCAATATTCTACAAGCACCTATACATACGCATTACCTATCCCCGCCTTCCCTCGCTTCTCATGCTAATTAGCCTTTTGGCACCTTGCGCCTGCGCAGAGCCTTCCAAGAATTGTGGGCAGGGGTCTTTGGGACGTGGGCAGGGGTCTTTGGGAGGAAGACCCCGAGTCTTCCTCACAGTGTACTTTTCACCTTTGGTCAGGAATCTGCTGAATTGGCATGTTTCTTAATTGCAAGAGCTGGTTGTTGCCAATTCTCCCGTTTGTTGTATCTTTATAATGAATTCCAATGTCCAGTTTCGAGAGTTATAGTCCTTACATTCGTTTCTCTGTCCGCCTGCCGCTTCCTTATCATGAGTTCCAGTGTCTTGTTTCGAGATATACAGTCCTTGTCTGGGGATTGTCCTTGCCTCCCCAATACCTCCTTAATCAATCCCCCCTTTTCTTTTCCCATGCAAATTCTTTTGCATCAGATACTTTCTTTATTTACAGTAACACAACAAAGCAGGCATCTAAACAACATGCACACAAATATTCCTAACACTACTAATACGATTAGAGCAATGAATACTTGTTTCAACCATTGGAAATTGGGCAACCAGGAGGTTAACTTAGTCCATAGTTCACTAAAACTCCATGAAAGATCATCTTTACTGATCTCATGTAGGATCCTGGTCTGCTTCCATATTTCTTCCAGGTCGGTAGAGATCCTTCCACTCTGATCTACATACATACAACAACTTGTGTTTATTACTGTACAGACTCCCCCTTGAGTGGCCAGTAACAAGTCTAGGGCCATCCGATTTTGGAATACTACCTGTGATAAACTAGATATCTCTTCTTGTTGAGCCTTTATAGCATCCAGAATTTTGTTTTCTAACTTCTCTATAATTGCAGAAATATTAACTATTGCCTTTTCCAATTCACTCACTCCTAACCATGGGATAAACCATCGCACAAAACTATGAAAAGGGGTGTGTCTCTCTACCAATGGATTGTTAATTTTTCATCTGATTCTCCGGATATGATTTCTCAAGTAACCTCGAGGCACTACATCATGTACTGTCATATTGGGGACTACCGCTCCAAGAGTGCAAGTTCCCTTCCAATTCTCAGGCAAGACCTTACGGGCTGTATCATTGCATAGCCAATACCACCCTTTTCCTTCTGGAACCGTCCAGCTGGTTGAATTTGCCCAGCCGCTAGTCGTACTAATATCAATTGTTCAATTACAAGATGTCTGATTTCCCACATAAGTAGTATCCGTATTTATACAATGCTGTTTTCCTATACCCTTAGGCGGGTTACACCTTTGTACACATACATAATAGGATTCTAACGGCATGAAGCTACTCACTTCTAGTTCCAAAACTGCTTAATATTTTCGACCCCAAGATGTGTTTTCCCACAAATTAGTCCAAGATAAGTTTGCAGGCAAGGGAATCCCAATTAACGATACACCCTTATTCCCATGCTGTGGCAGATGGGTGCATACCCAACAGTTCGTCTTATTAGTTACTTGAGAAATTGTTTGTATTAAGGTCAGGTGTAAGTTCTCATCCCAAGTTGCCCACCCCAAATCCGAGAACCGCACCCCTGCAATCATTAGGATCTGGAAAACCGTAATTTTGTTGGTCCAATTGGAGTGGTGGTCCATATCCTCGCCGGGGCCTTCTTCACCCTTGAATTGTGGATCCAAGCTGCTTGCTTCTTAATCTTAATGGCGGTGTGTGTTGTCAGTAATACTTGGTATGCTCCCATCCACTTTCCTTCCATTTTTCCTGCACGGGTTGTCCTGAAAAAGTCTTTATATATATATAATCCCCGAGCTTAAAGGGGTGGATTGGTTGATCCAACCCTCTAGCCCTGGTCCCTAAAACAAATGTATGTACTTTATTTAATTGTTTCTGAAGTTCAGTTATATAAGCATATAAATATTCTGATCCTAACTGCGTTAGGTCCTCTCCACTAAATAGAAATTGCTATGGCCTTCCATATAAGATTTTGAAGGGACTCAAATTCCCTTTTATTCTAGGTTTAACTCTAATTCCAAGTAATGCTAAAGGGAGGGATTGAGGCCATGACAAATTAGCTTCTTATCCAATTTTAGCTATTTATTGTTTAATTAAATGGTTCATTTTTTCTACCTGTCCACTTGCCTGTGGTCTATAAGGAGTATGCAGTTGCCAATCTATCTTTAGAATCTTACTTATCTGGTCTACCACCTGTGCACAAAAATGTGAAACTCTATCAGAAGACATTGCTACTAGAATCCCAAAGCATGGTATTATTTCATTTAACAAGACTTTAACCACTTCTCTTGCTTTGTTTGTTCGACAGGGAAAGGCTTCAGGCCTTCCTGAAAACGTGTCAGTCAGAACCAGTAAATAATGATACCCCCCTTTTCTAGGGAGTTCTGAAAAATCAATTTGCCACTGTTGCCCCGAATAATTTCCTTTACCGATTATTCCAAATTTTATTCTATCCTTGGTATTGTGTAAGCAAATGCTACATTGTTGAGTTACTTGTTTTATCATATCGTCCCACTAATGTCTGACTCAGGCTCTTATGCAGTGTGCCAGCTCCCCAATGCGTTTTATTGTGTTCTGTAAGAACTATGGGCCATGTCAAACTAGAGGGTATTACTATGGGGTTATCTTTTAAATATACTCATCCATCTGGTTTCATTTTACCTTTCAAATCTTCAATTAATTTTAAGTCTTCTTTTGTATAATTTGGATATAGTTTGGATTTTACCGTCTGGTATCAAAGACAATGCCTTCACCTCAGTTATTTCAGCTGCCTGCTTAGCCTCTGCCAATCGATTTTCCAATTTCAAAATCGCTGTTCCCCTTTTGGTGTCCCTGACAATGCATGATAGCTACCTTTTCTGGTTGTTTTACAGCCTCTAACAATTTTAAAATTTCTTCAGCATACTTTGTGTTTTCACTGAGCGGTCAGCAATCCATGTTCTTTCCAAATTGCTCCATGAGCATGTACCACGCCGAATGTATATTTAGAATCTGTCCAAATATTTACCCTTTTTCCCGCTGCCAGTTCCAATGCTCTCGTGAGAGCAACTATCTCCGCCTTTTGAGCTGATGTTCCAGGGGGTAAAGGCTTAGACTCGATTACCTGCTGAGTAGTTGTTATAGCATATCCAGCTTTACGTTGCCTTTGCGTAACAAAACTGCTCCCATCCGTGAACCAAGTTTCTTCCGCGTCTTCCATGAGCTCCTCCTTAAGGTCTGGTAGGCTGGAATACACAGTCTCTAGAGTTTCTAAACAATCGTGAATCACAGCTTGTGCCGGAGCATCACTAAGAAAAGAGGCTAGATTCACAATATGAATTATCACAATTTCCACGTCGTCCTGTTCTACCAATATTGCTTGATATTTCAAAATCATCAATTCTTGTTTAAGTTGTTTAAAGACTTTTTGTGCTTCTCCAGTCCAGACTAACTTTGACTGGTTAATCTTTATCAATTCACATAGAGGCTTTACCAATAGTCCATAATTATAAATCCAAAGGCGACACCAACCTGTCATTCCTAAAAAGCTTTGTAGCTCCTTTACCATTTGAGGTTCTGGAGTCCGGCAAATGACATCCTTATGTTCAGTTCCTAGTTCTCGTTGTCCTTCCGAAATGTCAAATCCCAGATAGGTCACACTTTGTTGAGCCAGCTGGACTTTCTGTCAAGAGACTTGATATCCATTTAAACCCAGAAAATTAAGACGACTTATAGTCCATTGAATACAACTCCCTTTAGTCTCGGTAGCTATTAAGAGATCATCTACATATTGTAACAAAGCACCTTCAGTGTCCGGAGGTATCCATGTTTCGAGTTCCCTTGCTAATTGGTTTCCAAAATTAGTGGGGCTATTCTTGAATCCTTGAGGTAGTAATGTCCACGTAAGCTGCGTCTTTCTGCCTGAATCGGGATTTTCCCATTCAAAGGCGAATAGGTTTTGGCTTTCTGTGGCTAAGCCTAGGCAGAAGAAGGCATCTTTTAAATCCAGTACGGTAAACCAGACTTGACTATTCTTTAATTTAGTCAGCAAAGTATAAGGGTTTGCCACTACTGGATGTATATCCTCAGTGATTTTATTTATGGCCCTCAAATCCTGAACTAGCCTATAGCTTTTTCATCTGCCTTTTTAATTGGCAATATGGGTGCATTGGATTCTGATTCGCATTCAATCAATAATCCATACTGTAAAAATTGATCAATTATCTCTTTAATTCCTTTCCTATCTTCTGTCCTCAAAGGATATTACTTAACCTTAACGGGTTTCTCTCCTGGCTTTAATTTAATAATTATTAAGGTCACATTTTTAGCTCTTCCAGGGACTTCGGTAGCCCAAACTCCTGGACATACTTGATCTGTGATCTCTAAAGGTATTTCACTTTTAGGGTCAGTTTGTATTAGTGCCAAGCTTAACACATTTATTAGTTGTTCTTCTCCTGTTCTTAATTCCATTTTCCCTTTTTCAAAGACAATTTCTGCTCCTACTTGCTCTAATAAATCTCTACCTAAGAGTGCCCATGAGGAGCTAGGCATAGATAAAAATCTGTGTATGCCCCATTGTTTCCCTAATTTGTACTTCAAAGGTTCACAAAAATAAGCCTTTTCGGTTACACCTTGTCCTGGTTTCAGTTAGAACAGAGTTAATTTTCTTCCTAGTAGCTGGGAGAATGCTATGTTTTGGCTTAGGATGAGAAGAGTGCTGATAACACCCCGATGTTTCAATTGTTGCAGAGCAATGCTTATACCAAGCCAAGGACATCTCAGCTTCTTGCTCTGTCCTGCCAACAGGCAGGCTGGGGGTGCAGTAAGAGCTGGGAGGGGACAGACCCAGGACAGGTGACCCAAACTAGCCAAAGGGGTATTCCATAGCATCTGACGTCAGGCTAAACAATACATAGGGGTGGCTAGCCAGGGGGAGGGGGCCGGACTGCTCGGGGTTAGGCTGGGCATCGGTCAGCGGGTGGTGAGCAATTGCATTGTGCATCACTTGTTTGTACACATTATTAGTAGTGGTACTATTATCATCATTGTATTATTATTATTATTATTATTATTATTATTTTGTCTTATTTAACTGTCTTTATCTCAACTCACAGGCTTCACTTTCCATTTCTCTCCCCCATCCCAGAGAGGGAGGGGGAGGGGGAGCGAACAGCTGCGTGGTGTTTAGCTGCCGGCCGGGTTAAACCACGACACACCTTTTACCCTAACATAATAATTCTGTGAAGGCATTAATGCTTGATTTAGAACTGAATACGTTGCCCCATAGCAATAAGAAATTTCACTTCCATTCCTCCCCTAGCTTCATTATAACCAGTGGAGGATCCGCTAGGGTAGATTCCCCAGGTCCCCGTTATTCCTGTTGAAATCAGGGGTTGATTACCCTAGGAAAAGGCTAGTCAATTTGTCCTCCAAAGCCAGGTCCAAACCGTTTTGTTTTATTTAGTTATTTATTTATTTATTTTCATTACATTTCAGAGTTGGTCCAAAAATTCCATAGGGCTTTCTTTTAGACCTTGTTGGAAGCATATTCTCAATTCCCAATTCATCCAGGTTTTAGTATTTACTTAACCGTTCATGATTTTCAGGATGATTCGGGTCTTAGTGGGGGTCGGTCAGGGGAATGCAGTTGTCCACAGTTCCCTGAGCGGTCCCATCGGCAATCTGAGCTCGCACATGAACTCAGGTTGTTTTAAGAGTGTACCTCTTTTCTGTTTCTGTGACAACTCTCTCGGACCAATCATGGTCCCTTTGCCCTAAAGGGCTAACACCCATGATTTTAAGATCTCTGCCTCGGGCAGAGGCAGAACTATTAACATTCCTACATCCTCTTTCCCTGCTCATTCAACTTCAAACACCTTTAACACTTTCAACAACCCTTTTAACACTTCCTTTATCTTTCTCCAGCCTGTACTTCTCTAATGCCAACATCAAAGGTTCAGTCAGGGGCCAACTTAATTCCCTACCTTTTCCCACCAAGATGCTGAAACATCAGTATACAACATTTCATCCTGTTCTGCTTCTCAAAAAACAACATTAACTGTAGCAAAATATTATAGTTTAAAGTTCCATTTAGGGGCCACTTTTCTCCACATTCCAGCTTATAAAGCGGCCACCACTGATTACGATATTTTATCAATGTTTTCCTGTTCACACTTCCACCGGCAGATCCTCCAATATCCTTCCAGTGACTTAAAACACATCCTAACACACTTTTCTTTAAAATTTCACTGCTTGTTTGCCCCCCCCAGTTTCCAGTTTACACTTTCAGAATACACACATTACTTACAAAAGCGTATCACAAAACGTATCACTCACAAAAATACGGGCACGCAATATCTTTCAGTAGCGATGCCACAAAACTACTATTACCAGCAATATTGCCAAAATCACAGTAACAATAGTCAGAGTCAAATTCCACATGCGATTAGTCAGAAAACCGAACTGTGTAACACCGTAACGATATCTTTCTTATAACAATGCCACGAACCTACTATTACCACCAGGAAAATAGCCAAAATCGCAGTAACAATAACCAGAGTTAAATACCATACTCCATGAGTCAGAAAACCGAAATAGACAACACAATTCCAGATGGACCTTAAAGCGAGCTCCTTCCTTAAGGTCCCCAAACATGTACTTATGGTGCTAACCACAAAGTATATACCAAACACTGCCTCGCAGAAGATCACCTTCTGACTTACAGACAGTTCCAGATGACCGGTCTACCAGAAAACCAAACCAGAATAAAGAATATACTCACTTACAATGATGGGGTCCTTGTCTGCCTCCGCAGTGATCCGGTGAGTCGAGGAGTCCCTCCGGGAAATCCCGGGGGTACCCTAGGGAGTCCTGTTCCCAGCAGGTCCTGCAGTCCGGCAGAGAGGTTGTCCCATCTGGGTCGCCAAATTGATTCAAAGATCGAAGCCGAAATTCCTTTAAGTGGTATATTCTTTATTGCAGCGCTGGATGCACAGGGGATCTCTCCACCTATCGTGCATACCCAAAGCAGAAAGCAGTCTTGAATTTATACAATCAATCTATCAATATTCTACAAGCACCTATACATACGCATTACCTATCCCCGCCTTCCCTCGCTTCTCATGCTAATTAGCCTTTTGGCACCTTGCGCCTGCGCAGAGCCTTCCAAGAATTGTGGGCAGGGGTCTTTGGGAGGAAGACCCCGAGTCTTCCTCACAGTGTACTTTTCACCTTTGGTCAGGAATCTGCTGAATTGGCATGTTTCTTAATTGCAAGAGCTGGTTGTTGCCAATTCTCCCGTTTGTTGTATCTTTATAATGAATTCCAATGTCCAGTTTCGAGAGTTATAGTCCTTACATTCGTTTCTCTGTCCGCCTGCCGCTTCCTTATCATGAGTTCCAGTGTCTTGTTTCGAGATATACAGTCCTTGTCTGGGGATTGTCCTTGCCTCCCCAATACCTCCTTAATCAATCCCCCCTTTTCTTTTCCCATGCAAATTCTTTTGCATCAGATACTTTCTTTATTTACAGTAACACAACAAAGCAGGCATCTAAACAACATGCACACAAATATTCCTAACACTACTAATACGATTAGAGCAATGAATACTTGTTTCAACCATTGGAAATTGGGCAACCAGGAGGTTAACTTAGTCCATAGTTCACTAAAACTCCATGAAAGATCATCTTTACTGATCTCATGTAGGATCCTGGTCTGCTTCCATATTTCTTCCAGGTCGGTAGAGATCCTTCCACTCTGATCTACATACATACAACAACTTGTGTTTATTACTGTACAGACTCCCCCTTGAGTGGCCAGTAACAAGTCTAGGGCCATCCGATTTTGGAATACTACCTGTGATAAACTAGATATCTCTTCTTGTTGAGCCTTTATAGCATCCAGAATTTTGTTTTCTAACTTCTCTATAATTGCAGAAATATTAACTATTGCCTTTTCCAATTCACTCACTCCTAACCATGGGATAAACCATCGCACAAAACTATGAAAAGGGGTGTGTCTCTCTACCAATGGATTGTTAATTTTTCATCTGATTCTCCGGATATGATTTCTCAAGTAACCTCGAGGCACTACATCATGTACTGTCATATTGGGGACTACCGCTCCAAGAGTGCAAGTTCCCTTCCAATTCTCAGGCAAGACCTTACGGGCTGTATCATTGCATAGCCAATACCACCCTTTTCCTTCTGGAACCGTCCAGCTGGTTGAATTTGCCCAGCCGCTAGTCGTACTAATATCAATTGTTCAATTACAAGATGTCTGATTTCCCACATAAGTAGTATCCGTATTTATACAATGCTGTTTTCCTATACCCTTAGGCGGGTTACACCTTTGTACACATACATAATAGGATTCTAACGGCATGAAGCTACTCACTTCTAGTTCCAAAACTGCTTAATATTTTCGACCCCAAGATGTGTTTTCCCACAAATTAGTCCAAGATAAGTTTGCAGGCAAGGGAATCCCAATTAACGATACACCCTTATTCCCATGCTGTGGCAGATGGGTGCATACCCAACAGTTCGTCTTATTAGTTACTTGAGAAATTGTTTGTATTAAGGTCAGGTGTAAGTTCTCATCCCAAGTTGCCCACCCCAAATCCGAGAACCGCACCCCTGCAATCATTAGGATCTGGAAAACCGTAATTTTGTTGGTCCAATTGGAGTGGTGGTCCATATCCTCGCCGGGGCCTTCTTCACCCTTGAATTGTGGATCCAAGCTGCTTGCTTCTTAATCTTAATGGCGGTGTGTGTTGTCAGTAATACTTGGTGTGGTCCCATCCACTTTCCTTCCATTTTTCCTGCACGGGTTGTCCTGAAAAAGTCTTTATATATATATAATCCCCGAGCTTAAAGGGGTGGATTGGTTGATCCAACCCTCTAGCCCTGGTCCCTAAAACAAATGTATGTACTTTATTTAATTGTTTCTGAAGTTCAGTTATATAAGCATATAAATATTCTGATCCTAACTGCGTTAGGTCCTCTCCACTAAATAGAAATTGCTATGGCCTTCCATATAAGATTTTGAAGGGACTCAAATTTCCTTTTATTCTAGGTTTAACTCTAATTCCAAGTAATGCTAAAGGGAGGGATTGAGGCCATGACAAATTAGCTTCTTATCCAATTTTAGCTATTTATTGTTTAATTAAATGGTTCATTTTTTCTACCTGTCCACTTGCCTGTGGTCTATAAGGAGTATGCAGTTGCCAATCTATCTTTAGAATCTTACTTATCTGGTCTACCACTTGTGCACAAAAATGTGAAACTCTATCAGAAGACATTGCTACTAGAATCCCAAAGCATGGTATTATTTCATTTAACAAGACTTTAACCACTTCTCTTGCTTTGTTTGTTCGACAGGGAAAGGCTTCAGGCCTTCCTGAAAACGTGTCAGTCAGAACCAGTAAATAATGATACCCCCCTTTTCTAGGGAGTTCTGAAAAATCAATTTGCCACTGTTGCCCCGAATAATTTCCTTTACCGATTATTCCAAATTTTATTCTATCCTTGGTATTGTGTAAGCAAATGCTACATTGTTGAGTTACTTGTTTTATCATATCGTCCCACTAATGTCTGACTCAGGCTCTTATGCAGTGTGCCAGCTCCCCAATGCGTTTTATTGTGTTCTGTAAGAACTATGGGCCATGTCAAACTAGAGGGTATTACTATGGGGTTATCTTTTAAATATACTCATCCATCTGGTTTCATTTTACCTTTCAAATCTTCAATTAATTTTAAGTCTTCTTTTGTATAATTTGGATATAGTTTGGATTTTACCGTCTGGTATCAAAGACAATGCCTTCACCTCAGTTATTTCAGCTGCCTGCTTAGCCTCTGCCAATCGATTTTCCAATTTCAAAATCGGTGTTCCCCTTTTGGTGTCCCTGACAATGCATGATAGCTACCTTTTCTGGTTGTTTTACAGCCTCTAACAATTTTAAAATTTCTTCAGCATACTTTGTGTTTTCACTGAGCGGTCAGCAATCCATGTTCTTTCCAAATTGCTCCATGAGCATGTACCACGCCGAATGTATATTTAGAATCTGTCCAAATATTTACCCTTTTTCCCGCTGCCAGTTCCAATGCTCTCGTGAGAGCAACTATCTCCGCCTTTTGAGCTGATGTTCCAGGGGGTAAAGGCTTAGACTCGATTACCTGCTGAGTAGTTGTTATAGCATATCCAGCTTTACGTTGCCTTTGCGTAACAAAACTGCTCCCATCCGTGAACCAAGTTTCTTCCGCGTCTTCCATGAGCTCCTCCTTAAGGTCTGGTAGGCTGGAATACACAGTCTCTAGAGTTTCTAAACAATCGTGAATCACAGCTTGTGCCGGAGCATCACTAAGAAAAGAGGCTAGATTCACAATATGAATTATCACAATTTCCACGTCGTCCTGTTCTACCAATATTGCTTGATATTTCAAAATCATCAATTCTTGTTTAAGTTGTTTAAAGACTTTTTGTGCTTCTCCAGTCCAGACTAACTTTGACTGGTTAATCTTTATCAATTCACATAGAGGCTTTACCAATAGTCCATAATTATAAATCCAAAGGCGACACCAACCTGTCATTCCTAAAAAGCTTTGTAGCTCCTTTACCATTTGAGGTTCTGGAGTCCGGCAAATGACTTCCTTATGTTCAGTTCCTAGTTCTCGTTGTCCTTCCGAAATGTCAAATCCCAGATAGGTCACACTTTGTTGAGCCAGCTGGACTTTCTGTCAAGAGACTTGATATCCATTTAAACCCAGAAAATTAAGACGACTTATAGTCCATTGAATACAACTCCCTTTAGTCTCGGTAGCTATTAAGAGATCATCTACATATTGTAACAAAGCACCTTCAGTGTCCGGAGGTATCCATGTTTCGAGTTCCCTTGCTAATTGGTTTCCAAAAATAGTGGGGCTATTCTTGAATCCTTGAGGTAGTAATGTCCACGTAAGCTGCGTCTTTCTGCCTGAATCGGGATTTTCCCATTCAAAGGCGAATAGGTTTTGGCTTTCTGTGGCTAAGCCTAGGCAGAAGAAGGCATCTTTTAAATCCAGTACGGTAAACCAGACTTGACTATTCTTTAATTTAGTCAGCAAAGTATAAGGGTTTGCCACTACTGGATGTATATGCTCAGTGATTTTATTTATGGCCCTCAAATCCTGAACTAGCCTATAGCTTTTTCATCTGCCTTTTTAATTGGCAATATGGGTGCATTGTATTCTGATTCGCATTCAATCAATAATCCATACTGTAAAAATTGATCAATTATCTCTTTAATTCCTTTCCTATCTTCTGTCCTCAAAGGATATTACTTAACCTTAACGGGTTTCTCTCCTGGCTTTAATTTAATAATTATTAAGGTCACATTTTTAGCTCTTCCAGGGACTTCGGTAGCCCAAACTCCTGGACATACTTGATCTGTGATCTCTAAAGGTATTTCACTTTTAGGGTCAGTTTGTATTAGTGCCAAGCTTAACACATTTATTAGTTGTTCTTCTCCTGTTCTTAATTCCATTTTCCCTTTTTCAAAGACAATTTCTGCTCCTACTTGCTCTAATAAATCTCTACCTAAGAGTGCCCATGAGGAGCTAGGCATAGATAAAAATCTGTGTATGCCCCATTGTTTCCCTAATTTGTACTTCAAAGGTTCACAAAAATAAGCCTTTTCGGTTACACCTTGTCCTGGTTTCAGTTAGAACAGAGTTAATTTTCTTCCTAGTAGCTGGGAGAATGCTATGTTTTGGCTTAGGATGAGAAGAGTGCTGATAACACCCCGATGTTTCAATTGTTGCAGAGCAATGCTTATACCAAGCCAAGGACATCTCAGCTTCTTGCTCTGTCCTGCCAACAGGCAGGCTGGGGGTGCAGTAAGAGCTGGGAGGGGACAGACCCAGGACAGGTGACCCAAACTAGCCAAAGGGGTATTCCATAGCATCTGACGTCAGGCTAAACAATACATAGGGGTGGCTAGCCAGGGGGAGGGGGCCGGACTGCTCGGGGTTAGGCTGGGCATCGGTCAGCGGGTGGTGAGCAATTGCATTGTGCATCACTTGTTTGTACACATTATTAGTAGTGGTACTATTATCATCATTGTATTATTATTATTATTATTATTATTATTATTTTGTCTTATTTAACTGTCTTTATCTCAACTCACAGGCTTCACTTTCCATTTCTCTCCCCCATCCCAGAGAGGGAGGGGGAGGGGGAGCGAACAGCTGCGTGGTGTTTAGCTGCCGGCCGGGTTAAACCACGACACACCTTTTACCCTAACATAATAATTCTGTGAAGGCATTAATGCTTGATTTAGAACTGAATACGTTGCCCCATAGCAATAAGAAATTTCACTTCCATTCCTCCCCTAGCTTCATTATAACCAGTGGAGGATCCGCTAGGGTAGATTCCCCAGGTCCCCATTATTCCTGTTGAAATCAGGGGTTGATTACCCTAGGAAAAGGCTAGTCAATTTGTCCTCCAAAGCCAGGTCCAAACCGTTTTGTTTTATTTATTTATTTATTTATTTATTTTCATTACATTTCAGAGTTGGTCCAAAAATTCCATAGGGCTTTCTTTTAGACCTTGTTGGAAGCATATTCTCAATTCCCAATTCATCCAGGTTTTAGTATTTACTTAACCGTTCATGATTTTCAGGATGATTCGGGTCTTAGTGGGGGTCGGTCAGGGGAATGCAGTTGTCCACAGTTCCCTGAACGGTCCCATCAGCAATCTGAGCTCGCACATGAACTCAGGTTGTTTTAAGAGTGTACCTCTTTTCTGTTTCTGTGACAACTCTCTCGGACCGATCATGGTCCCTTTGCCCTAAAGGGCTAACACCCATGATTTTAAGATCTCTGCCTCGGGCAGAGGCAGAACTATTAACATTCCTACATCCTCTTTCCCTGCTCATTCAACTTCAAACACCTTTAACACTTTCAACAACCCTTTTAACACTTCCTTTATCTTTCTCCAGCCTGTACTTCTCTAATGCCAACATCAAAGGTTCAGTCAGGGGCCAACTTAATTCCCTACCTTTTCCCACCAAGATGCTGAAACATCAGTATACAACATTTCATCCTGTTCTGCTTCTCAAAAAACAACATTAACTGTAGCAAAATATTATAGTTTAAAGTTCCATTTAGGGGCCACTTTTCTCCACATTCCAGCTTATAAAGCGGCCACCACTGATTACGATATTTTATCAATGTTTTCCTGTTCACACTTCCACCGGCAGATCCTCCAATATCCTTCCAGTGACTTAAAACACATCCTAACACACTTTTCTTTAAAATTTCACTGCTTGTTTGCCCCCCCCAGTTTCCAGTTTACACTTTCAGAATACACACGTTACTTACAAAAGCGTATCACAAAACGTATCACTCACAAAAATACGGGCACGCAATATCTTTCAGTAGCGATGCCACAAAACTACTATTACCAGCAATATTGCCAAAATCACAGTAACAATAGTCAGAGTCAAATTCCACATGTGATTAGTCAGAAAACCGAACTGTGTAACACCGTAACGATATCTTTCTTATAACAATGCCACGAACCTACTATTACCACCAGGAAAATAGCCAAAATCGCAGTAACAATAACCAGAGTTAAATACCATACTCCATGAGTCAGAAAACCGAAATAGACAACACAATTCCAGATGGACCTTAAAGCGAGCTCCTTCCTTAAGGTCCCCAAACATGTACTTATGGTGCTAACCACAAAGTATATACCAAACACTGCCTCGCAGAAGATCACCTTCTGACTTACAGACAGTTCCAGATGACCGGTCTACCAGAAAACCAAACCAGAATAAAGAATATACTCACTTACAATGATGGGGTCCTTGTCTGCCTCCGCAGTGATCCGGTGAGTCGAGGAGTCCCTCCGGGAAATCCCGGGGGTACCCTAGGGAGTCCTGTTCCCAGCAGGTCCTGCAGTCCGGCAGAGAGGTTGTCCCATCTGGGTCGCCAAATTGATTCAAAGATCGAAGCCGAAATTCCTTTAAGTGGTATATTCTTTATTGCAGCGCTGGATGCACAGGGGATCTCTCCACCTATCGTGCATACCCAAAGCAGAAAGCAGTCTTGAATTTATACAATCAATCTATCAATATTCTACAAGCACCTATACATACGCATTACCTATCCCCGCCTTCCCTCGCTTCTCATGCTAATTAGCCTTTTGGCACCTTGCGCCTGCGCAGAGCCTTCCAAGAATTGTGGGCAGGGGTCTTTGGGACGTGGGCAGGGGTCTTTGGGAGGAAGACCCCGAGTCTTCCTCACAGTGTACTTTTCACCTTTGGTCAGGAATCTGCTGAATTGGCATGTTTCTTAATTGCAAGAGCTGGTTGTTGCCAATTCTCCCGTTTGTTGTATCTTTATAATGAATTCCAATGTCCAGTTTCGAGAGTTATAGTCCTTACATTCGTTTCTCTGTCCGCCTGCCGCTTCCTTATCATGAGTTCCAGTGTCTTGTTTCGAGATATACAGTCCTTGTCTGGGGATTGTCCTTGCCTCCCCAATACCTCCTTAATCAATCCCCCCTTTTCTTTTCCCATGCAAATTCTTTTGCATCAGATACTTTCTTTATTTAAAGTAACACAACAAAGCAGGCATCTAAACAACATGCACACAAATATTCCTAACACTACTAATACGATTAGAGCAATGAATACTTGTTTCAACCATTGGAAATTGGGCAACCAGGAGGTTAACTTAGTCCATAGTTCACTAAAACTCCATGAAAGATCATCTTTACTGATCTCATGTAGGATCCTGGTCTGCTTCCATATTTCTTCCAGGTCGGTAGAGATCCTTCCACTCTGATCTACATACATACAACAACTTGTGTTTATTACTGTACAGACTCCCCCTTGAGTGGCCAGTAACAAGTCTAGGGCCATCCGATTTTGGAATACTACCTGTGATAAACTAGATATCTCTTCTTGTTGAGCCTTTATAGCATCCAGAATTTTGTTTTCTAACTTCTCTATAATTGCAGAAATATTAACTATTGCCTTTTCCAATTCACTCACTCCTAACCATGGGATAAACCATCGCACAAAACTATGAAAAGGGGTGTGTCTCTCTACCAATGGATTGTTAATTTTTCATCTGATTCTCCGGATATGATTTCTCAAGTAACCTCGAGGCACTACATCATGTACTGTCATATTGGGGACTACCGCTCCAAGAGTGCAAGTTCCCTTCCAATTCTCAGGCAAGACCTTACGGGCTGTATCATTGCATAGCCAATACCACCCTTTTCCTTCTGGAACCGTCCAGCTGGTTGAATTTGCCCAGCCGCTAGTCGTACTAATATCAATTGTTCAATTACAAGATGTCTGATTTCCCACATAAGTAGTATCCGTATTTATACAATGCTGTTTTCCTATACCCTTAGGCGGGTTACACCTTTGTACACATACATAATAGGATTCTAACGGCATGAAGCTACTCACTTCTAGTTCCAAAACTGCTTAATATTTTCGACCCCAAGATGTGTTTTCCCACAAATTAGTCCAAGATAAGTTTGCAGGCAAGGGAATCCCAATTAACGATACACCCTTATTCCCATGCTGTGGCAGATGGGTGCATACCCAACAGTTCGTCTTATTAGTTACTTGAGAAATTGTTTGTATTAAGGTCAGGTGTAAGTTCTCATCCCAAGTTGCCCACCCCAAATCCGAGAACCGCACCCCTGCAATCATTAGGATCTGGAAAACCGTAATTTTGTTGGTCCAATTGGAGTGGTGGTCCATATCCTCGCCGGGGCCTTCTTCACCCTTGAATTGTGGATCCAAGCTGCTTGCTTCTTAATCTTAATGGCGGTGTGTGTTGTCAGTAATACTTGGTGTGGTCCCATCCACTTTCCTTCCATTTTTCCTGCACGGGTTGTCCTGAAAAAGTCTTTATATATATATAATCCCCGAGCTTAAAGGGGTGGATTGGTTGATCCAACCCTCTAGCCCTGGTCCCTAAAACAAATGTATGTACTTTATTTAATTGTTTCTGAAGTTCAGTTATATAAGCATATAAATATTCTGATCCTAACTGCGTTAGGTCCTCTCCACTAAATAGAAATTGCTATGGCCTTCCATATAAGATTTTGAAGGGACTCAAATTTCCTTTTATTCTAGGTTTAACTCTAATTCCAAGTAATGCTAAAGGGAGGGATTGAGGCCATGACAAATTAGCTTCTTATCCAATTTTAGCTATTTATTGTTTAATTAAATGGTTCATTTTTTCTACCTGTCCACTTGCCTGTGGTCTATAAGGAGTATGCAGTTGCCAATCTATCTTTAGAATCTTACTTATCTGGTCTACCACTTGTGCACAAAAATGTGAAACTCTATCAGAAGACATTGCTACTAGAATCCCAAAGCATGGTATTATTTCATTTAACAAGACTTTAACCACTTCTCTTGCTTTGGTTGTTCGACAGGGAAAGGCTTCAGGCCTTCCTGAAAACGTGTCAGTCAGAACCAGTAAATAATGATACCCCCCTTTTCTAGGGAGTTCTGAAAAATCAATTTGCCACTGTTGCCCCGAATAATTTCCTTTACCGATTATTCCAAATTTTATTCTATCCTTGGTATTGTGTAAGCAAATGCTACATTGTTGAGTTACTTGTTTTATCATATCGTCCCACTAATGTCTGACTCAGGCTCTTATGCAGTGTGCCAGCTCCCCAATGCGTTTTATTGTGTTCTGTAAGAACTATGGGCCATGTCAAACTAGAGGGTATTACTATGGGGTTATCTTTTAAATATACTCATCCATCTGGTTTCATTTTACCTTTCAAATCTTCAATTAATTTTAAGTCTTCTTTTGTATAATTTGGATATAGTTTGGATTTTACCGTCTGGTATCAAAGACAATGCCTTCACCTCAGTTATTTCAGCTGCCTGCTTAGCCTCTGCCAATCGATTTTCCAATTTCAAAATCGGTGTTCCCCTTTTGGTGTCCCTGACAATGCATGATAGCTACCTTTTCTGGTTGTTTTACAGCCTCTAACAATTTTAAAATTTCTTCAGCATACTTTGTGTTTTCACTGAGCGGTCAGCAATCCATGTTCTTTCCAAATTGCTCCATGAGCATGTACCACGCCGAATGTATATTTAGAATCTGTCCAAATATTTACCCTTTTTCCCGCTGCCAGTTCCAATGCTCTCGTGAGAGCAACTATCTCCGCCTTTTGAGCTGATGTTCCAGGGGGTAAAGGCTTAGACTCGATTACCTGCTGAGTAGTTGTTATAGCATATCCAGCTTTACGTTGCCTTTGCGTAACAAAACTGCTCCCATCCGTGAACCAAGTTTCTTCCGCGTCTTCCATGAGCTCCTCCTTAAGGTCTGGTAGGCTGGAATACACAGTCTCTAGAGTTTCTAAACAATCGTGAATCACAGCTTGTGCCGGAGCATCACTAAGAAAAGAGGCTAGATTCACAATATGAATTATCACAATTTCCACGTCGTCCTGTTCTACCAATATTGCTTGATATTTCAAAATCATCAATTCTTGTTTAAGTTGTTTAAAGACTTTTTGTGCTTCTCCAGTCCAGACTAACTTTGACTGGTTAATCTTTATCAATTCACATAGAGGCTTTACCAATAGTCCATAATTATAAATCCAAAGGCGACACCAACCTGTCATTCCTAAAAAGCTTTGTAGCTCCTTTACCATTTGAGGTTCTGGAGTCCGGCAAATGACTTCCTTATGTTCAGTTCCTAGTTCTCGTTGTCCTTCCGAAATGTCAAATCCCAGATAGGTCACACTTTGTTGAGCCAGCTGGACTTTCTGTCAAGAGACTTGATATCCATTTAAACCCAGAAAATTAAGACGACTTATAGTCCATTGAATCCAACTCCCTTTAGTCTCGGTAGCTATTAAGAGATCATCTACATATTGTAACAAAGCACCTTCAGTGTCCGGAGGTATCCATGTTTCGAGTTCCCTTGCTAATTGGTTTCCAAAAATAGTGGGGCTATTCTTGAATCCTTGAGGTAGTAATGTCCACGTAAGCTGCGTCTTTCTGCCTGAATCGGGATTTTCCCATTCAAAGGCGAATAGGTTTTGGCTTTCTGTGGCTAAGCCTAGGCAGAAGAAGGCATCTTTTAAATCCAGTACGGTAAACCAGACTTGACTATTCTTTAATTTAGTCAGCAAAGTATAAGGGTTTGCCACTACTGGATGTATATCCTCAGTGATTTTATTTATGGCCCTCAAATCCTGAACTAGCCTATAGCTTTTTCATCTGCCTTTTTAATTGGCAATATGGGTGCATTGGATTCTGATTCGCATTCAATCAATAATCCATACTGTAAAAATTGATCAATTATCTCTTTAATTCCTTTCCTATCTTCTGTCCTCAAAGGATATTACTTAACCTTAACGGGTTTCTCTCCTGGCTTTAATTTAATAATTATTAAGGTCACATTTTTAGCTCTTCCAGGGACTTCGGTAGCCCAAACTCCTGGACATACTTGATCTGTGATCTCTAAAGGTATTTCACTTTTAGGGTCAGTTTGTATTAGTGCCAAGCTTAACACATTTATTAGTTGTTCTTCTCCTGTTCTTAATTCCATTTTCCCTTTTTCAAAGACAATTTCTGCTCCTACTTGCTCTAATAAATCTCTACCTAAGAGTGCCCATGAGGAGCTAGGCATAGATAAAAATCTGTGTATGCCCCATTGTTTCCCTAATTTGTACTTCAAAGGTTCACAAAAATAAGCCTTTTCGGTTACACCTTGTCCTGGTTTCAGTTAGAACAGAGTTAATTTTCTTCCTAGTAGCTGGGAGAATGCTATGTTTTGGCTTAGGATGAGAAGAGTGCTGATAACACCCCGATGTTTCAATTGTTGCAGAGCAATGCTTATACCAAGCCAAGGACATCTCAGCTTCTTGCTCTGTCCTGCCAACAGGCAGGCTGGGGGTGCAGTAAGAGCTGGGAGGGGACAGACCCAGGACAGGTGACCCAAACTAGCCAAAGGGGTATTCCATAGCATCTGACGTCAGGCTAAACAATACATAGGGGTGGCTAGCCAGGGGGAGGGGGCCGGACTGCTCGGGGTTAGGCTGGGCATCGGTCAGCGGGTGGTGAGCAATTGCATTGTGCATCACTTGTTTGTACACATTATTAGTAGTGGTACTATTATCATCATTGTATTATTATTATTATTATTATTATTATTATTTTGTCTTATTTAACTGTCTTTATCTCAACTCACAGGCTTCACTTTCCATTTCTCTCCCCCATCCCAGAGAGGGAGGGGGAGGGGGAGCGAACAGCTGCGTGGTGTTTAGCTGCCGGCCGGGTTAAACCACGACACACCTTTTACCCTAACATAATAATTCTGTGAAGGCATTAATGCTTGATTTAGAACTGAATACGTTGCCCCATAGCAATAAGAAATTTCACTTCCATTCCTCCCCTAGCTTCATTATAACCAGTGGAGGATCCGCTAGGGTAGATTCCCCAGGTCCCCGTTATTCCTGTTGAAATCAGGGGTTGATTACCCTAGGAAAAGGCTAGTCAATTTGTCCTCCAAAGCCAGGTCCAAACCGTTTTGTTTTATTTAGTTATTTATTTATTTATTTTCATTACATTTCAGAGTTGGTCCAAAAATTCCATAGGGCTTTCTTTTAGACCTTGTTGGAAGCATATTCTCAATTCCCAATTCATCCAGGTTTTAGTATTTACTTAACCGTTCATGATTTTCAGGATGATTCGGGTCTTAGTGGGGGTCGGTCAGGGGAATGCAGTTGTCCACAGTTCCCTGAGCGGTCCCATCGGCAATCTGAGCTCGCACATGAACTCAGGTTGTTTTAAGAGTGTACCTCTTTTCTGTTTCTGTGACAACTCTCTCGGACCAATCATGGTCCCTTTGCCCTAAAGGGCTAACACCCATGATTTTAAGATCTCTGCCTCGGGCAGAGGCAGAACTATTAACATTCCTACATCCTCTTTCCCTGCTCATTCAACTTCAAACACCTTTAACACTTTCAACAACCCTTTTAACACTTCCTTTATCTTTCTCCAGCCTGTACTTCTCTAATGCCAACATCAAAGGTTCAGTCAGGGGCCAACTTAATTCCCTACCTTTTCCCACCAAGATGCTGAAACATCAGTATACAACATTTCATCCTGTTCTGCTTCTCAAAAAACAACATTAACTGTAGCAAAATATTATAGTTTAAAGTTCCATTTAGGGGCCACTTTTCTCCACATTCCAGCTTATAAAGCGGCCACCACTGATTACGATATTTTATCAATGTTTTCCTGTTCACACTTCCACCGGCAGATCCTCCAATATCCTTCCAGTGACTTAAAACACATCCTAACACACTTTTCTTTAAAATTTCACTGCTTGTTTGCCCCCCCCAGTTTCCAGTTTACACTTTCAGAATACACACATTACTTACAAAAGCGTATCACAAAACGTATCACTCACAAAAATACGGGCACGCAATATCTTTCAGTAGCGATGCCACAAAACTACTATTACCAGCAATATTGCCAAAATCACAGTAACAATAGTCAGAGTCAAATTCCACATGCGATTAGTCAGAAAACCGAACTGTGTAACACCGTAACGATATCTTTCTTATAACAATGCCACGAACCTACTATTACCACCAGGAAAATAGCCAAAATCGCAGTAACAATAACCAGAGTTAAATACCATACTCCATGAGTCAGAAAACCGAAATAGACAACACAATTCCAGATGGACCTTAAAGCGAGCTCCTTCCTTAAGGTCCCCAAACATGTACTTATGGTGCTAACCACAAAGTATATACCAAACACTGCCTCGCAGAAGATCACCTTCTGACTTACAGACAGTTCCAGATGACCGGTCTACCAGAAAACCAAACCAGAATAAAGAATATACTCACTTACAATGATGGGGTCCTTGTCTGCCTCCGCAGTGATCCGGTGAGTCGAGGAGTCCCTCCGGGAAATCCCGGGGGTACCCTAGGGAGTCCTGTTCCCAGCAGGTCCTGCAGTCCGGCAGAGAGGTTGTCCCATCTGGGTCGCCAAATTGATTCAAAGATCGAAGCCGAAATTCCTTTAAGTGGTATATTCTTTATTGCAGCGCTGGATGCACAGGGGATCTCTCCACCTATCGTGCATACCCAAAGCAGAAAGCAGTCTTGAATTTATACAATCAATCTATCAATATTCTACAAGCACCTATACATACGCATTACCTATCCCCGCCTTCCCTCGCTTCTCATGCTAATTAGCCTTTTGGCACCTTGCGCCTGCGCAGAGCCTTCCAAGAATTGTGGGCAGGGGTCTTTGGGAGGAAGACCCCGAGTCTTCCTCACAGTGTACTTTTCACCTTTGGTCAGGAATCTGCTGAATTGGCATGTTTCTTAATTGCAAGAGCTGGTTGTTGCCAATTCTCCCGTTTGTTGTATCTTTATAATGAATTCCAATGTCCAGTTTCGAGAGTTATAGTCCTTACATTCGTTTCTCTGTCCGCCTGCCGCTTCCTTATCATGAGTTCCAGTGTCTTGTTTCGAGATATACAGTCCTTGTCTGGGGATTGTCCTTGCCTCCCCAATACCTCCTTAATCAATCCCCCCTTTTCTTTTCCCATGCAAATTCTTTTGCATCAGATACTTTCTTTATTTACAGTAACACAACAAAGCAGGCATCTAAACAACATGCACACAAATATTCCTAACACTACTAATACGATTAGAGCAATGAATACTTGTTTCAACCATTGGAAATTGGGCAACCAGGAGGTTAACTTAGTCCATAGTTCACTAAAACTCCATGAAAGATCATCTTTACTGATCTCATGTAGGATCCTGGTCTGCTTCCATATTTCTTCCAGGTCGGTAGAGATCCTTCCACTCTGATCTACATACATACAACAACTTGTGTTTATTACTGTACAGACTCCCCCTTGAGTGGCCAGTAACAAGTCTAGGGCCATCCGATTTTGGAATACTACCTGTGATAAACTAGATATCTCTTCTTGTTGAGCCTTTATAGCATCCAGAATTTTGTTTTCTAACTTCTCTATAATTGCAGAAATATTAACTATTGCCTTTTCCAATTCACTCACTCCTAACCATGGGATAAACCATCGCACAAAACTATGAAAAGGGGTGTGTCTCTCTACCAATGGATTGTTAATTTTTCATCTGATTCTCCGGATATGATTTCTCAAGTAACCTCGAGGCACTACATCATGTACTGTCATATTGGGGACTACCGCTCCAAGAGTGCAAGTTCCCTTCCAATTCTCAGGCAAGACCTTACGGGCTGTATCATTGCATAGCCAATACCACCCTTTTCCTTCTGGAACCGTCCAGCTGGTTGAATTTGCCCAGCCGCTAGTCGTACTAATATCAATTGTTCAATTACAAGATGTCTGATTTCCCACATAAGTAGTATCCGTATTTATACAATGCTGTTTTCCTATACCCTTAGGCGGGTTACACCTTTGTACACATACATAATAGGATTCTAACGGCATGAAGCTACTCACTTCTAGTTCCAAAACTGCTTAATATTTTCGACCCCAAGATGTGTTTTCCCACAAATTAGTCCAAGATAAGTTTGCAGGCAAGGGAATCCCAATTAACGATACACCCTTATTCCCATGCTGTGGCAGATGGGTGCATACCCAACAGTTCGTCTTATTAGTTACTTGAGAAATTGTTTGTATTAAGGTCAGGTGTAAGTTCTCATCCCAAGTTGCCCACCCCAAATCCGAGAACCGCACCCCTGCAATCATTAGGATCTGGAAAACCGTAATTTTGTTGGTCCAATTGGAGTGGTGGTCCATATCCTCGCCGGGGCCTTCTTCACCCTTGAATTGTGGATCCAAGCTGCTTGCTTCTTAATCTTAATGGCGGTGTGTGTTGTCAGTAATACTTGGTGTGGTCCCATCCACTTTCCTTCCATTTTTCCTGCACGGGTTGTCCTGAAAAAGTCTTTATATATATATAATCCCCGAGCTTAAAGGGGTGGATTGGTTGATCCAACCCTCTAGCCCTGGTCCCTAAAACAAATGTATGTACTTTATTTAATTGTTTCTGAAGTTCAGTTATATAAGCATATAAATATTCTGATCCTAACTGCGTTAGGTCCTCTCCACTAAATAGAAATTGCTATGGCCTTCCATATAAGATTTTGAAGGGACTCAAATTCCCTTTTATTCTAGGTTTAACTCTAATTCCAAGTAATGCTAAAGGGAGGGATTGAGGCCATGACAAATTAGCTTCTTATCCAATTTTAGCTATTTATTGTTTAATTAAATGGTTCATTTTTTCTACCTGTCCACTTGCCTGTGGTCTATAAGGAGTATGCAGTTGCCAATCTATCTTTAGAATCTTACTTATCTGGTCTACCACTTGTGCACAAAAATGTGAAACTCTATCAGAAGACATTGCTACTAGAATCCCAAAGCATGGTATTATTTCATTTAACAAGACTTTAACCACTTCTCTTGCTTTGGTTGTTCGACAGGGAAAGGCTTCAGGCCTTCCTGAAAACGTGTCAGTCAGAACCAGTAAATAATGATACCCCCCTTTTCTAGGGAGTTCTGAAAAATCAATTTGCCACTGTTGCCCCGAATAATTTCCTTTACCGATTATTCCAAATTTTATTCTATCCTTGGTATTGTGTAAGCAAATGCTACATTGTTGAGTTACTTGTTTTATCATATCGTCCCACTAATGTCTGACTCAGGCTCTTATGCAGTGTGCCAGCTCCCCAATGCGTTTTATTGTGTTCTGTAAGAACTATGGGCCATGTCAAACTAGAGGGTATTACTATGGGGTTATCTTTTAAATATACTCATCCATCTGGTTTCATTTTACCTTTCAAATCTTCAATTAATTTTAAGTCTTCTTTTGTATAATTTGGATATAGTTTGGATTTTACCGTCTGGTATCAAAGACAATGCCTTCACCTCAGTTATTTCAGCTGCCTGCTTAGCCTCTGCCAATCGATTTTCCAATTTCAAAATCGGTGTTCCCCTTTTGGTGTCCCTGACAATGCATGATAGCTACCTTTTCTGGTTGTTTTACAGCCTCTAACAATTTTAAAATTTCTTCAGCATACTTTGTGTTTTCACTGAGCGGTCAGCAATCCATGTTCTTTCCAAATTGCTCCATGAGCATGTACCACGCCGAATGTATATTTAGAATCTGTCCAAATATTTACCCTTTTTCCCGCTGCCAGTTCCAATGCTCTCGTGAGAGCAACTATCTCCGCCTTTTGAGCTGATGTTCCAGGGGGTAAAGGCTTAGACTCGATTACCTGCTGAGTAGTTGTTATAGCATATCCAGCTTTACGTTGCCTTTGCGTAACAAAACTGCTCCCATCCGTGAACCAAGTTTCTTCCGCGTCTTCCATGAGCTCCTCCTTAAGGTCTGGTAGGCTGGAATACACAGTCTCTAGAGTTTCTAAACAATCGTGAATCACAGCTTGTGCCGGAGCATCACTAAGAAAAGAGGCTAGATTCACAATATGAATTATCACAATTTCCACGTCGTCCTGTTCTACCAATATTGCTTGATATTTCAAAATCATCAATTCTTGTTTAAGTTGTTTAAAGACTTTTTGTGCTTCTCCAGTCCAGACTAACTTTGACTGGTTAATCTTTATCAATTCACATAGAGGCTTTACCAATAGTCCATAATTATAAATCCAAAGGCGACACCAACCTGTCATTCCTAAAAAGCTTTGTAGCTCCTTTACCATTTGAGGTTCTGGAGTCCGGCAAATGACTTCCTTATGTTCAGTTCCTAGTTCTCGTTGTCCTTCCGAAATGTCAAATCCCAGATAGGTCACACTTTGTTGAGCCAGCTGGACTTTCTGTCAAGAGACTTGATATCCATTTAAACCCAGAAAATTAAGACGACTTATAGTCCATTGAATCCAACTCCCTTTAGTCTCGGTAGCTATTAAGAGATCATCTACATATTGTAACAAAGCACCTTCAGTGTCCGGAGGTATCCATGTTTCGAGTTCCCTTGCTAATTGGTTTCCAAAAATAGTGGGGCTATTCTTGAATCCTTGAGGTAGTAATGTCCACGTAAGCTGCGTCTTTCTGCCTGAATCGGGATTTTCCCATTCAAAGGCGAATAGGTTTTGGCTTTCTGTGGCTAAGCCTAGGCAGAAGAAGGCATCTTTTAAATCCAGTACGGTAAACCAGACTTGACTATTCTTTAATTTAGTCAGCAAAGTATAAGGGTTTGCCACTACTGGATGTATATCCTCAGTGATTTTATTTATGGCCCTCAAATCCTGAACTAGCCTATAGCTTTTTCATCTGCCTTTTTAATTGGCAATATGGGTGCATTGTATTCTGATTCGCATTCAATCAATAATCCATACTGTAAAAATTGATCAATTATCTCTTTAATTCCTTTCCTATCTTCTGTCCTCAAAGGATATTACTTAACCTTAACGGGTTTCTCTCCTGGCTTTAATTTAATAATTATTAAGGTCACATTTTTAGCTCTTCCAGGGACTTCGGTAGCCCAAACTCCTGGACATACTTGATCTGTGATCTCTAAAGGTATTTCACTTTTAGGGTCAGTTTGTATTAGTGCCAAGCTTAACACATTTATTAGTTGTTCTTCTCCTGTTCTTAATTCCATTTTCCCTTTTTCAAAGACAATTTCTGCTCCTACTTGCTCTAATAAATCTCTACCTAAGAGTGCCCATGAGGAGCTAGGCATAGATAAAAATCTGTGTATGCCCCATTGTTTCCCTAATTTGTACTTCAAAGGTTCACAAAAATAAGCCTTTTCGGTTACACCTTGTCCTGGTTTCAGTTAGAACAGAGTTAATTTTCTTCCTAGTAGCTGGGAGAATGCTATGTTTTGGCTTAGGATGAGAAGAGTGCTGATAACACCCCGATGTTTCAATTGTTGCAGAGCAATGCTTATACCAAGCCAAGGACATCTCAGCTTCTTGCTCTGTCCTGCCAACAGGCAGGCTGGGGGTGCAGTAAGAGCTGGGAGGGGACAGACCCAGGACAGGTGACCCAAACTAGCCAAAGGGGTATTCCATAGCATCTGACGTCAGGCTAAACAATACATAGGGGTGGCTAGCCAGGGGGAGGGGGCCGGACTGCTCGGGGTTAGGCTGGGCATCGGTCAGCGGGTGGTGAGCAATTGCATTGTGCATCACTTGTTTGTACACATTATTAGTAGTGGTACTATTATCATCATTGTATTATTATTATTATTATTATTATTATTATTTTGTCTTATTTAACTGTCTTTATCTCAACTCACAGGCTTCACTTTCCATTTCTCTCCCCCATCCCAGAGAGGGAGGGGGAGGGGGAGCGAACAGCTGCGTGGTGTTTAGCTGCCGGCCGGGTTAAACCACGACACACCTTTTACCCTAACATAATAATTCTGTGAAGGCATTAATGCTTGATTTAGAACTGAATACGTTGCCCCATAGCAATAAGAAATTTCACTTCCATTCCTCCCCTAGCTTCATTATAACCAGTGGAGGATCCGCTAGGGTAGATTCCCCAGGTCCCCGTTATTCCTGTTGAAATCAGGGGTTGATTACCCTAGGAAAAGGCTAGTCAATTTGTCCTCCAAAGCCAGGTCCAAACCGTTTTGTTTTATTTATTTATTTATTTATTTATTTTCATTACATTTCAGAGTTGGTCCAAAAATTCCATAGGGCTTTCTTTTAGACCTTGTTGGAAGCATATTCTCAATTCCCAATTCATCCAGGTTTTAGTATTTACTTAACCGTTCATGATTTTCAGGATGATTCGGGTCTTAGTGGGGGTCGGTCAGGGGAATGCAGTTGTCCACAGTTCCCTGAACGGTCCCATCAGCAATCTGAGCTCGCACATGAACTCAGGTTGTTTTAAGAGTGTACCTCTTTTCTGTTTCTGTGACAACTCTCTCGGACCGATCATGGTCCCTTTGCCCTAAAGGGCTAACACCCATGATTTTAAGATCTCTGCCTCGGGCAGAGGCAGAACTATTAACATTCCTACATCCTCTTTCCCTGCTCATTCAACTTCAAACACCTTTAACACTTTCAACAACCCTTTTAACACTTCCTTTATCTTTCTCCAGCCTGTACTTCTCTAATGCCAACATCAAAGGTTCAGTCAGGGGCCAACTTAATTCCCTACCTTTTCCCACCAAGATGCTGAAACATCAGTATACAACATTTCATCCTGTTCTGCTTCTCAAAAAACAACATTAACTGTAGCAAAATATTATAGTTTAAAGTTCCATTTAGGGGCCACTTTTCTCCACATTCCAGCTTATAAAGCGGCCACCACTGATTACGATATTTTATCAATGTTTTCCTGTTCACACTTCCACCGGCAGATCCTCCAATATCCTTCCAGTGACTTAAAACACATCCTAACACACTTTTCTTTAAAATTTCACTGCTTGTTTGCCCCCCCCAGTTTCCAGTTTACACTTTCAGAATACACACGTTACTTACAAAAGCGTATCACAAAACGTATCACTCACAAAAATACGGGCACGCAATATCTTTCAGTAGCGATGCCACAAAACTACTATTACCAGCAATATTGCCAAAATCACAGTAACAATAGTCAGAGTCAAATTCCACATGCGATTAGTCAGAAAACCGAACTGTGTAACACCGTAACGATATCTTTCTTATAACAATGCCACGAACCTACTATTACCACCAGGAAAATAGCCAAAATCGCAGTAACAATAACCAGAGTTAAATACCATACTCCATGAGTCAGAAAACCGAAATAGACAACACAATTCCAGATGGACCTTAAAGCGAGCTCCTTCCTTAAGGTCCCCAAACATGTACTTATGGTGCTAACCACAAAGTATATACCAAACACTGCCTCGCAGAAGATCACCTTCTGACTTACAGACAGTTCCAGATGACCGGTCTACCAGAAAACCAAACCAGAATAAAGAATATACTCACTTACAATGATGGGGTCCTTGTCTGCCTCCGCAGTGATCCGGTGAGTCGAGGAGTCCCTCCGGGAAATCCCGGGGGTACCCTAGGGAGTCCTGTTCCCAGCAGGTCCTGCAGTCCGGCAGAGAGGTTGTCCCATCTGGGTCGCCAAATTGATTCAAAGATCGAAGCCGAAATTCCTTTAAGTGGTATATTCTTTATTGCAGCGCTGGATGCACAGGGGATCTCTCCACCTATCGTGCATACCCAAAGCAGAAAGCAGTCTTGAATTTATACAATCAATCTATCAATATTCTACAAGCACCTATACATACGCATTACCTATCCCCGCCTTCCCTCGCTTCTCATGCTAATTAGCCTTTTGGCACCTTGCGCCTGCGCAGAGCCTTCCAAGAATTGTGGGCAGGGGTCTTTGGGACGTGGGCAGGGGTCTTTGGGAGGAAGACCCCGAGTCTTCCTCACAGTGTACTTTTCACCTTTGGTCAGGAATCTGCTGAATTGGCATGTTTCTTAATTGCAAGAGCTGGTTGTTGCCAATTCTCCCGTTTGTTGTATCTTTATAATGAATTCCAATGTCCAGTTTCGAGAGTTATAGTCCTTACATTCGTTTCTCTGTCCGCCTGCCGCTTCCTTATCATGAGTTCCAGTGTCTTGTTTCGAGATATACAGTCCTTGTCTGGGGATTGTCCTTGCCTCCCCAATACCTCCTTAATCAATCCCCCCTTTTCTTTTCCCATGCAAATTCTTTTGCATCAGATACTTTCTTTATTTAAAGTAACACAACAAAGCAGGCATCTAAACAACATGCACACAAATATTCCTAACACTACTAATACGATTAGAGCAATGAATACTTGTTTCAACCATTGGAAATTGGGCAACCAGGAGGTTAACTTAGTCCATAGTTCACTAAAACTCCATGAAAGATCATCTTTACTGATCTCATGTAGGATCCTGGTCTGCTTCCATATTTCTTCCAGGTCGGTAGAGATCCTTCCACTCTGATCTACATACATACAACAACTTGTGTTTATTACTGTACAGACTCCCCCTTGAGTGGCCAGTAACAAGTCTAGGGCCATCCGATTTTGGAATACTACCTGTGATAAACTAGATATCTCTTCTTGTTGAGCCTTTATAGCATCCAGAATTTTGTTTTCTAACTTCTCTATAATTGCAGAAATATTAACTATTGCCTTTTCCAATTCACTCACTCCTAACCATGGGATAAACCATCGCACAAAACTATGAAAAGGGGTGTGTCTCTCTACCAATGGATTGTTAATTTTTCATCTGATTCTCCGGATATGATTTCTCAAGTAACCTCGAGGCACTACATCATGTACTGTCATATTGGGGACTACCGCTCCAAGAGTGCAAGTTCCCTTCCAATTCTCAGGCAAGACCTTACGGGCTGTATCATTGCATAGCCAATACCACCCTTTTCCTTCTGGAACCGTCCAGCTGGTTGAATTTGCCCAGCCGCTAGTCGTACTAATATCAATTGTTCAATTACAAGATGTCTGATTTCCCACATAAGTAGTATCCGTATTTATACAATGCTGTTTTCCTATACCCTTAGGCGGGTTACACCTTTGTACACATACATAATAGGATTCTAACGGCATGAAGCTACTCACTTCTAGTTCCAAAACTGCTTAATATTTTCGACCCCAAGATGTGTTTTCCCACAAATTAGTCCAAGATAAGTTTGCAGGCAAGGGAATCCCAATTAACGATACACCCTTATTCCCATGCTGTGGCAGATGGGTGCATACCCAACAGTTCGTCTTATTAGTTACTTGAGAAATTGTTTGTATTAAGGTCAGGTGTAAGTTCTCATCCCAAGTTGCCCACCCCAAATCCGAGAACCGCACCCCTGCAATCATTAGGATCTGGAAAACCGTAATTTTGTTGGTCCAATTGGAGTGGTGGTCCATATCCTCGCCGGGGCCTTCTTCACCCTTGAATTGTGGATCCAAGCTGCTTGCTTCTTAATCTTAATGGCGGTGTGTGTTGTCAGTAATACTTGGTGTGGTCCCATCCACTTTCCTTCCATTTTTCCTGCACGGGTTGTCCTGAAAAAGTCTTTATATATATATAATCCCCGAGCTTAAAGGGGTGGATTGGTTGATCCAACCCTCTAGCCCTGGTCCCTAAAACAAATGTATGTACTTTATTTAATTGTTTCTGAAGTTCAGTTATATAAGCATATAAATATTCTGATCCTAACTGCGTTAGGTCCTCTCCACTAAATAGAAATTGCTATGGCCTTCCATATAAGATTTTGAAGGGACTCAAATTTCCTTTTATTCTAGGTTTAACTCTAATTCCAAGTAATGCTAAAGGGAGGGATTGAGGCCATGACAAATTAGCTTCTTATCCAATTTTAGCTATTTATTGTTTAATTAAATGGTTCATTTTTTCTACCTGTCCACTTGCCTGTGGTCTATAAGGAGTATGCAGTTGCCAATCTATCTTTAGAATCTTACTTATCTGGTCTACCACTTGTGCACAAAAATGTGAAACTCTATCAGAAGACATTGCTACTAGAATCCCAAAGCATGGTATTATTTCATTTAACAAGACTTTAACCACTTCTCTTGCTTTGGTTGTTCGACAGGGAAAGGCTTCAGGCCTTCCTGAAAACGTGTCAGTCAGAACCAGTAAATAATGATACCCCCCTTTTCTAGGGAGTTCTGAAAAATCAATTTGCCACTGTTGCCCCGAATAATTTCCTTTACCGATTATTCCAAATTTTATTCTATCCTTGGTATTGTGTAAGCAAATGCTACATTGTTGAGTTACTTGTTTTATCATATCGTCCCACTAATGTCTGACTCAGGCTCTTATGCAGTGTGCCAGCTCCCCAATGCGTTTTATTGTGTTCTGTAAGAACTATGGGCCATGTCAAACTAGAGGGTATTACTATGGGGTTATCTTTTAAATATACTCATCCATCTGGTTTCATTTTACCTTTCAAATCTTCAATTAATTTTAAGTCTTCTTTTGTATAATTTGGATATAGTTTGGATTTTACCGTCTGGTATCAAAGACAATGCCTTCACCTCAGTTATTTCAGCTGCCTGCTTAGCCTCTGCCAATCGATTTTCCAATTTCAAAATCGGTGTTCCCCTTTTGGTGTCCCTGACAATGCATGATAGCTACCTTTTCTGGTTGTTTTACAGCCTCTAACAATTTTAAAATTTCTTCAGCATACTTTGTGTTTTCACTGAGCGGTCAGCAATCCATGTTCTTTCCAAATTGCTCCATGAGCATGTACCACGCCGAATGTATATTTAGAATCTGTCCAAATATTTACCCTTTTTCCCGCTGCCAGTTCCAATGCTCTCGTGAGAGCAACTATCTCCGCCTTTTGAGCTGATGTTCCAGGGGGTAAAGGCTTAGACTCGATTACCTGCTGAGTAGTTGTTATAGCATATCCAGCTTTACGTTGCCTTTGCGTAACAAAACTGCTCCCATCCGTGAACCAAGTTTCTTCCGCGTCTTCCATGAGCTCCTCCTTAAGGTCTGGTAGGCTGGAATACACAGTCTCTAGAGTTTCTAAACAATCGTGAATCACAGCTTGTGCCGGAGCATCACTAAGAAAAGAGGCTAGATTCACAATATGAATTATCACAATTTCCACGTCGTCCTGTTCTACCAATATTGCTTGATATTTCAAAATCATCAATTCTTGTTTAAGTTGTTTAAAGACTTTTTGTGCTTCTCCAGTCCAGACTAACTTTGACTGGTTAATCTTTATCAATTCACATAGAGGCTTTACCAATAGTCCATAATTATAAATCCAAAGGCGACACCAACCTGTCATTCCTAAAAAGCTTTGTAGCTCCTTTACCATTTGAGGTTCTGGAGTCCGGCAAATGACTTCCTTATGTTCAGTTCCTAGTTCTCGTTGTCCTTCCGAAATGTCAAATCCCAGATAGGTCACACTTTGTTGAGCCAGCTGGACTTTCTGTCAAGAGACTTGATATCCATTTAAACCCAGAAAATTAAGACGACTTATAGTCCATTGAATCCAACTCCCTTTAGTCTCGGTAGCTATTAAGAGATCATCTACATATTGTAACAAAGCACCTTCAGTGTCCGGAGGTATCCATGTTTCGAGTTCCCTTGCTAATTGGTTTCCAAAATTAGTGGGGCTATTCTTGAATCCTTGAGGTAGTAATGTCCACGTAAGCTGCGTCTTTCTGCCTGAATCGGGATTTTCCCATTCAAAGGCGAATAGGTTTTGGCTTTCTGTGGCTAAGCCTAGGCAGAAGAAGGCATCTTTTAAATCCAGTACGGTAAACCAGACTTGACTATTCTTTAATTTAGTCAGCAAAGTATAAGGGTTTGCCACTACTGGATGTATATCCTCAGTGATTTTATTTATGGCCCTCAAATCCTGAACTAGCCTATAGCTTTTTCATCTGCCTTTTTAATTGGCAATATGGGTGCATTGGATTCTGATTCGCATTCAATCAATAATCCATACTGTAAAAATTGATCAATTATCTCTTTAATTCCTTTCCTATCTTCTGTCCTCAAAGGATATTACTTAACCTTAACGGGTTTCTCTCCTGGCTTTAATTTAATAATTATTAAGGTCACATTTTTAGCTCTTCCAGGGACTTCGGTAGCCCAAACTCCTGGACATACTTGATCTGTGATCTCTAAAGGTATTTCACTTTTAGGGTCAGTTTGTATTAGTGCCAAGCTTAACACATTTATTAGTTGTTCTTCTCCTGTTCTTAATTCCATTTTCCCTTTTTCAAAGACAATTTCTGCTCCTACTTGCTCTAATAAATCTCTACCTAAGAGTGCCCATGAGGAGCTAGGCATAGATAAAAATCTGTGTATGCCCCATTGTTTCCCTAATTTGTACTTCAAAGGTTCACAAAAATAAGCCTTTTCGGTTACACCTTGTCCTGGTTTCAGTTAGAACAGAGTTAATTTTCTTCCTAGTAGCTGGGAGAATGCTATGTTTTGGCTTAGGATGAGAAGAGTGCTGATAACACCCCGATGTTTCAATTGTTGCAGAGCAATGCTTATACCAAGCCAAGGACATCTCAGCTTCTTGCTCTGTCCTGCCAACAGGCAGGCTGGGGGTGCAGTAAGAGCTGGGAGGGGACAGACCCAGGACAGGTGACCCAAACTAGCCAAAGGGGTATTCCATAGCATCTGACGTCAGGCTAAACAATACATAGGGGTGGCTAGCCAGGGGGAGGGGGCCGGACTGCTCGGGGTTAGGCTGGGCATCGGTCAGCGGGTGGTGAGCAATTGCATTGTGCATCACTTGTTTGTACACATTATTAGTAGTGGTACTATTATCATCATTGTATTATTATTATTATTATTATTATTATTATTTTGTCTTATTTAACTGTCTTTATCTCAACTCACAGGCTTCACTTTCCATTTCTCTCCCCCATCCCAGAGAGGGAGGGGGAGGGGGAGCGAACAGCTGCGTGGTGTTTAGCTGCCGGCCGGGTTAAACCACGACACACCTTTTACCCTAACATAATAATTCTGTGAAGGCATTAATGCTTGATTTAGAACTGAATACGTTGCCCCATAGCAATAAGAAATTTCACTTCCATTCCTCCCCTAGCTTCATTATAACCAGTGGAGGATCCGCTAGGGTAGATTCCCCAGGTCCCCGTTATTCCTGTTGAAATCAGGGGTTGATTACCCTAGGAAAAGGCTAGTCAATTTGTCCTCCAAAGCCAGGTCCAAACCGTTTTGTTTTATTTATTTATTTATTTATTTATTTTCATTACATTTCAGAGTTGGTCCAAAAATTCCATAGGGCTTTCTTTTAGACCTTGTTGGAAGCATATTCTCAATTCCCAATTCATCCAGGTTTTAGTATTTACTTAACCGTTCATGATTTTCAGGATGATTCGGGTCTTAGTGGGGGTCGGTCAGGGGAATGCAGTTGTCCACAGTTCCCTGAACGGTCCCATCAGCAATCTGAGCTCACACATGAACTCAGGTTGTTTTAAGAGTGTACCTCTTTTCTGTTTCTGTGACAACTCTCTCGGACCGATCATGGTCCCTTTGCCCTAAAGGGCTAACACCCATGATTTTTAAGATCTCTGCCTCGGGCAGAGGCAGAACTATTAACATTCCTACATCCTCTTTCCCTGCTCATTCAACTTCAAACACCTTTAACACTTTCAACAACCCTTTTAACACTTCCTTTATCTTTCTCCAGCCTGTACTTCTCTAATGCCAACATCAAAGGTTCAGTCAGGGGCCAACTTAATTCCCTACCTTTTCCCACCAAGATGCTGAAACATCAGTATACAACATTTCATCCTGTTCTGCTTCTCAAAAAACAACATTAACTGTAGCAAAATATTATAGTTTAAAGTTCCATTTAGGGGCCACTTTTCTCCACATTCCAGCTTATAAAGCGGCCACCACTGATTACGATATTTTATCAATGTTTTCCTGTTCACACTTCCACCGGCAGATCCTCCAATATCCTTCCAGTGACTTAAAACACATCCTAACACACTTTTCTTTAAAATTTCACTGCTTGTTTGCCCCCCCCAGTTTCCAGTTTACACTTTCAGAATACACACGTTACTTACAAAAGCGTATCACAAAACGTATCACTCACAAAAATACGGGCACGCAATATCTTTCAGTAGCGATGTCACAAAACTACTATTACCAGCAATATTGCCAAAATCACAGTAACAATAGTCAGAGTCAAATTCCACATGCGATAAGTCAGAAAACCGAACTGTGTAACACCGTAACGATATCTTTCTTATAACAATGCCACGAACCTACTATTACCACCAGGAAAATAGCCAAAATCGCAGTAACAATAACCAGAGTTAAATACCATACTCCATGAGTCAGAAAACCGAAATAGACAACACAATTCCAGATGGACCTTAAAGCGAGCTCCTTCCTTAAGGTCCCCAAACATGTACTTATGGTGCTAACCACAAAGTATATACCAAACACTGCCTCGCAGAAGATCACCTTCTGACTTACAGACAGTTCCAGATGACCGGTCTACCAGAAAACCAAACCAGAATAAAGAATATACTCACTTACAATGATGGGGTCCTTGTCTGCCTCCGCAGTGATCCGGTGAGTCGAGGAGTCCCTCCGGGAAATCCCGGGGGTACCCTAGGGAGTCCTGTTCCCAGCAGGTCCTGCAGTCCGGCAGAGAGGTTGTCCCATCTGGGTCGCCAAATTGATTCAAAGATCGAAGCCGAAATTCCTTTAAGTGGTATATTCTTTATTGCAGCGCTGGATGCACAGGGGATCTCTCCACCTATCGTGCATACCCAAAGCAGAAAGCAGTCTTGAATTTATACAATCAATCTATCAATATTCTACAAGCACCTATACATACGCATTACCTATCCCCGCCTTCCCTCGCTTCTCATGCTAATTAGCCTTTTGGCACCTTGCGCCTGCGCAGAGCCTTCCAAGAATTGTGGGCAGGGGTCTTTGGGACGTGGGCAGGGGTCTTTGGGAGGAAGACCCCGAGTCTTCCTCACAGTGTACTTTTCACCTTTGGTCAGGAATCTGCTGAATTGGCATGTTTCTTAATTGCAAGAGCTGGTTGTTGCCAATTCTCCCGTTTGTTGTATCTTTATAATGAATTCCAATGTCCAGTTTCGAGAGTTATAGTCCTTACATTCGTTTCTCTGTCCGCCTGCCGCTTCCTTATCATGAGTTCCAGTGTCTTGTTTCGAGATATACAGTCCTTGTCTGGGGATTGTCCTTGCCTCCCCAATACCTCCTTAATCAATCCCCCCTTTTCTTTTCCCATGCAAATTCTTTTGCATCAGATACTTTCTTTATTTACAGTAACACAACAAAGCAGGCATCTAAACAACATGCACACAAATATTCCTAACACTACTAATACGATTAGAGCAATGAATACTTGTTTCAACCATTGGAAATTGGGCAACCAGGAGGTTAACTTAGTCCATAGTTCACTAAAACTCCATGAAAGATCATCTTTACTGATCTCATGTAGGATCCTGGTCTGCTTCCATATTTCTTCCAGGTCGGTAGAGATCCTTCCACTCTGATCTACATACATACAACAACTTGTGTTTATTACTGTACAGACTCCCCCTTGAGTGGCCAGTAACAAGTCTAGGGCCATCCGATTTTGGAATACTACCTGTGATAAACTAGATATCTCTTCTTGTTGAGCCTTTATAGCATCCAGAATTTTGTTTTCTAACTTCTCTATAATTGCAGAAATATTAACTATTGCCTTTTCCAATTCACTCACTCCTAACCATGGGATAAACCATCGCACAAAACTATGAAAAGGGGTGTGTCTCTCTACCAATGGATTGTTAATTTTTCATCTGATTCTCCGGATATGATTTCTCAAGTAACCTCGAGGCACTACATCATGTACTGTCATATTGGGGACTACCGCTCCAAGAGTGCAAGTTCCCTTCCAATTCTCAGGCAAGACCTTACGGGCTGTATCATTGCATAGCCAATACCACCCTTTTCCTTCTGGAACCGTCCAGCTGGTTGAATTTGCCCAGCCGCTAGTCGTACTAATATCAATTGTTCAATTACAAGATGTCTGATTTCCCACATAAGTAGTATCCGTATTTATACAATGCTGTTTTCCTATACCCTTAGGCGGGTTACACCTTTGTACACATACATAATAGGATTCTAACGGCATGAAGCTACTCACTTCTAGTTCCAGAACTGCTTAATATTTTCGACCCCAAGATGTGTTTTCCCACAAATTAGTCCAAGATAAGTTTGCAGGCAAGGGAATCCCAATTAACGATACACCCTTATTCCCATGCTGTGGCAGATGGGTGCATACCCAACAGTTCGTCTTATTAGTTACTTGAGAAATTGTTTGTATTAAGGTCAGGTGTAAGTTCTCATCCCAAGTTGCCCACCCCAAATCCGAGAACCGCACCCCTGCAATCATTAGGATCTGGAAAACCGTAATTTTGTTGGTCCAATTGGAGTGGTGGTCCATATCCTCGCCGGGGCCTTCTTCACCCTTGAATTGTGGATCCAAGCTGCTTGCTTCTTAATCTTAATGGCGGTGTGTGTTGTCAGTAATACTTGGTGTGGTCCCATCCACTTTCCTTCCATTTTTCCTGCACGGGTTGTCCTGAAAAAGTCTTTATATATATATAATCCCCGAGCTTAAAGGGGTGGATTGGTTGATCCAACCCTCTAGCCCTGGTCCCTAAAACAAATGTATGTACTTTATTTAATTGTTTCTGAAGTTCAGTTATATAAGCATATAAATATTCTGATCCTAACTGCGTTAGGTCCTCTCCACTAAATAGAAATTGCTATGGCCTTCCATATAAGATTTTGAAGGGACTCAAATTTCCTTTTATTCTAGGTTTAACTCTAATTTCAAGTAATGCTAAAGGGAGGGATTGAGGCCATGACAAATTAGCTTCTTATCCAATTTTAGCTATTTATTGTTTAATTAAATGGTTCATTTTTTCTACCTGTCCACTTGCCTGTGGTCTATAAGGAGTATGCAGTTGCCAATCTATCTTTAGAATCTTACTTATCTGGTCTACCACTTGTGCACAAAAATGTGAAACTCTATCAGAAGACATTGCTACTAGAATCCCAAAGCATGGTATTATTTCATTTAACAAGACTTTAACCACTTCTCTTGCTTTGTTTGTTCGACAGGGAAAGGCTTCAGGCCTTCCTGAAAACGTGTCAGTCAGAACCAGTAAATAATGATACCCCCCTTTTCTAGGGAGTTCTGAAAAATCAATTTGCCACTGTTGCCCCGAATAATTTCCTTTACCGATTATTCCAAATTTTATTCTATCCTTGGTATTGTGTAAGCAAATGCTACATTGTTGAGTTACTTGTTTTATCATATCGTCCCACTAATGTCTGACTCAGGCTCTTATGCAGTGTGCCAGCTCCCCAATGCGTTTTATTGTGTTCTGTAAGAACTATGGGCCATGTCAAACTAGAGGGTATTACTATGGGGTTATCTTTTAAATATACTCATCCATCTGGTTTCATTTTACCTTTCAAATCTTCAATTAATTTTAAGTCTTCTTTTGTATAATTTGGATATAGTTTGGATTTTACCGTCTGGTATCAAAGACAATGCCTTCACCTCAGTTATTTCAGCTGCCTGCTTAGCCTCTGCCAATCGATTTTCCAATTTCAAAATCGGTGTTCCCCTTTTGGTGTCCCTGACAATGCATGATAGCTACCTTTTCTGGTTGTTTTACAGCCTCTAACAATTTTAAAATTTCTTCAGCATACTTTGTGTTTTCACTGAGCGGTCAGCAATCCATGTTCTTTCCAAATTGCTCCATGAGCATGTACCACGCCGAATGTATATTTAGAATCTGTCCAAATATTTACCCTTTTTCCCGCTGCCAGTTCCAATGCTCTCGTGAGAGCAACTATCTCCGCCTTTTGAGCTGATGTTCCAGGGGGTAAAGGCTTAGACTCGATTACCTGCTGAGTAGTTGTTATAGCATATCCAGCTTTACGTTGCCTTTGCGTAACAAAACTGCTCCCATCCGTGAACCAAGTTTCTTCCGCGTCTTCCATGAGCTCCTCCTTAAGGTCTGGTAGGCTGGAATACACAGTCTCTAGAGTTTCTAAACAATCGTGAATCACAGCTTGTGCCGGAGCATCACTAAGAAAAGAGGCTAGATTCACAATATGAATTATCACAATTTCCACGTCGTCCTGTTCTACCAATATTGCTTGATATTTCAAAATCATCAATTCTTGTTTAAGTTGTTTAAAGACTTTTTGTGCTTCTCCAGTCCAGACTAACTTTGACTGGTTAATCTTTATCAATTCACATAGAGGCTTTACCAATAGTCCATAATTATAAATCCAAAGGCGACACCAACCTGTCATTCCTAAAAAGCTTTGTAGCTCCTTTACCATTTGAGGTTCTGGAGTCCGGCAAATGACTTCCTTATGTTCAGTTCCTAGTTCTCGTTGTCCTTCCGAAATGTCAAATCCCAGATAGGTCACACTTTGTTGAGCCAGCTGGACTTTCTGTCAAGAGACTTGATATCCATTTAAACCCAGAAAATTAAGACGACTTATAGTCCATTGAATCCAACTCCCTTTAGTCTCGGTAGCTATTAAGAGATCATCTACATATTGTAACAAAGCACCTTCAGTGTCCGGAGGTATCCATGTTTCGAGTTCCCTTGCTAATTGGTTTCCAAAACTAGTGGGGCTATTCTTGAATCCTTGAGGTAGTAATGTCCACGTAAGCTGCGTCTTTCTGCCTGAATCGGGATTTTCCCATTCAAAGGCGAATAGGTTTTGGCTTTCTGTGGCTAAGCCTAGGCAGAAGAAGGCATCTTTTAAATCCAGTACGGTAAACCAGACTTGACTATTCTTTAATTTAGTCAGCAAAGTATAAGGGTTTGCCACTACTGGATGTATATCCTCAGTGATTTTATTTATGGCCCTCAAATCCTGAACTAGCCTATAGCTTTTTCATCTGCCTTTTTAATTGGCAATATGGGTGCATTGGATTCTGATTCGCATTCAATCAATAATCCATACTGTAAAAATTGATCAATTATCTCTTTAATTCCTTTCCTATCTTCTGTCCTCAAAGGATATTACTTAACCTTAACGGGTTTCTCTCCTGGCTTTAATTTAATAATTATTAAGGTCACATTTTTAGCTCTTCCAGGGACTTCGGTAGCCCAAACTCCTGGACATACTTGATCTGTGATCTCTAAAGGTATTTCACTTTTAGGGTCAGTTTGTATTAGTGCCAAGCTTAACACATTTATTAGTTGTTCTTCTCCTGTTCTTAATTCCATTTTCCCTTTTTCAAAGACAATTTCTGCTCCTACTTGCTCTAATAAATCTCTACCTAAGAGTGCCCATGAGGAGCTAGGCATAGATAAAAATCTGTGTATGCCCCATTGTTTCCCTAATTTGTACTTCAAAGGTTCACAAAAATAAGCCTTTTCGGTTACACCTTGTCCTGGTTTCAGTTAGAACAGAGTTAATTTTCTTCCTAGTAGCTGGGAGAATGCTATGTTTTGGCTTAGGATGAGAAGAGTGCTGATAACACCCCGATGTTTCAATTGTTGCAGAGCAATGCTTATACCAAGCCAAGGACATCTCAGCTTCTTGCTCTGTCCTGCCAACAGGCAGGCTGGGGGTGCAGTAAGAGCTGGGAGGGGACAGACCCAGGACAGGTGACCCAAACTAGCCAAAGGGGTATTCCATAGCATCTGACGTCAGGCTAAACAATACATAGGGGTGGCTAGCCAGGGGGAGGGGGCCGGACTGCTCGGGGTTAGGCTGGGCATCGGTCAGCGGGTGGTGAGCAATTGCATTGTGCATCACTTGTTTGTACACATTATTAGTAGTGGTACTATTATCATCATTGTATTATTATTATTATTATTATTATTATTATTTTGTCTTATTTAACTGTCTTTATCTCAACTCACAGGCTTCACTTTCCATTTCTCTCCCCCATCCCAGAGAGGGAGGGGGAGGGGGAGCGAACAGCTGCGTGGTGTTTAGCTGCCGGCCGGGTTAAACCACGACACACCTTTTACCCTAACATAATAATTCTGTGAAGGCATTAATGCTTGATTTAGAACTGAATACGTTGCCCCATAGCAATAAGAAATTTCACTTCCATTCCTCCCCTAGCTTCATTATAACCAGTGGAGGATCCGCTAGGGTAGATTCCCCAGGTCCCCGTTATTCCTGTTGAAATCAGGGGTTGATTACCCTAGGAAAAGGCTAGTCAATTTGTCCTCCAAAGCCAGGTCCAAACCGTTTTGTTTTATTTATTTATTTATTTATTTATTTTCATTACATTTCAGAGTTGGTCCAAAAATTCCATAGGGCTTTCTTTTAGACCTTGTTGGAAGCATATTCTCAATTCCCAATTCATCCAGGTTTTAGTATTTACTTAACCGTTCATGATTTTCAGGATGATTCGGGTCTTAGTGGGGGTCGGTCAGGGGAATGCAGTTGTCCACAGTTCCCTGAACGGTCCCATCAGCAATCTGAGCTCGCACATGAACTTGGTTCAGGTTGTTTTAAGAGTGTACCTCTTTTCTGTTTCTGTGACAACTCTCTCGGACCGATCATGGTCCCTTTGCCCTAAAGGGCTAACACCCATGATTTTAAGATCTCTGCCTCGGGCAGAGGCAGAACTATTAACATTCCTACATCCTCTTTCCCTGCTCATTCAACTTCAAACACCTTTAACACTTTCAACAACCCTTTTAACACTTCCTTTATCTTTCTCCAGCCTGTACTTCTCTAATGCCAACATCAAAGGTTCAGTCAGGGGCCAACTTAATTCCCTACCTTTTCCCACCAAGATGCTGAAACATCAGTATACAACATTTCATCCTGTTCTGCTTCTCAAAAAACAACATTAACTGTAGCAAAATATTATAGTTTAAAGTTCCATTTAGGGGCCACTTTTCTCCACATTCCAGCTTATAAAGCGGCCACCACTGATTACGATATTTTATCAATGTTTTCCTGTTCACACTTCCACCAGCAGATCCTCCAATATCCTTCCAGTGACTTAAAACACATCCTAACACACTTTTCTTTAAAATTTCACTGCTTGTTTGCCCCCCCCAGTTTCCAGTTTACACTTTCAGAATACACATGTTACTTACAAAAGCGTATCACAAAACGTATCACTCACAAAAATACGGGCACGCAATATCTTTCAGTAGCGATGCCACAAAACTACTATTACCAGCAATATTGCCAAAATCACAGTAACAATAGTCAGAGTCAAATTCCACATGCGATTAGTCAGAAAACCGAACTGTGTAACACCGTAACGATATCTTTCTTATAACAATGCCACGAACCTACTATTACCACCAGGAAAATAGCCAAAATCGCAGTAACAATAACCAGAGTTAAATACCATACTCCATGAGTCAGAAAACCGAAATAGACAACACAATTCCAGATGGACCTTAAAGCGAGCTCCTTCCTTAAGGTCCCCAAACATGTACTTATGGTGCTAACCACAAAGTATATACCAAACACTGCCTCGCAGAAGATCACCTTCTGACTTACAGACAGTTCCAGATGACCGGTCTACCAGAAAACCAAACCAGAATAAAGAATATACTCACTTACAATGATGGGGTCCTTGTCTGCCTCCGCAGTGATCCGGTGAGTCGAGGAGTCCCTCCGGGAAATCCCGGGGGTACCCTAGGGAGTCCTGTTCCCAGCAGGTCCTGCAGTCCGGCAGAGAGGTTGTCCCATCTGGGTCGCCAAATTGATTCAAAGATCGAAGCCGAAATTCCTTTAAGTGGTATATTCTTTATTGCAGCGCTGGATGCACAGGGGATCTCTCCACCTATCGTGCATACCCAAAGCAGAAAGCAGTCTTGAATTTATACAATCAATCTATCAATATTCTACAAGCACCTATACATACGCATTACCTATCCCCGCCTTCCCTCGCTTCTCATGCTAATTAGCCTTTTGGCACCTTGCGCCTGCGCAGAGCCTTCCAAGAATTGTGGGCAGGGGTCTTTGGGACGTGGGCAGGGGTCTTTGGGAGGAAGACCCCGAGTCTTCCTCACAGTGTACTTTTCACCTTTGGTCAGGAATCTGCTGAATTGGCATGTTTCTTAATTGCAAGAGCTGGTTGTTGCCAATTCTCCCGTTTGTTGTATCTTTATAATGAATTCCAATGTCCAGTTTCGAGAGTTATAGTCCTTACATTCGTTTCTCTGTCCGCCTGCCGCTTCCTTATCATGAGTTCCAGTGTCTTGTTTCGAGATATACAGTCCTTGTCTGGGGATTGTCCTTGCCTCCCCAATACCTCCTTAATCAATCCCCCCTTTTCTTTTCCCATGCAAATTCTTTTGCATCAGATACTTTCTTTATTTACAGTAACACAACAAAGCAGGCATCTAAACAACATGCACACAAATATTCCTAACACTACTAATACGATTAGAGCAATGAATACTTGTTTCAACCATTGGAAATTGGGCAACCAGGAGGTTAACTTAGTCCATAGTTCACTAAAACTCCATGAAAGATCATCTTTACTGATCTCATGTAGGATCCTGGTCTGCTTCCATATTTCTTCCAGGTCGGTAGAGATCCTTCCACTCTGATCTACATACATACAACAACTTGTGTTTATTACTGTACAGACTCCCCCTTGAGTGGCCAGTAACAAGTCTAGGGCCATCCGATTTTGGAATACTACCTGTGATAAACTAGATATCTCTTCTTGTTGAGCCTTTATAGCATCCAGAATTTTGTTTTCTAACTTCTCTATAATTGCAGAAATATTAACTATTGCCTTTTCCAATTCACTCACTCCTAACCATGGGATAAACCATCGCACAAAACTATGAAAAGGGGTGTGTCTCTCTACCAATGGATTGTTAATTTTTCATCTGATTCTCCGGATATGATTTCTCAAGTAACCTCGAGGCACTACATCATGTACTGTCATATTGGGGACTACCGCTCCAAGAGTGCAAGTTCCCTTCCAATTCTCAGGCAAGACCTTACGGGCTGTATCATTGCATAGCCAATACCACCCTTTTCCTTCTGGAACCGTCCAGCTGGTTGAATTTGCCCAGCCGCTAGTCGTACTAATATCAATTGTTCAATTACAAGATGTCTGATTTCCCACATAAGTAGTATCCGTATTTATACAATGCTGTTTTCCTATACCCTTAGGCGGGTTACACCTTTGTACACATACATAATAGGATTCTAACGGCATGAAGCTACTCACTTCTAGTTCCAAAACTGCTTAATATTTTCGACCCCAAGATGTGTTTTCCCACAAATTAGTCCAAGATAAGTTTGCAGGCAAGGGAATCCCAATTAACGATACACCCTTATTCCCATGCTGTGGCAGATGGGTGCATACCCAACAGTTCGTCTTATTAGTTACTTGAGAAATTGTTTGTATTAAGGTCAGGTGTAAGTTCTCATCCCAAGTTGCCCACCCCAAATCCGAGAACCGCACCCCTGCAATCATTAGGATCTGGAAAACCGTAATTTTGTTGGTCCAATTGGAGTGGTGGTCCATATCCTCGCCGGGGCCTTCTTCACCCTTGAATTGTGGATCCAAGCTGCTTGCTTCTTAATCTTAATGGCGGTGTGTGTTGTCAGTAATACTTGGTGTGGTCCCATCCACTTTCCTTCCATTTTTCCTGCACGGGTTGTCCTGAAAAAGTCTTTATATATATATAATCCCCGAGCTTAAAGGGGTGGATTGGTTGATCCAACCCTCTAGCCCTGGTCCCTAAAACAAATGTATGTACTTTATTTAATTGTTTCTGAAGTTCAGTCATATAAGCATATAAATATTCTGATCCTAACTGCGTTAGGTCCTCTCCACTAAATAGAAATTGCTATGGCCTTCCATATAAGATTTTGAAGGGACTCAAATTTCCTTTTATTCTAGGTTTAACTCTAATTCCAAGTAATGCTAAAGGGAGGGATTGAGGCCATGACAAATTAGCTTCTTATCCAATTTTAGCTATTTATTGTTTAATTAAATGGTTCATTTTTTCTACCTGTCCACTTGCCTGTGGTCTATAAGGAGTATGCAGTTGCCAATCTATCTTTAGAATCTTACTTATCTGGTCTACCACTTGTGCACAAAAATGTGAAACTCTATCAGAAGACATTGCTACTAGAATCCCAAAGCATGGTATTATTTCATTTAACAAGACTTTAACCACTTCTCTTGCTTTGGTTGTTCGACAGGGAAAGGCTTCAGGCCTTCCTGAAAACGTGTCAGTCAGAACCAGTAAATAATGATACCCCCCTTTTCTAGGGAGTTCTGAAAAATCAATTTGCCACTGTTGCCCCGAATAATTTCCTTTACCGATTATTCCAAATTTTATTCTATCCTTGGTATTGTGTAAGCAAATGCTACATTGTTGAGTTACTTGTTTTATCATATCGTCCCACTAATGTCTGACTCCGGCTCTTATGCAGTGTGCCAGCTCCCCAATGCGTTTTATTGTGTTCTGTAAGAACTATGGGCCATGTCAAACTAGAGGGTATTACTATGGGGTTATCTTTTAAATATACTCATCCATCTGGTTTCATTTTACCTTTCAAATCTTCAATTAATTTTAAGTCTTCTTTTGTATAATTTGGATATAGTTTGGATTTTACCGTCTGGTATCAAAGACAATGCCTTCACCTCAGTTATTTCAGCTGCCTGCTTAGCCTCTGCCAATCGATTTTCCAATTTCAAAATCGGTGTTCCCCTTTTGGTGTCCCTGACAATGCATGATAGCTACCTTTTCTGGTTGTTTTACAGCCTCTAACAATTTTAAAATTTCTTCAGCATACTTTGTGTTTTCCCTGAGCGGTCAGCAATCCATGTTCTTTCCAAATTGCTCCATGAGCATGTACCACGCCGAATGTATATTTAGAATCTGTCCAAATATTTACCCTTTTTCCCGCTGCCAGTTCCAATGCTCTCGTGAGAGCAACTATCTCCGCCTTTTGAGCTGATGTTCCAGGGGGTAAAGGCTTAGACTCGATTACCTGCTGAGTAGTTGTTATAGCATATCCAGCTTTACGTTGTCTTTGCGTAACAAAACTGCTCCCATCTGTGAACCAAGTTTCTTCCGCGTCTTCCATGGGCTCCTCCTTAAGGTCTGGTCGGCTGGAATACACAGTCTCTAGAGTTTCTAAACAATCGTGAATCACAGCTTGTGCCGGAGCATCACTAAGAAAAGAGGCTAGATTCACAATATGAATTATCACAATCTCCACGTCGTCCTGTTCTACCAATATTGCTTGATATTTCAAAATCATCAATTCTTGTTTAAGTTGTTTAAAGACTTTTTGTGCTTCTCCAGTCCAGACTAACTTTGACTGGTTAATCTTTATCAATTCACATAGAGGCTTTACCAATAGTCCATAATTATAAATCCAAAGGCGACACCAACCTGTCATTCCTAAAAAGCTTTGTAGCTCCTTTACCATTTGAGGTTCTGGAGTCCGGCAAATGACTTCCTTATGTTCAGTTCCTAGTTCTCGTTGTCCTTCCGAAATGTCAAATCCCAGATAGGTCACACTTTGTTGAGCCAGCTGGACTTTCTGTCAAGAGACTTGATATCCATTTAAACCCAGAAAATTAAGACGACTTATAGTCCATTGAATCCAACTCCCTTTAGTCTCGGTAGCTATTAAGAGATCATCTACATATTGTAACAAAGCACCTTCAGTGTCCGGAGGTATCCATGTTTCGAGTTCCCTTGCTAATTGGTTTCCAAAAATAGTGGGGCTATTCTTGAATCCTTGAGGTAGTAATGTCCACGTAAGCTGCGTCTTTCTGCCTGAATCGGGATTTTCCCATTCAAAGGCGAATAGGTTTTGGCTTTCTGTGGCTAAGCCTAGGCAGAAGAAGGCATCTTTTAAATCCAGTACGGTAAACCAGACTTGACTATTCTTTAATTTAGTCAGCAAAGTATAAGGGTTTGCCACTACTGGATGTATATGCTCAGTGATTTTATTTATGGCCCTCAAATCCTGAACTAGCCTATAGCTTTTTCATCTGCCTTTTTAATTGGCAATATGGGTGCATTGGATTCTGATTCGCATTCAATCAATAATCCATACTGTAAAAATTGATCAATTATCTCTTTAATTCCTTTCCTATCTTCTGTCCTCAAAGGATATTACTTAACCTTAACGGGTTTCTCTCCTGGCTTTAATTTAATAATTATTAAGGTCACATTTTTAGCTCTTCCAGGGACTTCGGTAGCCCAAACTCCTGGACATACTTGATCTGTGATCTCTAAAGGTATTTCACTTTTAGGGTCAGTTTGTATTAGTGCCAAGCTTAACACATTTATTAGTTGTTCTTCTCCTGTTCTTAATTCCATTTTCCCTTTTTCAAAGACAATTTCTGCTCCTACTTGCTCTAATAAATCTCTACCTAAGAGTGCCCATGAGGAGCTAGGCATAGATAAAAATCTGTGTATGCCCCATTGTTTCCCTAACTTGTACTTCAAAGGTTCACAAAAATAAGCCTTTTCGGTTACACCTTGTCCTGGTTTCAGTTAGAACAGAGTTAATTTTCTTCCTAGTAGCTGGGAGAATGCTATGTTTTGGCTTAGGATGAGAAGAGTGCTGATAACACCCCGATGTTTCAATTGTTGCAGAGCAATGCTTATACCAAGCCAAGGACATCTCAGCTTCTTGCTCTGTCCTGCCAACAGGCAGGCTGGGGGTGCAGTAAGAGCTGGGAGGGGACAGACCCAGGACAGGTGACCCAAACTAGCCAAAGGGGTATTCCATAGCATCTGACGTCAGGCTAAACAATACATAGGGGTGGCTAGCCAGGGGGAGGGGGCCGGACTGCTCGGGGTTAGGCTGGGCATCGGTCAGCGGGTGGTGAGCAATTGCATTGTGCATCACTTGTTTGTACACATTATTAGTAGTGGTACTATTATCATCATTGTATTATTATTATTATTATTATTATTATTATTATTATTTTGTCTTATTAAACTGTCTTTATCTCAACTCACAGGCTTCACTTTCCATTTCTCTCCCCCATCCCAGAGAGGGAGGGGGAGGGGGAGCGAACAGCTGCGTGGTGTTTAGCTGCCGGCCGGGTTAAACCACGACACACCTTTTACCCTAACATAATAATTCTGTGAAGGCATTAATGCTTGATTTAGAACTGAATACGTTGCCCCATAGCAATAAGAAATTTCACTTCCATTCCTCCCCTAGCTTCATTATAACCAGTGGAGGATCCGCTAGGGTAGATTCCCCAGGTCCCCGTTATTCCTGTTGAAATCAGGGGTTGATTACCCTAGGAAAAGGCTAGTCAATTTGTCCTCCAAAGCCAGGTCCAAACCGTTTTGTTTTATTTATTTATTTATTTATTTATTTTCATTACATTTCAGAGTTGGTCCAAAAATTCCATAGGGCTTTCTTTTAGACCTTGTTGGAAGCATATTCTCAATTCCCAATTCATCCAGGTTTTAGTATTTACTTAACCGTTCATGATTTTCAGGATGATTCGGGTCTTAGTGGGGGTCGGTCAGGGGAATGCAGTTGTCCACAGTTCCCTGAACGGTCCCATCAGCAATCTGAGCTCGCACATGAACTCAGGTTGTTTTAAGAGTGTACCTCTTTTCTGTTTCTGTGACAACTCTCTCGGACGGATCATGGTCCCTTTGCCCTAAAGGGCTAACACCCATGATTTTAAGATCTCTGCCTCGGGCAGAGGCAGAACTATTAACATTCCTACATCCTCTTTCCCTGCTCATTCAACTTCAAACACCTTTAACACTTTCAACAACCCTTTTAACACTTCCTTTATCTTTCTCCAGCCTGTACTTCTCTAATGCCAACATCAAAGGTTCAGTCAGGGGCCAACTTAATTCCCTACCTTTTCCCACCAAGATGCTGAAACATCAGTATACAACATTTCATCCTGTTCTGCTTCTCAAAAAACAACATTAACTGTAGCAAAATATTATAGTTTAAAGTTCCATTTAGGGGCCACTTTTCTCCACATTCCAGCTTATAAAGCGGCCACCACTGATTACGATATTTTATCAATGTTTTCCTGTTCACACTTCCACCGGCAGATCCTCCAATATCCTTCCAGTGACTTAAAACACATCCTAACACACTTTTCTTTAAAATTTCACTGCTTGTTTGCCCCCCCCAGTTTCCAGTTTACACTTTCAGAATACACACGTTACTTACAAAAGCGTATCACAAAACGTATCACTCACAAAAATACGGGCACGCAATATCTTTCAGTAGCGATGCCACAAAACTACTATTACCAGCAATATTGCCAAAATCACAGTAACAATAGTCAGAGTCAAATTCCACATGCGATAAGTCAGAAAACCGAACTGTGTAACACCGTAACGATATCTTTCTTATAACAATGCCACGAACCTACTATTACCACCAGGAAAATAGCCAAAATCGCAGTAACAATAACCAGAGTTAAATACCATACTCCATGAGTCAGAAAACCGAAATAGACAACACAATTCCAGATGGACCTTAAAGCGAGCTCCTTCCTTAAGGTCCCCAAACATGTACTTATGGTGCTAACCACAAAGTATATACCAAACACTGCCTCGCAGAAGATCACCTTCTGACTTACAGACAGTTCCAGATGACCGGTCTACCAGAAAACCAAACCAGAATAAAGAATATACTCACTTACAATGATGGGGTCCTTGTCTGCCTCCGCAGTGATCCGGTGAGTCGAGGAGTCCCTCCGGGAAATCCCGGGGGTACCCTAGGGAGTCCTGTTCCCAGCAGGTCCTGCAGTCCGGCAGAGAGGTTGTCCCATCTGGGTCGCCAAATTGATTCAAAGATCGAAGCCGAAATTCCTTTAAGTGGTATATTCTTTATTGCAGCGCTGGATGCACAGGGGATCTCTCCACCTATCGTGCATACCCAAAGCAGAAAGCAGTCTTGAATTTATACAATCAATCTATCAATATTCTACAAGCACCTATACATACGCATTACCTATCCCCGCCTTCCCTCGCTTCTCATGCTAATTAGCCTTTTGGCACCTTGCGCCTGCGCAGAGCCTTCCAAGAATTGTGGGCAGGGGTCTTTGGGACGTGGGCAGGGGTCTTTGGGAGGAAGACCCCGAGTCTTCCTCACAGTGTACTTTTCACCTTTGGTCAGGAATCTGCTGAATTGGCATGTTTCTTAATTGCAAGAGCTGGTTGTTGCCAATTCTCCCGTTTGTTGTATCTTTATAATGAATTCCAATGTCCAGTTTCGAGAGTTATAGTCCTTACATTCGTTTCTCTGTCCGCCTGCCGCTTCCTTATCATGAGTTCCAGTGTCTTGTTTCGAGATATACAGTCCTTGTCTGGGGATTGTCCTTGCCTCCCCAATACCTCCTTAATCAATCCCCCCTTTTCTTTTCCCATGCAAATTCTTTTGCATCAGATACTTTCTTTATTTACAGTAACACAACAAAGCAGGCATCTAAACAACATGCACACAAATATTCCTAACACTACTAATACGATTAGAGCAATGAATACTTGTTTCAACCATTGGAAATTGGGCAACCAGGAGGTTAACTTAGTCCATAGTTCACTAAAACTCCATGAAAGATCATCTTTACTGATCTCATGTAGGATCCTGGTCTGCTTCCATATTTCTTCCAGGTCGGTAGAGATCCTTCCACTCTGATCTACATACATACAACAACTTGTGTTTATTACTGTACAGACTCCCCCTTGAGTGGCCAGTAACAAGTCTAGGGCCATCCGATTTTGGAATACTACCTGTGATAAACTAGATATCTCTTCTTGTTGAGCCTTTATAGCATCCAGAATTTTGTTTTCTAACTTCTCTATAATTGCAGAAATATTAACTATTGCCTTTTCCAATTCACTCACTCCTAACCATGGGATAAACCATCGCACAAAACTATGAAAAGGGGTGTGTCTCTCTACCAATGGATTGTTAATTTTTCATCTGATTCTCCGGATATGATTTCTCAAGTAACCTCGAGGCACTACATCATGTACTGTCATATTGGGGACTACCGCTCCAAGAGTGCAAGTTCCCTTCCAATTCTCAGGCAAGACCTTACGGGCTGTATCATTGCATAGCCAATACCACCCTTTTCCTTCTGGAACCGTCCAGCTGGTTGAATTTGCCCAGCCGCTAGTCGTACTAATATCAATTGTTCAATTACAAGATGTCTGATTTCCCACATAAGTAGTATCCGTATTTATACAATGCTGTTTTCCTATACCCTTAGGCGGGTTACACCTTTGTACACACACATAATAGGATTCTAACGGCATGAAGCTACTCACTTCTAGTTCCAGAACTGCTTAATATTTTCGACCCCAAGATGTGTTTTCCCACAAATTAGTCCAAGATAAGTTTGCAGGCAAGGGAATCCCAATTAACGATACACCCTTATTCCCATGCTGTGGCAGATGGGTGCATACCCAACAGTTCGTCTTATTAGTTACTTGAGAAATTGTTTGTATTAAGGTCAGGTGTAAGTTCTCATCCCAAGTTGCCCACCCCAAATCCGAGAACCGCACCCCTGCAATCATTAGGATCTGGAAAACCGTAATTTTGTTGGTCCAATTGGAGTGGTGGTCCATATCCTCGCCGGGGCCTTCTTCACCCTTGAATTGTGGATCCAAGCTGCTTGCTTCTTAATCTTAATGGCGGTGTGTGTTGTCAGTAATACTTGGTATGCTCCCATCCACTTTCCTTCCATTTTTCCTGTACGGGTTGTCCTGAAAAAGTCTTTATATATATATAATCCCCGAGCTTAAAGGGGTGGATTGGTTGATCCAACCCTCTAGCCCTGGTCCCTAAAACAAATGTATGTACTTTATTTAATTGTTTCTGAAGTTCAGTTATATAAGCATATAAATATTCTGATCCTAACTGCGTTAGGTCCTCTCCACTAAATAGAAATTGCTATGGCCTTCCATATAAGATTTTGAAGGGACTCAAATTCCCTTTTATTCTAGGTTTAACTCTAATTCCAAGTAATGCTAAAGGGAGGGATTGAGGCCATGACAAATTAGCTTCTTATCCAATTTTAGCTATTTATTGTTTAATTAAATGGTTCATTTTTTCTACCTGTCCACTTGCCTGTGGTCTATAAGGAGTATGCAGTTGCCAATCTATCTTTAGAATCTTACTTATCTGGTCTACCACTTGTGCACAAAAATGTGAAACTCTATCAGAAGACATTGCTACTAGAATCCCAAAGCATGGTATTATTTCATTTAACAAGACTTTAACCACTTCTCTTGCTTTGTTTGTTCGACAGGGAAAGGCTTCAGGCCTTCCTGAAAACGTGTCAGTCAGAACCAGTAAATAATGATACCCCCCTTTTCTAGGGAGTTCTGAAAAATCAATTTGCCACTGTTGCCCCGAATAATTTCCTTTACTGATTATTCCAAATTTTATTCTATCCTTGGTATTGTGTAAGCAAATGCTACATTGTTGAGTTACTTGTTTTATCATATCGTCCCACTAATGTCTGACTCAGGCTCTTATGCAGTGTGCCAGCTCCCCAATGCGTTTTATTGTGTTCTGTAAGAACTATGGGCCATGTCAAACTAGAGGGTATTACTATGGGTTTATCTTTTAAATATACTCATCCATCTGGTTTCATTTTACCTTTCAAATCTTCAATTAATTTTAAGTCTTCTTTTGTATAATTTGGATATAGTTTGGATTTTACCGTCTGGTATCAAAGACAATGCCTTCACCTCAGTTATTTCAGCTGCCTGCTTAGCCTCTGCCAATCGATTTTCCAATATCAAAATCGGTGTTCCCCTTTTGGTGTCCCTGACAATGCATGATAGCTACCTTTTCTGGTTGTTTTACAGCCTCTAACAATTTTAAAATTTCTTCAGCATACTTTGTGTTTTCACTGAGCGGTCAGCAATCCATGTTCTTTCCAAATTGCTCCATGAGCATGTACCACGCCGAATGTATATTTAGAATCTGTCCAAATATTTACCCTTTTTCCCGCTGCCAGTTCCAATGCTCTCGTGAGAGCAACTATCTCCGCCTTTTGAGCTGATGTTCCAGGGGGTAAAGGCTTAGACTCGATTACCTGCTGAGTAGTTGTTATAGCATATCCAGCTTTACGTTGTCTTTGCGTAACAAAACTGCTCCCATCCGTGAACCAAGTTTCTTCCGCATCTTCCATGGGCTCCTCCTTAAGGTCTGGTCGGCTGGAATACACAGTCTCTAGAGTTTCTAAACAATCGTGAATCACAGCTTGTGCCGGAGCATCACTAAGAAAAGAGGCTAGATTCACAATATGAATTATCACAATCTCCACGTCGTCCTGTTCTACCAATATTGCTTGATATTTCAAAATCATCAATTCTTGTTTAAGTTGTTTAAAGACTTTTTGTGCTTCTCCAGTCCAGACTAACTTTGACTGGTTAATCTTTATCAATTCACATAGAGGCTTTACCAATAGTCCATAATTATAAATCCAAAGGTGACACCAACCTGTCATTCCTAAAAAGCTTTGTAGCTCCTTTACCATTTGAGGTTCTGGAGTCCGGCAAATGACTTCCTTATGTTCAGTTCCTAGTTCTCGTTGTCCTTCCGAAATGTCAAATCCCAGATAGGTCACACTTTGTTGAGCCAGCTGGACTTTCTGTCAAGAGACTTGATATCCATTTAAACCCAGAAAATTAAGACGACTTATAGTCCATTGAATACAACTCCCTTTAGTCTCGGTAGCTATTAAGAGATCATCTACATATTGTAACAAAGCACCTTCAGTGTCCGGAGGTATCCATGTTTCGAGTTCCCTTGCTAATTGGTTTCCAAAAATAGTGGGGCTATTCTTGAATCCTTGAGGTAGTAATGTCCACGTAAGCTGCGTCTTTCTGCCTGAATCGGGATTTTCCCATTCAAAGGCGAATAGGTTTTGGCTTTCTGTGGCTAAGCCTAGGCAGAAGAAGGCATCTTTTAAATCCAGTACGGTAAACCAGACTTGACTATTCTTTAATTTAGTCAGCAAAGTATAAGGGTTTGCCACTACTGGATGTATATCCTCAGTGATTTTATTTATGGCCCTCAAATCCTGAACTAGCCTATAGCTTTTTCATCTGCCTTTTTAATTGGCAATATGGGTGCATTGTATTCTGATTCGCATTCAATCAATAATCCATACTGTAAAAATTGATCAATTATCTCTTTAATTCCTTTCCTATCTTCTGTCCTCAAAGGATATTACTTAACCTTAACGGGTTTCTCTCCTGGCTTTAATTTAATAATTATTAAGGTCACATTTTTAGCTCTTCCAGGGACTTCGGTAGCCCAAACTCCTGGACATACTTGATCTGTGATCTCTAAAGGTATTTCACTTTTAGGGTCAGTTTGTATTAGTGCCAAGCTTAACACATTTATTCGTTGTTCTTCTCCTGTTCTTAATTCCATTTTCCCTTTTTCAAAGACAATTTCTGCTCCTACTTGCTCTAATAAATCTCTACCTAAGAGTGCCCATGAGGAGCTAGGCATAGATAAAAATCTGTGTATGCCCCATTGTTTCCCTAACTTGTACTTCAAAGGTTCACAAAAATAAGCCTTTTCGGTTACACCTTGTCCTGGTTTCAGTTAGAACAGAGTTAATTTTCTTCCTAGTAGCTGGGAGAATGCTATGTTTTGGCTTAGGGTGAGAAGAGTGCTGATAACACCCCGATGTTTTAATTGTTGCAGAGCAATGCTTATAGCAAGCCAAGGACATCTCAGCTTCTTGCTCTGTCCTGCCAACAGGCAGGCTGGGGGTGCAGTAAGAGCTGGGAGGGGACAGACCCAGGACAGGTGACCCAAACTAGCCAAAGGGGTATTCCATAGCATCTGACGTCAGGCTAAACAATACATAGGGGTGGCTAGCCAGGGGGAGGGGGCCGGACTGCTCGGGGTTAGGCTGGGCATCGGTCAGCGGGTGGTGAGCAATTGCATTGTGCATCACTTGTTTGTACACATTATTAGTAGTGGTACTATTATCATCATTGTATTATTATTATTATTATTATTATTATTATTATTATTATTATTATTATTATTATTTTGTCTTATTAAACTGTCTTTATCTCAACTCACAGGCTTCACTTTCCATTTCTCTCCCCCATCCCAGAGAGGGAGGGGGAGGGTGAGCGAACAGCTGCGTGGTGTTTAGCTGCCGGCCGGGTTAAACCACGACACACCTTTTACCCTAACATAATAATTCTGTGAAGGCATTAATGCTTGATTTAGAACTGAATACGTTGCCCCATAGCAATAAGAAATTTCACTTCCATTCCTCCCCTAGCTTCATTATAACCAGTGGAGGATCCGCTAGGGTAGATTCCCCAGGTCCCCGTTATTCCTGTTGAAATCAGGGGTTGATTACCCTAGGAAAAGGCTAGTCAATTTGTCCTCCAAAGCCAGGTCCAAACCGTTTTGTTTTATTTATTTATTTATTTATTTATTTTCATTACATTTCAGAGTTGGTCCAAAAATTCCATAGGGCTTTCTTTTAGACCTTGTTGGAAGCATATTCTCAATTCCCAATTCATCCAGGTTTTAGTATTTACTTAACCGTTCATAATTTTCAGGATGATTCGGGTCTTAGTGGGGGTCGGTCAGGGGAATGCAGTTGTCCACAGTTCCCTGAACGGTCCCATCAGCAATCTGAGCTCGCACATGAACTCAGGTTGTTTTAAGAGTTAACTGTTTTTCTGTTTCTGTGACAACTCTCTCGGACCGATCATGGTCCCTTTGCCCTAAAGGGCTAACACCCATGATTTTAAGATCTCTGCCTCGGGCAGAGGCAGAACTATTAACATTCCTACATCCTCTTTCCCTGCTCATTCAACTTCAAACACCTTTAACACTTTCAACAACCCTTTTAACACTTCCTTTATCTTTCTCCAGCCTGTACTTCTCTAATGCCAACATCAAAGGTTCAGTCAAGGGCCAACTTAATTCCCTACCTTTTCCCACCAAGATGCTGAAACATCAGTATACAACATTTCATCCTGTTCTGCTTCTCAAAAAACAACATTAACTGTAGCAAAATATTATAGTTTAAAGTTCCATTTAGGGGCCACTTTTCTCCACATTCCAGCTTATAAAGCGGCCACCACTGATTACGATATTTTATCAATGTTTTCCTGTTCACACTTCCACCGGCAGATCCTCCAATATCCTTCCAGTGACTTAAAACACATCCTAACACACTTTTCTTTAAAATTTCACTGCTTGTTTGCCCCCCCCAGTTTCCAGTTTACACTTTCAGAATACACACGTTACTTACAAAAGCGTATCACAAAACGTATCACTCACAAAACTACGGGCACGCAATATCTTTCAGTAGCGATGTCACAAAACTACTATTACCAGCAATATTGCCAAAATCACAGTAACAATAGTCAGAGTCAAATTCCACATGCGATAAGTCAGAAAACCGAACTGTGTAACACCGTAACGATATCTTTCTTATAACAATGCCACGAACCTACTATTACCACCAGGAAAATAGCCAAAATCGCAGTAACAATAACCAGAGTTAAATACCATACTCCATGAGTCAGAAAACCGAAATAGACAACACAATTCCAGATGGACCTTAAAGCGAGCTCCTTCCTTAAGGTCCCCAAACATGTACTTATGGTGCTAACCACAAAGTATATACCAAACACTGCCTCGCAGAAGATCACCTTCTGACTTACAGACAGTTCCAGATGACCGGTCTACCAGAAAACCAAACCAGAATAAAGAATATACTCACTTACAATGATGGGGTCCTTGTCTGCCTCCGCAGTGATCCGGTGAGTCGAGGAGTCCCTCCGGGAAATCCCGGGGGTACCCTAGGGAGTCCTGTTCCCAGCAGGTCCTGCAGTCCGGCAGAGAGGTTGTCCCATCTGGGTCGCCAAATTGATTCAAAGATCGAAGCCGAAATTCCTTTAAGTGGTATATTCTTTATTGCAGCGCTGGATGCACAGGGGATCTCTCCACCTATCGTGCATACCCAAAGCAGAAAGCAGTCTTGAATTTATACAATCAATCTATCAATATTCTACAAGCACCTATACATACGCATTACCTATCCCCGCCTTCCCTCGCTTCTCATGCTAATTAGCCTTTTGGCACCTTGCGCCTGCGCAGAGCCTTCCAAGAATTGTGGGCAGGGGTCTTTGGGACGTGGGCAGGGGTCTTTGGGAGGAAGACCCCGAGTCTTCCTCACAGTGTACTTTTCACCTTTGGTCAGGAATCTGCTGAATTGGCATGTTTCTTAATTGCAAGAGCTGGTTGTTGCCAATTCTCCCGTTTGTTGTATCTTTATAATGAATTCCAATGTCCAGTTTCGAGAGTTATAGTCCTTACATTCGTTTCTCTGTCCGCCTGCCGCTTCCTTATCATGAGTTCCAGTGTCTTGTTTCGAGATATACAGTCCTTGTCTGGGGATTGTCCTTGCCTCCCCAATACCTCCTTAATCAATCCCCCCTTTTCTTTTCCCATGCAAATTCTTTTGCATCAGATACTTTCTTTATTTACAGTAACACAACAAAGCAGGCATCTAAACAACATGCACACAAATATTCCTAACACTACTAATACGATTAGAGCAATGAATACTTGTTTCAACCATTGGAAATTGGGCAACCAGGAGGTTAACTTAGTCCATAGTTCACTAAAACTCCATGAAAGATCATCTTTACTGATCTCATGTAGGATCCTGGTCTGCTTCCATATTTCTTCCAGGTCGGTAGAGATCCTTCCACTCTGATCTACATACATACAACAACTTGTGTTTATTACTGTACAGACTCCCCCTTGAGTGGCCAGTAACAAGTCTAGGGCCATCCGATTTTGGAATACTACCTGTGATAAACTAGATATCTCTTCTTGTTGAGCCTTTATAGCATCCAGAATTTTGTTTTCTAACTTCTCTATAATTGCAGAAATATTAACTATTGCCTTTTCCAATTCACTCACTCCTAACCATGGGATAAACCATCGCACAAAACTATGAAAAGGGGTGTGTCTCTCTACCAATGGATTGTTAATTTTTCATCTGATTCTCCGGATATGATTTCTCAAGTAACCTCGAGGCACTACATCATGTACTGTCATATTGGGGACTACCGCTCCAAGAGTGCAAGTTCCCTTCCAATTCTCAGGCAAGACCTTACGGGCTGTATCATTGCATAGCCAATACCACCCTTTTCCTTCTGGAACCGTCCAGCTGGTTGAATTTGCCCAGCCGCTAGTCGTACTAATATCAATTGTTCAATTACAAGATGTCTGATTTCCCACATAAGTAGTATCCGTATTTATACAATGCTGTTTTCCTATACCCTTAGGCGGGTTACACCTTTGTACACATACATAATAGGATTCTAACGGCATGAAGCTACTCACTTCTAGTTCCAAAACTGCTTAATATTTTCGACCCCAAGATGTGTTTTCCCACAAATTAGTCCAAGATAAGTTTGCAGGCAAGGGAATCCCAATTAACGATACACCCTTATTCCCATGCTGTGGCAGATGGGTGCATACCCAACAGTTCGTCTTATTAGTTACTTGAGAAATTGTTTGTATTAAGGTCAGGTGTAAGTTCTCATCCCAAGTTGCCCACCCCAAATCCGAGAACCGCACCCCTGCAATCATTAGGATCTGGAAAACCGTAATTTTGTTGGTCCAATTGGAGTGGTGGTCCATATCCTCGCCGGGGCCTTCTTCACCCTTGAATTGTGGATCCAAGCTGCTTGCTTCTTAATCTTAATGGCGGTGTGTGTTGTCAGTAATACTTGGTGTGGTCCCATCCACTTTCCTTCCATTTTTCCTGCACGGGTTGTCCTGAAAAAGTCTTTATATATATATAATCCCCGAGCTTAAAGGGGTGGATTGGTTGATCCAACCCTCTAGCCCTGGTCCCTAAAACAAATGTATGTACTTTATTTAATTGTTTCTGAAGTTCAGTTATATAAGCATATAAATATTCTGATCCTAACTGCGTTAGGTCCTCTCCACTAAATAGAAATTGCTATGGCCTTCCATATAAGATTTTGAAGGGACTCAAATTCCCTTTTATTCTAGGTTTAACTCTAATTCCAAGTAATGCTAAAGGGAGGGATTGAGGCCATGACAAATTAGCTTCTTATCCAATTTTAGCTATTTATTGTTTAATTAAATGGTTCATTTTTTCTACCTGTCCACTTGCCTGTGGTCTATAAGGAGTATGCAGTTGCCAATCTATCTTTAGAATCTTACTTATCTGGTCTACCACCTGTGCACAAAAATGTGAAACTCTATCAGAAGACATTGCTACTAGAATCCCAAAGCATGGTATTATTTCATTTAACAAGACTTTAACCACTTCTCTTGCTTTGTTTGTTCGACAGGGAAAGGCTTCAGGCCTTCCTGAAAACGTGTCAGTCAGAACCAGTAAATAATGATACCCCCCTTTTCTAGGGAGTTCTGAAAAATCAATTTGCCACTGTTGCCCCGAATAATTTCCTTTACCGATTATTCCAAATTTTATTCTATCCTTGGTATTGTGTAAGCAAATGCTACATTGTTGAGTTACTTGTTTTATCATATCGTCCCAATAATGTCTGACTCAGGCTCTTATGCAGTGTGCCAGCTCCCCAATGCGTTTTATTGTGTTCTGTAAGAACTATGGGCCATGTCAAACTAGAGGGTATTACTATGGGGTTATCTTTTAAATATACTCATCCATCTGGTTTCATTTTACCTTTCAAATCTTCAATTAATTTTAAGTCTTCTTTTGTATAATTTGGATATAGTTTGGATTTTACCGTCTGGTATCAAAGACAATGCCTTCACCTCAGTTATTTCAGCTGCCTGCTTAGCCTCTGCCAATCGATTTTCCAATATCAAAATCGGTGTTCCCCTTTTGGTGTCCCTGACAATGCATGATAGCTACCTTTTCTGGTTGTTTTACAGCCTCTAACAATTTTAAAATTTCTTCAGCATACTTTGTGTTTTCCCTGAGCGGTCAGCAATCCATGTTCTTTCCAAATTGCTCCATGAGCATGTACCACGCCGAATGTATATTTAGAATCTGTCCAAATATTTACCCTTTTTCCCGCTGCCAGTTCCAATGCTCTCGTGAGAGCAACTATCTCCGCCTTTTGAGCTGATGTTCCAGGGGGTAAAGGCTTAGACTCGATTACCTGCTGAGTAGTTGTTATAGCATATCCAGCTTTACGTTGCCTTTGCGTAACAAAACTGCTCCCATCCGTGAACCAAGTTTCTTCCGCGTCTTCCATGAGCTCCTCCTTAAGGTCTGGTAGGCTGGAATACACAGTCTCTAGAGTTTCTAAACAATCGTGAATCACAGCTTGTGCCGGAGCATCACTAAGAAAAGAGGCTAGATTCACAATATGAATTATCACAATTTCCACGTCGTCCTGTTCTACCAATATTGCTTGATATTTCAAAATCATCAATTCTTGTTTAAGTTGTTTAAAGACTTTTTGTGCTTCTCCAGTCCAGACTAACTTTGACTGGTTAATCTTTATCAATTCACATAGAGGCTTTACCAATAGTCCATAATTATAAATCCAAAGGCGACACCAACCTGTCATTCCTAAAAAGCTTTGTAGCTCCTTTACCATTTGAGGTTCTGGAGTCCGGCAAATGACTTCCTTATGTTCAGTTCCTAGTTCTCGTTGTCCTTCCGAAATGTCAAATCCCAGATAGGTCACACTTTGTTGAGCCAGCTGGACTTTCTGTCAAGAGACTTGATATCCATTTAAACCCAGAAAATTAAGACGACTTATAGTCCATTGAATCCAACTCCCTTTAGTCTCGGTAGCTATTAAGAGATCATCTACATATTGTAACAAAGCACCTTCAGTGTCCGGAGGTATCCATGTTTCGAGTTCCCTTGCTAATTGGTTTCCAAAATTAGTGGGGCTATTCTTGAATCCTTGAGGTAGTAATGTCCACGTAAGCTGCGTCTTTCTGCCTGAATCGGGATTTTCCCATTCAAAGGCGAATAGGTTTTGGCTTTCTGTGGCTAAGCCTAGGCAGAAGAAGGCATCTTTTAAATCCAGTACGGTAAACCAGACTTGACTATTCTTTAATTTAGTCAGCAAAGTATAAGGGTTTGCCACTACTGGATGTATATCCTCAGTGATTTTATTTATGGCCCTCAAATCCTGAACTAGCCTATAGCTTTTTCATCTGCCTTTTTAATTGGCAATATGGGTGCATTGGATTCTGATTCGCATTCAATCAATAATCCATACTGTAAAAATTGATCAATTATCTCTTTAATTCCTTTCCTATCTTCTGTCCTCAAAGGATATTACTTAACCTTAACGGGTTTCTCTCCTGGCTTTAATTTAATAATTATTAAGGTCACATTTTTAGCTCTTCCAGGGACTTCGGTAGCCCAAACTCCTGGACATACTTGATCTGTGATCTCTAAAGGTATTTCACTTTTAGGGTCAGTTTGTATTAGTGCCAAGCTTAACACATTTATTAGTTGTTCTTCTCCTGTTCTTAATTCCATTTTCCCTTTTTCAAAGACAATTTCTGCTCCTACTTGCTCTAATAAATCTCTACCTAAGAGTGCCCATGAGGAGCTAGGCATAGATAAAAATCTGTGTATGCCCCATTGTTTCCCTAATTTGTACTTCAAAGGTTCACAAAAATAAGCCTTTTCGGTTACACCTTGTCCTGGTTTCAGTTAGAACAGAGTTAATTTTCTTCCTAGTAGCTGGGAGAATGCTATGTTTTGGCTTAGGATGAGAAGAGTGCTGATAACACCCCGATGTTTCAATTGTTGCAGAGCAATGCTTATACCAAGCCAAGGACATCTCAGCTTCTTGCTCTGTCCTGCCAACAGGCAGGCTGGGGGTGCAGTAAGAGCTGGGAGGGGACAGACCCAGGACAGGTGACCCAAACTAGCCAAAGGGGTATTCCATAGCATCTGACGTCAGGCTAAACAATACATAGGGGTGGCTAGCCAGGGGGAGGGGGCCGGACTGCTCGGGGTTAGGCTGGGCATCGGTCAGCGGGTGGTGAGCAATTGCATTGTGCATCACTTGTTTGTACACATTATTACTAGTGGTACTATTATCATCATTGTATTATTATTATTATTATTATTATTATTATTTTGTCTTATTTAACTGTCTTTATCTCAACTCACAGGCTTCACTTTCCATTTCTCTCCCCCATCCCAGAGAGGGAGGGGGAGGGGGAGCGAACAGCTGCGTGGTGTTTAGCTGCCGGCCGGGTTAAACCACGACACACCTTTTACCCTAACATAATAATTCTGTGAAGGCATTAATGCTTGATTTAGAACTGAATACGTTGCCCCATAGCAATAAGAAATTTCACTTCCATTCCTCCCCTAGCTTCATTATAACCAGTGGAGGATCCGCTAGGGTAGATTCCCCAGGTCCCCGTTATTCCTGTTGAAATCAGGGGTTGATTACCCTAGGAAAAGGCTAGTCAATTTGTCCTCCAAAGCCAGGTCCAAACCGTTTTGTTTTATTTATTTATTTATTTATTTATTTTCATTACATTTCAGAGTTGGTCCAAAAATTCCATAGGGCTTTCTTTTAGACCTTGTTGGAAGCATATTCTCAATTCCCAATTCATCCAGGTTTTAGTATTTACTTAACCGTTCATGATTTTCAGGATGATTCGGGTCTTAGTGGGGGTCGGTCAGGGGAATGCAGTTGTCCACAGTTCCCTGAGCGGTCCCATCGGCAATCTGAGCTCGCACATGAACTCAGGTTGTTTTAAGAGTGTACCTCTTTTCTGTTTCTGTGACAACTCTCTCGGACCAATCATGGTCCCTTTGCCCTAAAGGGCTAACACCCATGATTTTAAGATCTCTGCCTCGGGCAGAGGCAGAACTATTAACATTCCTACATCCTCTTTCCCTGCTCATTCAACTTCAAACACCTTTAACACTTTCAACAACCCTTTTAACACTTCCTTTATCTTTCTCCAGCCTGTACTTCTCTAATGCCAACATCAAAGGTTCAGTCAGGGGCCAACTTAATTCCCTACCTTTTCCCACCAAGATGCTGAAACATCAGTATACAACATTTCATCCTGTTCTGCTTCTCAAAAAACAACATTAACTGTAGCAAAATATTATAGTTTAAAGTTCCATTTAGGGGCCACTTTTCTCCACATTCCAGCTTATAAAGCGGCCACCACTGATTACGATATTTTATCAATGTTTTCCTGTTCACACTTCCACCGGCAGATCCTCCAATATCCTTCCAGTGACTTAAAACACATCCTAACACACTTTTCTTTAAAATTTCACTGCTTGTTTGCCCCCCCCAGTTTCCAGTTTACACTTTCAGAATACACACGTTACTTACAAAAGCGTATCACAAAACGTATCACTCACAAAAATACGGGCACGCAATATCTTTCAGTAGCGATGCCACAAAACTACTATTACCAGCAATATTGCCAAAATCACAGTAACAATAGTCAGAGTCAAATTCCACATGCGATAAGTCAGAAAACCGAACTGTGTAACACCGTAACGATATCTTTCTTATAACAATGCCACGAACCTACTATTACCACCAGGAAAATAGCCAAAATCGCAGTAACAATAACCAGAGTTAAATACCATACTCCATGAGTCAGAAAACCGAAATAGACAACACAATTCCAGATGGACCTTAAAGCGAGCTCCTTCCTTAAGGTCCCCAAACATGTACTTATGGTGCTAACCACAAAGTATATACCAAACACTGCCTCGCAGAAGATCACCTTCTGACTTACAGACAGTTCCAGATGACCGGTCTACCAGAAAACCAAACCAGAATAAAGAATATACTCACTTACAATGATGGGGTCCTTGTCTGCCTCCGCAGTGATCCGGTGAGTCGAGGAGTCCCTCCGGGAAATCCCGGGGGTACCCTAGGGAGTCCTGTTCCCAGCAGGTCCTGCAGTCCGGCAGAGAGGTTGTCCCATCTGGGTCGCCAAATTGATTCAAAGATCGAAGCCGAAATTCCTTTAAGTGGTATATTCTTTATTGCAGCGCTGGATGCACAGGGGATCTCTCCACCTATCGTGCATACCCAAAGCAGAAAGCAGTCTTGAATTTATACAATCAATCTATCAATATTCTACAAGCACCTATACATACGCATTACCTATCCCCGCCTTCCCTCGCTTCTCATGCTAATTAGCCTTTTGGCACCTTGCGCCTGCGCAGAGCCTTCCAAGAATTGTGGGCAGGGGTCTTTGGGACGTGGGCAGGGGTCTTTGGGAGGAAGACCCCGAGTCTTCCTCACAGTGTACTTTTCACCTTTGGTCAGGAATCTGCTGAATTGGCATGTTTCTTAATTGCAAGAGCTGGTTGTTGCCAATTCTCCCGTTTGTTGTATCTTTATAATGAATTCCAATGTCCAGTTTCGAGAGTTATAGTCCTTACATTCGTTTCTCTGTCCGCCTGCCGCTTCCTTATCATGAGTTCCAGTGTCTTGTTTCGAGATATACAGTCCTTGTCTGGGGATTGTCCTTGCCTCCCCAATACCTCCTTAATCAATCCCCCCTTTTCTTTTCCCATGCAAATTCTTTTGCATCAGATACTTTCTTTATTTACAGTAACACAACAAAGCAGGCATCTAAACAACATGCACACAAATATTCCTAACACTACTAATACGATTAGAGCAATGAATACTTGTTTCAACCATTGGAAATTGGGCAACCAGGAGGTTAACTTAGTCCATAGTTCACTAAAACTCCATGAAAGATCATCTTTACTGATCTCATGTAGGATCCTGGTCTGCTTCCATATTTCTTCCAGGTCGGTAGAGATCCTTCCACTCTGATCTACATACATACAACAACTTGTGTTTATTACTGTACAGACTCCCCCTTGAGTGGCCAGTAACAAGTCTAGGGCCATCCGATTTTGGAATACTACCTGTGATAAACTAGATATCTCTTCTTGTTGAGCCTTTATAGCATCCAGAATTTTGTTTTCTAACTTCTCTATAATTGCAGAAATATTAACTATTGCCTTTTCCAATTCACTCACTCCTAACCATGGGATAAACCATCGCACAAAACTATGAAAAGGGGTGTGTCTCTCTACCAATGGATTGTTAATTTTTCATCTGATTCTCCGGATATGATTTCTCAAGTAACCTCGAGGCACTACATCATGTACTGTCATATTGGGGACTACCGCTCCAAGAGTGCAAGTTCCCTTCCAATTCTCAGGCAAGACCTTACGGGCTGTATCATTGCATAGCCAATACCACCCTTTTCCTTCTGGAACCGTCCAGCTGGTTGAATTTGCCCAGCCGCTAGTCGTACTAATATCAATTGTTCAATTACAAGATGTCTGATTTCCCACATAAGTAGTATCCGTATTTATACAATGCTGTTTTCCTATACCCTTAGGCGGGTTACACCTTTGTACACACACATAATAGGATTCTAACGGCATGAAGCTACTCACTTCTAGTTCCAGAACTGCTTAATATTTTCGACCCCAAGATGTGTTTTCCCACAAATTAGTCCAAGATAAGTTTGCAGGCAAGGGAATCCCAATTAACGATACACCCTTATTCCCATGCTGTGGCAGATGGGTGCATACCCAACAGTTCGTCTTATTAGTTACTTGAGAAATTGTTTGTATTAAGGTCAGGTGTAAGTTCTCATCCCAAGTTGCCCACCCCAAATCCGAGAACCGCACCCCTGCAATCATTAGGATCTGGAAAACCGTAATTTTGTTGGTCCAATTGGAGTGGTGGTCCATATCCTCGCCGGGGCCTTCTTCACCCTTGAATTGTGGATCCAAGCTGCTTGCTTCTTAATCTTAATGGCGGTGTGTGTTGTCAGTAATACTTGGTATGCTCCCATCCACTTTCCTTCCATTTTTCCTGTACGGGTTGTCCTGAAAAAGTCTTTATATATATATAATCCCCGAGCTTAAAGGGGTGGATTGGTTGATCCAACCCTCTAGCCCTGGTCCCTAAAACAAATGTATGTACTTTATTTAATTGTTTCTGAAGTTCAGTTATATAAGCATATAAATATTCTGATCCTAACTGCGTTAGGTCCTCTCCACTAAATAGAAATTGCTATGGCCTTCCATATAAGATTTTGAAGGGACTCAAATTCCCTTTTATTCTAGGTTTAACTCTAATTCCAAGTAATGCTAAAGGGAGGGATTGAGGCCATGACAAATTAGCTTCTTATCCAATTTTAGCTATTTATTGTTTAATTAAATGGTTCATTTTTTCTACCTGTCCACTTGCCTGTGGTCTATAAGGAGTATGCAGTTGCCAATCTATCTTTAGAATCTTACTTATCTGGTCTACCACTTGTGCACAAAAATGTGAAACTCTATCAGAAGACATTGCTACTAGAATCCCAAAGCATGGTATTATTTCATTTAACAAGACTTTAACCACTTCTCTTGCTTTGTTTGTTCGACAGGGAAAGGCTTCAGGCCTTCCTGAAAACGTGTCAGTCAGAACCAGTAAATAATGATACCCCCCTTTTCTAGGGAGTTCTGAAAAATCAATTTGCCACTGTTGCCCCGAATAATTTCCTTTACTGATTATTCCAAATTTTATTCTATCCTTGGTATTGTGTAAGCAAATGCTACATTGTTGAGTTACTTGTTTTATCATATCGTCCCACTAATGTCTGACTCAGGCTCTTATGCAGTGTGCCAGCTCCCCAATGCGTTTTATTGTGTTCTGTAAGAACTATGGGCCATGTCAAACTAGAGGGTATTACTATGGGTTTATCTTTTAAATATACTCATCCATCTGGTTTCATTTTACCTTTCAAATCTTCAATTAATTTTAAGTCTTCTTTTGTATAATTTGGATATAGTTTGGATTTTACCGTCTGGTATCAAAGACAATGCCTTCACCTCAGTTATTTCAGCTGCCTGCTTAGCCTCTGCCAATCGATTTTCCAATATCAAAATCGGTGTTCCCCTTTTGGTGTCCCTGACAATGCATGATAGCTACCTTTTCTGGTTGTTTTACAGCCTCTAACAATTTTAAAATTTCTTCAGCATACTTTGTGTTTTCACTGAGCGGTCAGCAATCCATGTTCTTTCCAAATTGCTCCATGAGCATGTACCACGCCGAATGTATATTTAGAATCTGTCCAAATATTTACCCTTTTTCCCGCTGCCAGTTCCAATGCTCTCGTGAGAGCAACTATCTCCGCCTTTTGAGCTGATGTTCCAGGGGGTAAAGGCTGAGACTCGATTACCTGCTGAGTAGTTGTTATAGCATATCCAGCTTTACGTTGTCTTTGCGTAACAAAACTGCTCCCATCCGTGAACCAAGTTTCTTCCGCATCTTCCATGGGCTCCTCCTTAAGGTCTGGTCGGCTGGAATACACAGTCTCTAGAGTTTCTAAACAATCGTGAATCACAGCTTGTGCCGGAGCATCACTAAGAAAAGAGGCTAGATTCACAATATGAATTATCACAATCTCCACGTCGTCCTGTTCTACCAATATTGCTTGATATTTCAAAATCATCAATTCTTGTTTAAGTTGTTTAAAGACTTTTTGTGCTTCTCCAGTCCAGACTAACTTTGACTGGTTAATCTTTATCAATTCACATAGAGGCTTTACCAATAGTCCATAATTATAAATCCAAAGGTGACACCAACCTGTCATTCCTAAAAAGCTTTGTAGCTCCTTTACCATTTGAGGTTCTGGAGTCCGGCAAATGACTTCCTTATGTTCAGTTCCTAGTTCTCGTTGTCCTTCCGAAATGTCAAATCCCAGATAGGTCACACTTTGTTGAGCCAGCTGGACTTTCTGTCAAGAGACTTGATATCCATTTAAACCCAGAAAATTAAGACGACTTATAGTCCATTGAATACAACTCCCTTTAGTCTCGGTAGCTATTAAGAGATCATCTACATATTGTAACAAAGCACCTTCAGTGTCCGGAGGTATCCATGTTTCGAGTTCCCTTGCTAATTGGTTTCCAAAAATAGTGGGGCTATTCTTGAATCCTTGAGGTAGTAATGTCCACGTAAGCTGCGTCTTTCTGCCTGAATCGGGATTTTCCCATTCAAAGGCGAATAGGTTTTGGCTTTCTGTGGCTAAGCCTAGGCAGAAGAAGGCATCTTTTAAATCCAGTACGGTAAACCAGACTTGACTATTCTTTAATTTAGTCAGCAAAGTATAAGGGTTTGCCACTACTGGATGTATATCCTCAGTGATTTTATTTATGGCCCTCAAATCCTGAACTAGCCTATAGCTTTTTCATCTGCCTTTTTAATTGGCAATATGGGTGCATTGTATTCTGATTCGCATTCAATCAATAATCCATACTGTAAAAATTGATCAATTATCTCTTTAATTCCTTTCCTATCTTCTGTCCTCAAAGGATATTACTTAACCTTAACGGGTTTCTCTCCTGGCTTTAATTTAATAATTATTAAGGTCACATTTTTAGCTCTTCCAGGGACTTCGGTAGCCCAAACTCCTGGACATACTTGATCTGTGATCTCTAAAGGTATTTCACTTTTAGGGTCAGTTTGTATTAGTGCCAAGCTTAACACATTTATTCGTTGTTCTTCTCCTGTTCTTAATTCCATTTTCCCTTTTTCAAAGACAATTTCTGCTCCTACTTGCTCTAATAAATCTCTACCTAAGAGTGCCCATGAGGAGCTAGGCATAGATAAAAATCTGTGTATGCCCCATTGTTTCCCTAACTTGTACTTCAAAGGTTCACAAAAATAAGCCTTTTCGGTTACACCTTGTCCTGGTTTCAGTTAGAACAGAGTTAATTTTCTTCCTAGTAGCTGGGAGAATGCTATGTTTTGGCTTAGGGTGAGAAGAGTGCTGATAACACCCCGATGTTTTAATTGTTGCAGAGCAATGCTTATAGCAAGCCAAGGACATCTCAGCTTCTTGCTCTGTCCTGCCAACAGGCAGGCTGGGGGTGCAGTAAGAGCTGGGAGGGGACAGACCCAGGACAGGTGACCCAAACTAGCCAAAGGGGTATTCCATAGCATCTGACGTCAGGCTAAACAATACATAGGGGTGGCTAGCCAGGGGGAGGGGGCCGGACTGCTCGGGGTTAGGCTGGGCATCGGTCAGCGGGTGGTGAGCAATTGCATTGTGCATCACTTGTTTGTACACATTATTAGTAGTGGTACTATTATCATCATTGTATTATTATTATTATTATTATTATTATTATTATTATTATTATTATTATTATTATTTTGTCTTATTAAACTGTCTTTATCTCAACTCACAGGCTTCACTTTCCATTTCTCTCCCCCATCCCAGAGAGGGAGGGGGAGGGGGAGCGAACAGCTGCGTGGTGTTTAGCTGCCGGCCGGGTTAAACCACGACACACCTTTTACCCTAACATAATAATTCTGTGAAGGCATTAATGCTTGATTTAGAACTGAATACGTTGCCCCATAGCAATAAGAAATTTCACTTCCATTCCTCCCCTAGCTTCATTATAACCAGTGGAGGATCCGCTAGGGTAGATTCCCCAGGTCCCCGTTATTCCTGTTGAAATCAGGGGTTGATTACCCTAGGAAAAGGCTAGTCAATTTGTCCTCCAAAGCCAGGTCCAAACCGTTTTGTTTTATTTATTTATTTATTTATTTATTTTCATTACATTTCAGAGTTGGTCCAAAAATTCCATAGGGCTTTCTTTTAGACCTTGTTGGAAGCATATTCTCAATTCCCAATTCATCCAGGTTTTAGTATTTACTTAACCGTTCATAATTTTCAGGATGATTCGGGTCTTAGTGGGGGTCGGTCAGGGGAATGCAGTTGTCCACAGTTCCCTGAACGGTCCCATCAGCAATCTGAGCTCGCACATGAACTCAGGTTGTTTTAAGAGTTAACTGTTTTTCTGTTTCTGTGACAACTCTCTCGGACCGATCATGGTCCCTTTGCCCTAAAGGGCTAACACCCATGATTTTAAGATCTCTGCCTCGGGCAGAGGCAGAACTATTAACATTCCTACATCCTCTTTCCCTGCTCATTCAACTTCAAACACCTTTAACACTTTCAACAACCCTTTTAACACTTCCTTTATCTTTCTCCAGCCTGTACTTCTCTAATGCCAACATCAAAGGTTCAGTCAAGGGCCAACTTAATTCCCTACCTTTTCCCACCAAGATGCTGAAACATCAGTATACAACATTTCATCCTGTTCTGCTTCTCAAAAAACAACATTAACTGTAGCAAAATATTATAGTTTAAAGTTCCATTTAGGGGCCACTTTTCTCCACATTCCAGCTTATAAAGCGGCCACCACTGATTACGATATTTTATCAATGTTTTCCTGTTCACACTTCCACCAGCAGATCCTCCAATATCCTTCCAGTGACTTAAAACACATCCTAACACACTTTTCTTTAAAATTTCACTGCTTGTTTGCCCCCCCCAGTTTCCAGTTTACACTTTCAGAATACACACGTTACTTACAAAAGCGTATCACAAAACGTATCACTCACAAAACTACGGGCACGCAATATCTTTCAGTAGCGATGTCACAAAACTACTATTACCAGCAATATTGCCAAAATCACAGTAACAATAGTCAGAGTCAAATTCCACATGCGATAAGTCAGAAAACCGAACTGTGTAACACCGTAACGATATCTTTCTTATAACAATGCCACGAACCTACTATTACCACCAGGAAAATAGCCAAAATCGCAGTAACAATAACCAGAGTTAAATACCATACTCCATGAGTCAGAAAACCGAAATAGACAACACAATTCCAGATGGACCTTAAAGCGAGCTCCTTCCTTAAGGTCCCCAAACATGTACTTATGGTGCTAACCACAAAGTATATACCAAACACTGCCTCGCAGAAGATCACCTTCTGACTTACAGACAGTTCCAGATGACCGGTCTACCAGAAAACCAAACCAGAATAAAGAATATACTCACTTACAATGATGGGGTCCTTGTCTGCCTCCGCAGTGATCCGGTGAGTCGAGGAGTCCCTCCGGGAAATCCCGGGGGTACCCTAGGGAGTCCTGTTCCCAGCAGGTCCTGCAGTCCGGCAGAGAGGTTGTCCCATCTGGGTCGCCAAATTGATTCAAAGATCGAAGCCGAAATTCCTTTAAGTGGTATATTCTTTATTGCAGCGCTGGATGCACAGGGGATCTCTCCACCTATCGTGCATACCCAAAGCAGAAAGCAGTCTTGAATTTATACAATCAATCTATCAATATTCTACAAGCACCTATACATACGCATTACCTATCCCCGCCTTCCCTCGCTTCTCATGCTAATTAGCCTTTTGGCACCTTGCGCCTGCGCAGAGCCTTCCAAGAATTGTGGGCAGGGGTCTTTGGGACGTGGGCAGGGGTCTTTGGGAGGAAGACCCCGAGTCTTCCTCACAGTGTACTTTTCACCTTTGGTCAGGAATCTGCTGAATTGGCATGTTTCTTAATTGCAAGAGCTGGTTGTTGCCAATTCTCCCGTTTGTTGTATCTTTATAATGAATTCCAATGTCCAGTTTCGAGAGTTATAGTCCTTACATTCGTTTCTCTGTCCGCCTGCCGCTTCCTTATCATGAGTTCCAGTGTCTTGTTTCGAGATATACAGTCCTTGTCTGGGGATTGTCCTTGCCTCCCCAATACCTCCTTAATCAATCCCCCCTTTTCTTTTCCCATGCAAATTCTTTTGCATCAGATACTTTCTTTATTTACAGTAACACAACAAAGCAGGCATCTAAACAACATGCACACAAATATTCCTAACACTACTAATACGATTAGAGCAATGAATACTTGTTTCAACCATTGGAAATTGGGCAACCAGGAGGTTAACTTAGTCCATAGTTCACTAAAACTCCATGAAAGATCATCTTTACTGATCTCATGTAGGATCCTGGTCTGCTTCCATATTTCTTCCAGGTCGGTAGAGATCCTTCCACTCTGATCTACATACATACAACAACTTGTGTTTATTACTGTACAGACTCCCCCTTGAGTGGCCAGTAACAAGTCTAGGGCCATCCGATTTTGGAATACTACCTGTGATAAACTAGATATCTCTTCTTGTTGAGCCTTTATAGCATCCAGAATTTTGTTTTCTAACTTCTCTATAATTGCAGAAATATTAACTATTGCCTTTTCCAATTCACTCACTCCTAACCATGGGATAAACCATCGCACAAAACTATGAAAAGGGGTGTGTCTCTCTACCAATGGATTGTTAATTTTTCATCTGATTCTCCGGATATGATTTCTCAAGTAACCTCGAGGCACTACATCATGTACTGTCATATTGGGGACTACCGCTCCAAGAGTGCAAGTTCCCTTCCAATTCTCAGGCAAGACCTTACGGGCTGTATCATTGCATAGCCAATACCACCCTTTTCCTTCTGGAACCGTCCAGCTGGTTGAATTTGCCCAGCCGCTAGTCGTACTAATATCAATTGTTCAATTACAAGATGTCTGATTTCCCACATAAGTAGTATCCGTATTTATACAATGCTGTTTTCCTATACCCTTAGGCGGGTTACACCTTTGTACACATACATAATAGGATTCTAACGGCATGAAGCTACTCACTTCTAGTTCCAAAACTGCTTAATATTTTCGACCCCAAGATGTGTTTTCCCACAAATTAGTCCAAGATAAGTTTGCAGGCAAGGGAATCCCAATTAACGATACACCCTTATTCCCATGCTGTGGCAGATGGGTGCATACCCAACAGTTCGTCTTATTAGTTACTTGAGAAATTGTTTGTATTAAGGTCAGGTGTAAGTTCTCATCCCAAGTTGCCCACCCCAAATCCGAGAACCGCACCCCTGCAATCATTAGGATCTGGAAAACCGTAATTTTGTTGGTCCAATTGGAGTGGTGGTCCATATCCTCGCCGGGGCCTTCTTCACCCTTGAATTGTGGATCCAAGCTGCTTGCTTCTTAATCTTAATGGCGGTGTGTGTTGTCAGTAATACTTGGTGTGGTCCCATCCACTTTCCTTCCATTTTTCCTGCACGGGTTGTCCTGAAAAAGTCTTTATATATATATAATCCCCGAGCTTAAAGGGGTGGATTGGTTGATCCAACCCTCTAGCCCTGGTCCCTAAAACAAATGTATGTACTTTATTTAATTGTTTCTGAAGTTCAGTTATATAAGCATATAAATATTCTGATCCTAACTGCGTTAGGTCCTCTCCACTAAATAGAAATTGCTATGGCCTTCCATATAAGATTTTGAAGGGACTCAAATTCCCTTTTATTCTAGGTTTAACTCTAATTCCAAGTAATGCTAAAGGGAGGGATTGAGGCCATGACAAATTAGCTTCTTATCCAATTTTAGCTATTTATTGTTTAATTAAATGGTTCATTTTTTCTACCTGTCCACTTGCCTGTGGTCTATAAGGAGTATGCAGTTGCCAATCTATCTTTAGAATCTTACTTATCTGGTCTACCACCTGTGCACAAAAATGTGAAACTCTATCAGAAGACATTGCTACTAGAATCCCAAAGCATGGTATTATTTCATTTAACAAGACTTTAACCACTTCTCTTGCTTTGTTTGTTCGACAGGGAAAGGCTTCAGGCCTTCCTGAAAACGTGTCAGTCAGAACCAGTAAATAATGATACCCCCCTTTTCTAGGGAGTTCTGAAAAATCAATTTGCCACTGTTGCCCCGAATAATTTCCTTTACCGATTATTCCAAATTTTATTCTATCCTTGGTATTGTGTAAGCAAATGCTACATTGTTGAGTTACTTGTTTTATCATATCGTCCCAATAATGTCTGACTCAGGCTCTTATGCAGTGTGCCAGCTCCCCAATGCGTTTTATTGTGTTCTGTAAGAACTATGGGCCATGTCAAACTAGAGGGTATTACTATGGGGTTATCTTTTAAATATACTCATCCATCTGGTTTCATTTTACCTTTCAAATCTTCAATTAATTTTAAGTCTTCTTTTGTATAATTTGGATATAGTTTGGATTTTACCGTCTGGTATCAAAGACAATGCCTTCACCTCAGTTATTTCAGCTGCCTGCTTAGCCTCTGCCAATCGATTTTCCAATATCAAAATCGGTGTTCCCCTTTTGGTGTCCCTGACAATGCATGATAGCTACCTTTTCTGGTTGTTTTACAGCCTCTAACAATTTTAAAATTTCTTCAGCATACTTTGTGTTTTCACTGAGCGGTCAGCAATCCATGTTCTTTCCAAATTGCTCCATGAGCATGTACCACGCCGAATGTATATTTAGAATCTGTCCAAATATTTACCCTTTTTCCCGCTGCCAGTTCCAATGCTCTCGTGAGAGCAACTATCTCCGCCTTTTGAGCTGATGTTCCAGGGGGTAAAGGCTTAGACTCGATTACCTGCTGAGTAGTTGTTATAGCATATCCAGCTTTACGTTGCCTTTGCGTAACAAAACTGCTCCCATCCGTGAACCAAGTTTCTTCCGCGTCTTCCATGAGCTCCTCCTTAAGGTCTGGTAGGCTGGAATACACAGTCTCTAGAGTTTCTAAACAATCGTGAATCACAGCTTGTGCCGGAGCATCACTAAGAAAAGAGGCTAGATTCACAATATGAATTATCACAATTTCCACGTCGTCCTGTTCTACCAATATTGCTTGATATTTCAAAATCATCAATTCTTGTTTAAGTTGTTTAAAGACTTTTTGTGCTTCTCCAGTCCAGACTAACTTTGACTGGTTAATCTTTATCAATTCACATAGAGGCTTTACCAATAGTCCATAATTATAAATCCAAAGGCGACACCAACCTGTCATTCCTAAAAAGCTTTGTAGCTCCTTTACCATTTGAGGTTCTGGAGTCCGGCAAATGACTTCCTTATGTTCAGTTCCTAGTTCTCGTTGTCCTTCCGAAATGTCAAATCCCAGATAGGTCACACTTTGTTGAGCCAGCTGGACTTTCTGTCAAGAGACTTGATATCCATTTAAACCCAGAAAATTAAGACGACTTATAGTCCATTGAATCCAACTCCCTTTAGTCTCGGTAGCTATTAAGAGATCATCTACATATTGTAACAAAGCACCTTCAGTGTCCGGAGGTATCCATGTTTCGAGTTCCCTTGCTAATTGGTTTCCAAAATTAGTGGGGCTATTCTTGAATCCTTGAGGTAGTAATGTCCACGTAAGCTGCGTCTTTCTGCCTGAATCGGGATTTTCCCATTCAAAGGCGAATAGGTTTTGGCTTTCTGTGGCTAAGCCTAGGCAGAAGAAGGCATCTTTTAAATCCAGTACGGTAAACCAGACTTGACTATTCTTTAATTTAGTCAGCAAAGTATAAGGGTTTGCCACTACTGGATGTATATCCTCAGTGATTTTATTTATGGCCCTCAAATCCTGAACTAGCCTATAGCTTTTTCATCTGCCTTTTTAATTGGCAATATGGGTGCATTGGATTCTGATTCGCATTCAATCAATAATCCATACTGTAAAAATTGATCAATTATCTCTTTAATTCCTTTCCTATCTTCTGTCCTCAAAGGATATTACTTAACCTTAACGGGTTTCTCTCCTGGCTTTAATTTAATAATTATTAAGGTCACATTTTTAGCTCTTCCAGGGACTTCGGTAGCCCAAACTCCTGGACATACTTGATCTGTGATCTCTAAAGGTATTTCACTTTTAGGGTCAGTTTGTATTAGTGCCAAGCTTAACACATTTATTAGTTGTTCTTCTCCTGTTCTTAATTCCATTTTCCCTTTTTCAAAGACAATTTCTGCTCCTACTTGCTCTAATAAATCTCTACCTAAGAGTGCCCATGAGGAGCTAGGCATAGATAAAAATCTGTGTATGCCCCATTGTTTCCCTAATTTGTACTTCAAAGGTTCACAAAAATAAGCCTTTTCGGTTACACCTTGTCCTGGTTTCAGTTAGAACAGAGTTAATTTTCTTCCTAGTAGCTGGGAGAATGCTATGTTTTGGCTTAGGATGAGAAGAGTGCTGATAACACCCCGATGTTTCAATTGTTGCAGAGCAATGCTTATACCAAGCCAAGGACATCTCAGCTTCTTGCTCTGTCCTGCCAACAGGCAGGCTGGGGGTGCAGTAAGAGCTGGGAGGGGACAGACCCAGGACAGGTGACCCAAACTAGCCAAAGGGGTATTCCATAGCATCTGACGTCAGGCTAAACAATACATAGGGGTGGCTAGCCAGGGGGAGGGGGCCGGACTGCTCGGGGTTAGGCTGGGCATCGGTCAGCGGGTGGTGAGCAATTGCATTGTGCATCACTTGTTTGTACACATTATTAGTAGTGGTACTATTATCATCATTGTATTATTATTATTATTATTATTATTATTATTTTGTCTTATTTAACTGTCTTTATCTCAACTCACAGGCTTCACTTTCCATTTCTCTCCCCCATCCCAGAGAGGGAGGGGGAGGGGGAGCGAACAGCTGCGTGGTGTTTAGCTGCCGGCCGGGTTAAACCACGACACACCTTTTACCCTAACATAATAATTCTGTGAAGGCATTAATGCTTGATTTAGAACTGAATACGTTGCCCCATAGCAATAAGAAATTTCACTTCCATTCCTCCCCTAGCTTCATTATAACCAGTGGAGGATCCGCTAGGGTAGATTCCCCAGGTCCCCGTTATTCCTGTTGAAATCAGGGGTTGATTACCCTAGGAAAAGGCTAGTCAATTTGTCCTCCAAAGCCAGGTCCAAACCGTTTTGTTTTATTTATTTATTTATTTATTTATTTTCATTACATTTCAGAGTTGGTCCAAAAATTCCATAGGGCTTTCTTTTAGACCTTGTTGGAAGCATATTCTCAATTCCCAATTCATCCAGGTTTTAGTATTTACTTAACCGTTCATGATTTTCAGGATGATTCGGGTCTTAGTGGGGGTCGGTCAGGGGAATGCAGTTGTCCACAGTTCCCTGAGCGGTCCCATCGGCAATCTGAGCTCGCACATGAACTCAGGTTGTTTTAAGAGTGTACCTCTTTTCTGTTTCTGTGACAACTCTCTCGGACCAATCATGGTCCCTTTGCCCTAAAGGGCTAACACCCATGATTTTAAGATCTCTGCCTCGGGCAGAGGCAGAACTATTAACATTCCTACATCCTCTTTCCCTGCTCATTCAACTTCAAACACCTTTAACACTTTCAACAACCCTTTTAACACTTCCTTTATCTTTCTCCAGCCTGTACTTCTCTAATGCCAACATCAAAGGTTCAGTCAGGGGCCAACTTAATTCCCTACCTTTTCCCACCAAGATGCTGAAACATCAGTATACAACATTTCATCCTGTTCTGCTTCTCAAAAAACAACATTAACTGTAGCAAAATATTATAGTTTAAAGTTCCATTTAGGGGCCACTTTTCTCCACATTCCAGCTTATAAAGCGGCCACCACTGATTACGATATTTTATCAATGTTTTCCTGTTCACACTTCCACCGGCAGATCCTCCAATATCCTTCCAGTGACTTAAAACACATCCTAACACACTTTTCTTTAAAATTTCACTGCTTGTTTGCCCCCCCCAGTTTCCAGTTTACACTTTCAGAATACACACGTTACTTACAAAAGCGTATCACAAAACGTATCACTCACAAAAATACGGGCACGCAATATCTTTCAGTAGCGATGCCACAAAACTACTATTACCAGCAATATTGCCAAAATCACAGTAACAATAGTCAGAGTCAAATTCCACATGCGAGAAGTCAGAAAACCGAACTGTGTAACACCGTAACGATATCTTTCTTATAACAATGCCACGAACCTACTATTACCACCAGGAAAATAGCCAAAATCGCAGTAACAATAACCAGAGTTAAATACCATACTCCATGAGTCAGAAAACCGAAATAGACAACACAATTCCAGATAGACCTTAAAGCGAGCTCCTTCCTTAAGGTCCCCAAACATGTACTTATGGTGCTAACCACAAAGTATATACCAAACACTGCCTCGCAGAAGATCACCTTCTGACTTACAGACAGTTCCAGATGACCGGTCTACCAGAAAACCAAACCAGAATAAAGAATATACTCACTTACAATGATGGGGTCCTTGTCTGCCTCCGCAGTGATCCGGTGAGTCGAGGAGTCCCTCCGGGAAATCCCGGGGGTACCCTAGGGAGTCCTGTTCCCAGCAGGTCCTGCAGTCCGGCAGAGAGGTTGTCCCATCTGGGTCGCCAAATTGATTCAAAGATCGAAGCCGAAATTCCTTTAAGTGGTATATTCTTTATTGCAGCGCTGGATGCACAGGGGATCTCTCCACCTATCGTGCATACCCAAAGCAGAAAGCAGTCTTGAATTTATACAATCAATCTATCAATATTCTACAAGCACCTATACATACGCATTACCTATCCCCGCCTTCCCTCGCTTCTCATGCTAATTAGCCTTTTGGCACCTTGCGCCTGCGCAGAGCCTTCCAAGAATTGTGGGCAGGGGTCTTTGGGAGGAAGACCCCGAGTCTTCCTCACAGTGTACTTTTCACCTTTGGTCAGGAATCTGCTGAATTGGCATGTTTCTTAATTGCAAGAGCTGGTTGTTGCCAATTCTCCCGTTTGTTGTATCTTTATAATGAATTCCAATGTCCAGTTTCGAGAGTTATAGTCCTTACATTCGTTTCTCTGTCCGCCTGCCGCTTCCTTATCATGAGTTCCAGTGTCTTGTTTCGAGATATACAGTCCTTGTCTGGGGATTGTCCTTGCCTCCCCAATACCTCCTTAATCAATCCCCCCTTTTCTTTTCCCATGCAAATTCTTTTGCATCAGATACTTTCTTTATTTAAAGTAACACAACAAAGCAGGCATCTAAACAACATGCACACAAATATTCCTAACACTACTAATACGATTAGAGCAATGAATACTTGTTTCAACCATTGGAAATTGGGCAACCAGGAGGTTAACTTAGTCCATAGTTCACTAAAACTCCATGAAAGATCATCTTTACTGATCTCATGTAGGATCCTGGTCTGCTTCCATATTTCTTCCAGGTCGGTAGAGATCCTTCCACTCTGATCTACATACATACAACAACTTGTGTTTATTACTGTACAGACTCCCCCTTGAGTGGCCAGTAACAAGTCTAGGGCCATCCGATTTTGGAATACTACCTGTGATAAACTAGATATCTCTTCTTGTTGAGCCTTTATAGCATCCAGAATTTTGTTTTCTAACTTCTCTATAATTGCAGAAATATTAACTATTGCCTTTTCCAATTCACTCACTCCTAACCATGGGATAAACCATCGCACAAAACTATGAAAAGGGGTGTGTCTCTCTACCAATGGATTGTTAATTTTTCATCTGATTCTCCGGATATGATTTCTCAAGTAACCTCGAGGCACTACATCATGTACTGTCATATTGGGGACTACCGCTCCAAGAGTGCAAGTTCCCTTCCAATTCTCAGGCAAGACCTTACGGGCTGTATCATTGCATAGCCAATACCACCCTTTTCCTTCTGGAACCGTCCAGCTGGTTGAATTTGCCCAGCCGCTAGTCGTACTAATATCAATTGTTCAATTACAAGATGTCTGATTTCCCACATAAGTAGTATCCGTATTTATACAATGCTGTTTTCCTATACCCTTAGGCGGGTTACACCTTTGTACACATACATAATAGGATTCTAACGGCATGAAGCTACTCACTTCTAGTTCCAAAACTGCTTAATGTTTTCGACCCCAAGATGTGTTTTCCCACAAATTAGTCCAAGATAAGTTTGCAGGCAAGGGAATCCCAATTAACGATACACCCTTATTCCCATGCTGTGGCAGATGGGTGCATACCCAACAGTTCGTCTTATTAGTTACTTGAGAAATTGTTTGTATTAAGGTCAGGTGTAAGTTCTCATCCCAAGTTGCCCACCCCAAATCCGAGAACCGCACCCCTGCAATCATTAGGATCTGGAAAACCGTAATTTTGTTGGTCCAATTGGAGTGGTGGTCCATATCCTCGCCGGGGCCTTCTTCACCCTTGAATTGTGGATCCAAGCTGCTTGCTTCTTAATCTTAATGGCGGTGTGTGTTGTCAGTAATACTTGGTGTGCTCCCATCCACTTTCCTTCCATTTTTCCTGCACGGGTTGTCCTGAAAAAGTCTTTATAAAAATAAAATCCCCGAGCTTAAAGGGGTGGATTGGTTGATCCAACCCTCTAGCCCTGGTCCCTAAAACAAATGTATGTACTTTATTTAATTGTTTCTGAAGTTCAGTTATATAAGCATATAAATGTTCTGATCCTAACTGCGTTAGGTCCTCTCCACTAAATAGAAATTGCTATGGCCTTCCATATAAGATTTTGAAGGGACTCAAATTTCCTTTTATTCTAGGTTTAAATCTAATTCCAAGTAATGCTAAAGGGAGGGATTGAGGCCATGACAAATTAGCTTCTTATCCAATTTTAGCTATTTATTGTTTAATTAAATGGTTCATTTTTTCTACCTGTCCACTTGCCTGTGGTCTATAAGGAGTATGCAGTTGCCAATCTATCTTTAGAATCTTACTTATCTGGTCTACCACTTGTGCACAAAAATGTGAAACTCTATCAGAAGACATTGCTACTAGAATCCCAAAGCATGGTATTATTTCATTTAACAAGACTTTAACCACTTCTCTTGCTTTGGTTGTTCGACAGGGAAAGGCTTCAGGCCTTCCTGAAAACGTGTCAGTCAGAACCAGTAAATAATGATACCCCCCTTTTCTAGGGAGTTCTGAAAAATCAATTTGCCACTGTTGCCCCGAATAATTTCCTTTACCGATTATTCCAAATTTTATTCTATTCTTGGTATTGGGGTTATTGTGTAAGCAAATGCTACATTGTTGAGTTACTTGTTTTATCATATCGTCCCACTAATGTCGGACTCAGGCTCTTATGCGGTGTGCCAGCTCCCCAATGCGTTTTATTGTGTTCTGTAAGAACTATGGGCCATGTCAAACTAGAGGGTATTACTATGTGGTTATCTTTTAAATATACTCATCCATCTGGTTTCATTTTACCTTTCAAATCTTCAATTAATTTTAAGTCTTCTTTTGTATAATTTGGATATAGTTTGGATTTTACCGTCTGGTATCAAAGACAATGCCTTCACCTCAGTTATTTCAGCTGCCTGCTTAGCCTCTGCCAATCGATTTTCCAATTTCAAAATCGCTGTTCCCCTTTTGGTGTCCCTGACAATGCATGATAGCTACCTTTTCTGGTTGTTTTACAGCCTCTAACAATTTTAAAATTTCTTCAGCATACTTTGTGTTTTCACTGAGCGGTCAGCAATCCATGTTCTTTCCGAATTGCTCCATGAGCATGTACCACGCCGAATGTATATTTAGGATCTGTCCAAATATTTACCCTTTTTCCCGCTGCCAGTTCCAATGCTCTCGTGAGAGCAACTATCTCCGCCTTTTGAGCTGATGTTCCAGGGGGTAAAGGCTTAGACTCGACTACCTGCTGAGTAGTTGTTATAGCATATCCAGCTTTACGTTGTCTTTGCGTAACAAAACTGCTCCCATCCGTGAACCAAGTTTCTTCCGCGTCTTCCATGGGCTCCTCCTTAAGGTCTGGTCGGCTGGAATACACAGTCTCTAGAGTTTCTAAACAATCGTGAATCACAGCTTGTGCCGGAGCATCACTAAGAAAAGAGGCTAGATTCACAATATGAATTATCACAATCTCCACGTCGTCCTGTTCTACCAATATTGCTTGATATTTCAAAATCATCAATTCTTGTTTAAGTTGTTTAAAGACTTTTTGTGCTTCTCCAGTCCAGACTAACTTTGACTGGTTAATCTTTATCAATTCACATAGAGGCTTTACCAATAGTCCATAATTATAAATCCAAAGGCGACACCAACCTGTCATTCCTAAAAAGCTTTGTAGCTCCTTTACCATTTGAGGTTCTGGAGTCCGGCAAATGACTTCCTTATGTTCAGTTCCTAGTTCTCGTTGTCCTTCCGAAATGTCAAATCCCAGATAGGTCACACTTTGTTGAGCCAGCTGGACTTTCTGTCAAGAGACTTGATATCCATTTAAACCCAGAAAATTAAGACGACTTATAGTCCATTGAATACAACTCCCTTTAGTCTCGGTAGCTATTAAGAGATCATCTACATATTGTAACAAAGCACCTTCAGTGTCCGGAGGTATCCATGTTTCGAGTTCCCTTGCTAATTGGTTTCCAAAACTAGTGGGGCTATTCTTGAATCCTTGAGGTAGTAATGTCCACGTAAGCTGCGTCTTTCTGCCTGAATCGGGATTTTCCCATTCAAAGGCGAATAGGTTTTGGCTTTCTGTGGCTAAGCCTAGGCAGAAGAAGGCATCTTTTAAATCCAGTACGGTAAACCAGACTTGACTATTCTTTAATTTAGTCAGCAAAGTATAAGGGTTTGCCACTACTGGATGTATATCCTCAGTGATTTTATTTATGGCCCTCAAATCCTGAACTAGCCTATAGCTTTTTCATCTGCCTTTTTAATTGGCAATATGGGTGCATTGTATTCTGATTCGCATTCAATCAATAATCCATACTGTAAAAACTGATCAATTATCTCTTTAATTCCTTTCCTATCTTCTATCCTCAAAGGATATTACTTAACCTTAACGGGTTTCTCTCCTGGCTTTAATTTAATAATTATTAAGGTCACATTTTTAGCTCTTCCAGGGACTTCGGTAGCCCAAACTCCTGGACATACTTGATCTGTGATCTCTAAAGGTATTTCACTTTTAGGGTCAGTTTGTATTAGTGCCAAGCTTAACACATTTATTAGTTGTTCTTCTCCTGTTCTTAATTCCATTTTCCCTTTTTCAAAGACAATTTCTGCTCCTACTTGCTCTAATAAATCTCTACCTAAGAGTGCCCATGAGGAGCTAGGCATAGATAAAAATCTGTGTATGCCCCATTGTTTCCCTAACTTGTACTTCAAAGGTTCACAAAAATAAGCCTTTTCGGTTACACCTTGTCCTGGTTTCAGTTAGAACAGAATTAATTTTCTTCCTAGTAGCTGGGAGAATGCTATGTTTTGGCTTAGGATGAGAAGAGTGCTGATAACACCCCGATGTTTCAGTTGTTGCAGAGCAATGCTTATACCAAGCCAAGGACATCTCAGCTTCTTGCTCTGTCCTGCCAACAGGCAGGCTGGGGGTGCAGTAAGAGCTGGGAGGGGACAGACCCAGGACAGGTGACCCAAACTAGCCAAAGGGGTATTCCATAGCATCTGACGTCAGGCTAAACAATACATAGGGGTGGCTAGCCAGGGGGAGGGGGCCGGACTGCTCGGGGTTAGGCTGGGCATCGGTCAGCGGGTGGTGAGCAATTGCATTGTGCATCACTTGTTTGTACACATTATTACTAGTGGTACTATTATCATCATTGTATTATTATTATTATTATTATTATTATTATTATTATTATTATTATTTTGTCTTATTAAACTGTCTTTATCTCAACTCACGGGCTTCACTTTCCATTTCTCTCCCCCATCCCAGAGAGGGAGGGGGAGGGGGAGCGAACAGCTGCGTGGTGTTTAGCTGCCGGCCAGGTTAAACCACGACACACCTTTTACCCTAACATAATAATTCTGTGAAGGCATTAATGCTTGATTTAGAACTGAATACGTTGCCCCATAGCAATAAGAAATTTCACTTCCATTCCTCCCCTAGCTTCATTATAACCAGTGGAGGATCCGCTAGGGTAGATTCCCCAGGTCCCCGTTATTCCTGTTGAAATCAGGGGTTGATTACCCTAGGAAAAGGCTAGTCAATTTGTCCTCCAAAGCCAGGTCCAAACCGTTTTGTTTTATTTATTTAGTTATTTATTTATTTATTTTCATTACATTTCAGAGTTGGTCCAAAAATTCCATAGGGCTTTCTTTTAGACCTTGTTGGAAGCATATTCTCAATTCCCAATTCATCCAGGTTTTAGTATTTACTTAACCGTTCATAATTTTCAGGATGATTCGGGTCTTAGTGGGGGTCGGTCGGGGAATGCAATTGTCCACAGTTCCCTGAACGGTCCCATCAGCAATCTGAGCTCGCACATGAACTCAGGTTGTTTTAAGAGTGTACCTCTTTTCTGTTTCTGTGACAACTCTCTCGGACCGATCATGGTCCCTTTGCCCTAAAGGGCTAACACCCATGATTTTAAGATCTCTGCCTCGGGCAGAGGCAGAACTATTAACATTCCTACATCCTCTTTCCCTGCTCATTCAACTTCAAACACCTTTAACACTTTCAACAACCCTTTTAACACTTCCTTTATCTTTCTCCAGCCTGTACTTCTCTAATGCCAACATCAAAGGTTCAGTCAGGGGCCAACTTAATTCCCTACCTTTTCCCACCAAGATGCTGAAACATCAGTATACAACATTTCATCCTGTTCTGCTTCTCAAAAAACAACATTAACTGTAGCAAAATATTATAGTTTAAAGTTCCGTTTAGGGGCCACTTTTCTCCACATTCCAGCTTATAAAGCGGCCACCACTGATTACGATATTTTATCAATGTTTTCCTGTTCACACTTCCACCGGCAGATCCTCCAATATCCTTCCAGTGACTTAAAACACATCCTAACACACTTTTCTTTAAAATTTCACTGCTTGTTTGCCCCCCCAGTTTCCAGTTTACACTTTCAGAATACACACGTTACTTACAAAAGCGTATCACAAAACGTATCACTCACAAAAATACGGGCACGCAATATCTTTCAGTAGCGATGCCACAAAACTACTATTACCAGCAATATTGCCAAAATCACAGTAACAATAGTCAGAGTCAAATTCCACATGCGAGAAGTCAGAAAACCGAACTGTGTAACACCGTAACGATATCTTTCTTATAACAATGCCACGAACCTACTATTACCACCAGGAAAATAGCCAAAATCGCAGTAACAAGAACCACAGTTAAATACCATACTCCATGAGTCAGAAAACCGAAATAGACAACACAATTCCAGATGGACCTTAAAGCGAGCTCCTTCCTTAAGGTCCCCAAACATGTACTTACGGTGCTAACCACAAAGTATATACCAAACACTGCCTCGCAGAAGATCACCTTCTGACTTACAGACAGTTCCAGATGACCGGTCTACCAGAAAACCAAACCAGAATAAAGAATATACTCACTTACAATGATGGGGTCCTTGTCTGCCTCCGCAGTGATCCGGTGAGTCAAGGAGTCCCTCCGGGAAATCCCGGGGGTACCCTAGGGAGTCCTGTTCCCAGCAGGTCCTGCAGTCCGGCAGAGAGGTTGTCCCATCTGGGTCGCCAAATTGATTCAAAGATCAAAGCCGAAATTCCTTTAAGTGGTATATTCTTTATTGCAGCGCTGGATGCACGGGGGATCTCTCCACCTATCGTGCATACCCAAAGCAGAAAGCAGTCTTGAATTTATACAATCAATCTATCAATATTCTACAAGCACCTATACATACGCATTACCTATCCCCGCCTTCCCTCGCTTCTCATGCTAATTAGCCTTTTGGCACCTTGCGCCTGCGCAGAGCCTTCCAAGAGTTGTGGGCAGGGGTCTTTGGGACGTGGGCAGGGGTCTTTGGGAGGAAGACCCCGAGTCTTCCTCACAGCGTACTTTTCACCTTTGGTCAGGAATCTGCTGAATTGGCATGTTTCTTAATTGCAAGAGCTGGTTGTTGCTAATTCTCCCGTTTGTTGTATCTTTATAATGAATTCCAATGTCCAGTTTCGAGATTTATAGTCCTTACATTCGTTTCTCTGTCCGCCTGCCGCTTCCTTATCATGAGTTCCAGTGTCTTGTTTCGAGATATACAGTCCTTGTCTGGGGATTGTCCTTGCCTCCCCAATACCTCCTTAATCAATCCCCCCTTTTCTTTTCCCATGCAAATTCTTTTGCATCAGATACTTCCATTACTTACAGTAACACAACAAAGCAGGCATCTAAACAACATGCACACAAATATTCCTAACACTACTAATACGATTAGAGCAATGAATACTTGTTTCAACCATTGGAAATTGGGCAACCAGGAGGTTAACTTAGTCCATAGTTCACTAAAACTCCATGAAAGATCATCTTTACTGATCTCATGTAGGATCCTGGTCTGCTTCCATATTTCTTCCAGGTCGGTAGAGATCCTTCCACTCTGATCTACATACATACAACAACTTGTGTTTATTACTGTACAGACTCCCCCTTGAGTGGCCAGTAACAAGTCTAGGGCCATCCGATTTTGGAATACTACCTGTGATAAACTAGATATCTCTTCTTGTTGAGCCTTTATAGCATCCAGAATTTTGTTTTCTAACTTCTCTATAATTGCAGAAATATTAACTATTGCCTTTTCCAATTCACTCACTCCTAACCATGGGATAAACCATCGCACAAAACTATGAAAAGGGGTGTGTCTCTCTACCAATGGATTGTTAATTTTTCATCTGATTCTCCGGATATGATTTCTCAAGTAACCTCGAGGCACTACATCATGTACTGTCATATTGGGGACTACCGCTCCAAGAGTGCAAGTTCCCTTCCAATTCTCAGGCAAGACCTTACGGGCTGTATCATTGCATAGCCAATACCACCCTTTTCCTTCTGGAACCGTCCAGCTGGTTGAATTTGTCCAGCCGCTAGTCGTACTAATATCAATTGTTCAATTACAAGATGTCTGATTTCCCACATAAGTAGTATCCGTATTTATACAATGCTGTTTTCCTATACCCTTAGGCGGGTTACACCTTTGTACACATACATAATAGGATTCTAACGGCATGAAGCTACTCACTTCTAGTTCCAAAACTGCTTAATGTTTTCGACCCCGAGATGTGTTTTCCCACAAATTAGTCCAAGATAAGTTTGCAGGCAAGGGAATCCCAATTAACGATACACCCTTATTCCCATGCTGTGGCAGATGGGTGCATACCCAACAGTTCGTCTTATTAGTTACTTGAGAAATTGTTTGTATTAAGGTCAGGTGTAAGTTCTCATCCCAAGTTGCCCACCCCAAATCCGAGAACCGCACCCCTGCAATCATTAGGATCTGGAAAACCGTAATTTTGTTGGTCCAATTGGAGTGGTGGTCCATATCCTCGCCGGGGCCTTCTTCACCCTTGAATTGTGGATCCAAGCTGCTTGCTTCTTAATCTTAATGGCGGTGTGTGTTGTCAGTAATACTTGGTATGCTCCCATCCACTTTCCTTCCATTTTTCCTGCACGGGTTGTCCTGAAAAAGTCTTTATAAAAATAAAATCCCCGAGCTTAAAGGGGTGGATTGGTTGATCCAACCCTCTAGCCCTGGTCCCTAAAACAAATTTATGTACTTTATTTAATTGTTTCTGAAGTTCAGTTATATAAGCATATAAATGTTCTGATCCTAACTGCGTTAGGTCCTCTCCACTAAATAGAAATTGCTATGGCCTTCCATATAAGATTTTGAAGGGACTCAAATTTCCTTTTATTCTAGGTTTAAATCTAATTCCAAGTAATGCTAAAGGGAGGGATTGAGGCCATGACAAATTAGCTTCTTATCCAATTTTAGCTATTTATTGTTTAATTAAATGGTTCATTTTTTCTACCTGTCCACTTGCCTGTGGTCTATAAGGAGTATGCAGTTGCCAATCTATCTTTAGAATCTTACTTATCTGGTCTACCACTTGTGCACAAAAATGTGAAACTCTATCAGAAGACATTGCTACTAGAATCCCAAAGCATGGTATTATTTCATTTAACAAGACTTTAACCACTTCTCTTGCTTTGGTTGTTCGACAGGGAAAGGCTTCAGGCCTTCCTGAAAACGTGTCAGTCAGAACCAGTAAATAATGATACCCCCCTTTTCTAGGGAGTTCTGAAAAATCAATTTGCCACTGTTGCCCCGAATAATTTCCTTTACCGATTATTCCAAATTTTATTCTATTCTTGGTATTGGGGTTATTGTGTAAGCAAATGCTACATTGTTGAGTTACTTGTTTTATCATATCGTCCCACTAATGTCGGACTCAGGCTCTTATGCGGTGTGCCAGCTCCCCAATGCGTTTTATTGTGTTCTGTAAGAACTATGGGCCATGTCAAACTAGAGGGTATTACTATGTGGTTATCTTTTAAATATACTCATCCATCTGGTTTCATTTTACCTTTCAAATCTTCAATTAATTTTAAGTCTTCTTTTGTATAATTTGGATATAGTTTGGATTTTACCGTCTGGTATCAAAGACAATGCCTTCACCTCAGTTATTTCAGCTGCCTGCTTAGCCTCTGCCAATCGATTTTCCAATTTCAAAATCGCTGTTCCCCTTTTGGTGTCCCTGACAATGCATGATAGCTACCTTTTCTGGTTGTTTTACAGCCTCTAACAATTTTAAAATTTCTTCAGCATACTTTGTGTTTTCACTGAGCGGTCAGCAATCCATGTTCTTTCCGAATTGCTCCATGAGCATGTACCACGCCGAATGTATATTTAGGATCTGTCCAAATATTTACCCTTTTTCCCGCTGCCAGTTCCAATGCTCTCGTGAGAGCAACTATCTCCGCCTTTTGAGCTGATGTTCCAGGGGGTAAAGGCTTAGACTCGATTACCTGCTGAGTAGTTGTTATAGCATATCCAGCTTTACGTTGTCTTTGCGTAACAAAACTGCTCCCATCCGTGAACCAAGTTTCTTCCGCGTCTTCCATGGGCTCCTCCTTAAGGTCTGGTCGGCTGGAATACACAGTCTCTAGAGTTTCTAAACAATCGTGAATCACAGCTTGTGCCGGAGCATCACTAAGAAAAGAGGCTAGATTCACAATATGAATTATCACAATCTCCACGTCGTCCTGTTCTACCAATATTGCTTGATATTTCAAAATCATCAATTCTTGTTTAAGTTGTTTAAAGACTTTTTGTGCTTCTCCAGTCCAGACTAACTTTGACTGGTTAATCTTTATCAATTCACATAGAGGCTTTACCAATAGTCCATAATTATAAATCCAAAGGCGACACCAACCTGTCATTCCTAAAAAGCTTTGTAGCTCCTTTACCATTTGAGGTTCTGGAGTCCGGCAAATGACTTCCTTATGTTCAGTTCCTAGTTCTCGTTGTCCTTCCGAAATGTCAAATCCCAGATAGGTCACACTTTGTTGAGCCAGCTGGACTTTCTGTCAAGAGACTTGATATCCATTTAAACCCAGAAAATTAAGACGACTTATAGTCCATTGAATCCAACTCCCTTTAGTCTCGGTAGCTATTAAGAGATCATCTACATATTGTAACAAAGCACCTTCAGTGTCCGGAGGTATCCATGTTTCGAGTTCCCTTGCTAATTGGTTTCCAAAACTAGTGGGGCTATTCTTGAATCCTTGAGGTAGTAATGTCCACGTAAGCTGCGTCTTTCTGCCTGAATCGGGATTTTCCCATTCAAAGGCGAATAGGTTTTGGCTTTCTGTGGCTAAGCCTAGGCAGAAGAAGGCATCTTTTAAATCCAGTACGGTAAACCAGACTTGACTATTCTTTAATTTAGTCAGCAAAGTATAAGGGTTTGCCACTACTGGATGTATATGCTCAGTGATTTTATTTATGGCCCTCAAATCCTGAACTAGCCTATAGCTTTTTCATCTGCCTTTTTAATTGGCAATATGGGTGCATTGTATTCTGATTCGCATTCAATCAATAATCCATACTGTAAAAACTGATCAATTATCTCTTTAATTCCTTTCCTATCTTCTATCCTCAAAGGATATTACTTAACCTTAACGGGTTTCTCTCCTGGCTTTAATTTAATAATTATTAAGGTCACATTTTTAGCTCTTCCAGGGACTTCGGTAGCCCAAACTCCTGGACATACTTGATCTGTGATCTCTAAAGGTATTTCACTTTTAGGGTCAGTTTGTATTAGTGCCAAGCTTAACACATTTATTCGTTGTTCTTCTCCTGTTCTTAATTCCATTTTCCCTTTTTCAAAGACAATTTCTGCTCCTACTTGCTCTAATAAATCTCTACCTAAGAGTGCCCATGAGGAGCTAGGCATAGATAAAAATCTGTGTATGCCCCATTGTTTCCCTAACTTGTACTTCAAAGGTTCACAAAAATAAGCCTTTTCGGTTACACCTTGTCCTGGTTTCAGTTAGAACAGAATTAATTTTCTTCCTAGTAGCTGGGAGAATGCTATGTTTTGGCTTAGGATGAGAAGAGTGCTGATAACACCCCGATGTTTCAGTTGTTGCAGAGCAATGCTTATACCAAGCCAAGGACATCTCAGCTTCTTGCTCTGTCCTGCCAACAGGCAGGCTGGGGGTGCAGTAAGAGCTGGGAGGGGACAGACCCAGGACAGGTGACCCAAACTAGCCAAAGGGGTATTCCATAGCATCTGACGTCAGGCTAAACAATACATAGGGGTGGCTAGCCAGGGGGAGGGGGCCGGACTGCTCGGGGTTAGGCTGGGCATCGGTCAGCGGGTGGTGAGCAATTGCATTGTGCATCACTTGTTTGTACACATTATTACTAGTGGTACTATTATCATCATTGTATTATTATTATTATTATTATTATTATTATTATTATTATTATTATTATTATTATTATTATTTTGTCTTATTAAACTGTCTTTATCTCAACTCACGGGCTTCACTTTCCATTTCTCTCCCCCATCCCAGAGAGGGAGGGGGAGGGGGAGCGAACAGCTGCGTGGTGTTTAGCTGCCGGCCAGGTTAAACCACGACACACCTTTTACCCTAACATAATAATTCTGTGAAGGCATTAATGCTTGATTTAGAACTGAATACGTTGCCCCATAGCAATAAGAAATTTCACTTCCATTCCTCCCCTAGCTTCATTATAACCAGTGGAGGATCCGCTAGGGTAGATTCCCCAGGTCCCCGTTATTCCTGTTGAAATCAGGGGTTGATTACCCTAGGAAAAGGCTAGTCAATTTGTCCTCCAAAGCCAGGTCCAAACCGTTTTGTTTTATTTATTTAGTTATTTATTTATTTATTTTCATTACATTTCAGAGTTGGTCCAAAAATTCCATAGGGCTTTCTTTTAGACCTTGTTGGAAGCATATTCTCAATTCCCAATTCATCCAGGTTTTAGTATTTACTTAACCGTTCATAATTTTCAGGATGATTCGGGTCTTAGTGGGGGTCGGTCGGGGAATGCAATTGTCCACAGTTCCCTGAACGGTCCCATCAGCAATCTGAGCTCGCACATGAACTCAGGTTGTTTTAAGAGTGTACCTCTTTTCTGTTTCTGTGACAACTCTCTCGGACCGATCATGGTCCCTTTGCCCTAAAGGGCTAACACCCATGATTTTAAGATCTCTGCCTCGGGCAGAGGCAGAACTATTAACATTCCTACATCCTCTTTCCCTGCTCATTCAACTTCAAACACCTTTAACACTTTCAACAACCCTTTTAACACTTCCTTTATCTTTCTCCAGCCTGTACTTCTCTAATGCCAACATCAAAGGTTCAGTCAGGGGCCAACTTAATTCCCTACCTTTTCCCACCAAGATGCTGAAACATCAGTATACAACATTTCATCCTGTTCTGCTTCTCAAAAAACAACATTAACTGTAGCAAAATATTATAGTTTAAAGTTCCATTTAGGGGCCACTTTTCTCCACATTCCAGCTTATAAAGCGGCCACCACTGATTACGATATTTTATCAATGTTTTCCTGTTCACACTTCCACCGGCAGATCCTCCAATATCCTTCCAGTGACTTAAAACACATCCTAACACACTTTTCTTTAAAATTTCACTGCTTGTTTGCCCCCCCAGTTTCCAGTTTACACTTTCAGAATACACACGTTACTTACAAAAGCGTATCACAAAACGTATCACTCACAAAAATACGGGCACGCAATATCTTTCAGTAGCGATGCCACAAAACTACTATTACCAGCAATATTGCCAAAATCACAGTAACAATAGTCAGAGTCAAATTCCACATGCGAGAAGTCAGAAAACCGAACTGTGTAACACCGTAACAATATCTTTCTTATAACAATGCCACGAACCTACTATTACCACCAGGAAAATAGCCAAAATCGCAGTAACAAGAACCACAGTTAAATACCATACTCCATGAGTCAGAAAACCGAAATAGACAACACAATTCCAGATGGACCTTAAAGCGAGCTCCTTCCTTAAGGTCCCCAAACATGTACTTACGGTGCTAACCACAAAGTATATACCAAACACTGCCTCGCAGAAGATCACCTTCTGACTTACAGACAGTTCCAGATGACCGGTCTACCAGAAAACCAAACCAGAATAAAGAATATACTCACTTACAATGATGGGGTCCTTGTCTGCCTCCGCAGTGATCCGGTGAGTCAAGGAGTCCCTCCGGGAAATCCCGGGGGTACCCTAGGGAGTCCTGTTCCCAGCAGGTCCTGCAGTCCGGCAGAGAGGTTGTCCCATCTGGGTCGCCAAATTGATTCAAAGATCAAAGCCGAAATTCCTTTAAGTGGTATATTCTTTATTGCAGCGCTGGATGCACGGGGGATCTCTCCACCTATCGTGCATACCCAAAGCAGAAAGCAGTCTTGAATTTATACAATCAATCTATCAATATTCTACAAGCACCTATACATACGCATTACCTATCCCCGCCTTCCCTCGCTTCTCATGCTAATTAGCCTTTTGGCACCTTGCGCCTGCGCAGAGCCTTCCAAGAGTTGTGGGCAGGGGTCTTTGGGACGTGGGCAGGGGTCTTTGGGAGGAAGACCCCGAGTCTTCCTCACAGCGTACTTTTCACCTTTGGTCAGGAATCTGCTGAATTGGCATGTTTCTTAATTGCAAGAGCTGGTTGTTGCTAATTCTCCCGTTTGTTGTATCTTTATAATGAATTCCAATGTCCAGTTTCGAGATTTATAGTCCTTACATTCGTTTCTCTGTCCGCCTGCCGCTTCCTTATCATGAGTTCCAGTGTCTTGTTTCGAGATATACAGTCCTTGTCTGGGGATTGTCCTTGCCTCCCCAATACCTCCTTAATCAATCCCCCCTTTTCTTTTCCCATGCAAATTCTTTTGCATCAGATACTTCCATTACTTACAGTAACACAACAAAGCAGGCATCTAAACAACATGCACACAAATATTCCTAACACTACTAATACGATTAGAGCAATGAATACTTGTTTCAACCATTGGAAATTGGGCAACCAGGAGGTTAACTTAGTCCATAGTTCACTAAAACTCCATGAAAGATCATCTTTACTGATCTCATGTAGGATCCTGGTCTGCTTCCATATTTCTTCCAGGTCGGTAGAGATCCTTCCACTCTGATCTACATACATACAACAACTTGTGTTTATTACTGTACAGACTCCCCCTTGAGTGGCCAGTAACAAGTCTAGGGCCATCCGATTTTGGAATACTACCTGTGATAAACTAGATATCTCTTCTTGTTGAGCCTTTATAGCATCCAGAATTTTGTTTTCTAACTTCTCTATAATTGCAGAAATATTAACTATTGCCTTTTCCAATTCACTCACTCCTAACCATGGGATAAACCATCGCACAAAACTATGAAAAGGGGTGTGTCTCTCTACCAATGGATTGTTAATTTTTCATCTGATTCTCCGGATATGATTTCTCAAGTAACCTCGAGGCACTACATCATGTACTGTCATATTGGGGACTACCGCTCCAAGAGTGCAAGTTCCCTTCCAATTCTCAGGCAAGACCTTACGGGCTGTATCATTGCATAGCCAATACCACCCTTTTCCTTCTGGAACCGTCCAGCTGGTTGAATTTGTCCAGCCGCTAGTCGTACTAATATCAATTGTTCAATTACAAGATGTCTGATTTCCCACATAAGTAGTATCCGTATTTATACAATGCTGTTTTCCTATACCCTTAGGCGGGTTACACCTTTGTACACATACATAATAGGATTCTAACGGCATGAAGCTACTCACTTCTAGTTCCAAAACTGCTTAATGTTTTCGACCCCGAGATGTGTTTTCCCACAAATTAGTCCAAGATAAGTTTGCAGGCAAGGGAATCCCAATTAACGATACACCCTTATTCCCATGCTGTGGCAGATGGGTGCATACCCAACAGTTCGTCTTATTAGTTACTTGAGAAATTGTTTGTATTAAGGTCAGGTGTAAGTTCTCATCCCAAGTTGCCCACCCCAAATCCGAGAACCGCACCCCTGCAATCATTAGGATCTGGAAAACCGTAATTTTGTTGGTCCAATTGGAGTGGTGGTCCATATCCTCGCCGGGGCCTTCTTCACCCTTGAATTGTGGATCCAAGCTGCTTGCTTCTTAATCTTAATGGCGGTGTGTGTTGTCAGTAATACTTGGTATGCTCCCATCCACTTTCCTTCCATTTTTCCTGCACGGGTTGTCCTGAAAAAGTCTTTATAAAAATAAAATCCCCGAGCTTAAAGGGGTGGATTGGTTGATCCAACCCTCTAGCCCTGGTCCCTAAAACAAATTTATGTACTTTATTTAATTGTTTCTGAAGTTCAGTTATATAAGCATATAAATGTTCTGATCCTAACTGCGTTAGGTCCTCTCCACTAAATAGAAATTGCTATGGCCTTCCATATAAGATTTTGAAGGGACTCAAATTTCCTTTTATTCTAGGTTTAAATCTAATTCCAAGTAATGCTAAAGGGAGGGATTGAGGCCATGACAAATTAGCTTCTTATCCAATTTTAGCTATTTATTGTTTAATTAAATGGTTCATTTTTTCTACCTGTCCACTTGCCTGTGGTCTATAAGGAGTATGCAGTTGCCAATCTATCTTTAGAATCTTACTTATCTGGTCTACCACTTGTGCACAAAAATGTGAAACTCTATCAGAAGACATTGCTACTAGAATCCCAAAGCATGGTATTATTTCATTTAACAAGACTTTAACCACTTCTCTTGCTTTGTTTGTTCGACAGGGAAAGGCTTCAGGCCTTCCTGAAAACGTGTCAGTCAGAACCAGTAAATAATGATACCCCCCTTTTCTAGGGAGTTCTGAAAAATCAATTTGCCACTGTTGCCCCGAATAATTTCCTTTACCGATTATTCCAAATTTTATTCTATTCTTGGTATTGGGGTTATTGTGTAAGCAAATGCTACATTGTTGAGTTACTTGTTTTATCATATCGTCCCACTAATGTCGGACTCAGGCTCTTATGCGGTGTGCCAGCTCCCCAATGCGTTTTATTGTGTTCTGTAAGAACTATGGGCCATGTCAAACTAGAGGGTATTACTATGTGGTTATCTTTTAAATATACTCATCCATCTGGTTTCATTTTACCTTTCAAATCTTCAATTAATTTTAAGTCTTCTTTTGTATAATTTGGATATAGTTTGGATTTTACCGTCTGGTATCAAAGACAATGCCTTCACCTCAGTTATTTCAGCTGCCTGCTTAGCCTCTGCCAATCGATTTTCCAATTTCAAAATCGCTGTTCCCCTTTTGGTGTCCCTGACAATGCATGATAGCTACCTTTTCTGGTTGTTTTACAGCCTCTAACAATTTTAAAATTTCTTCAGCATACTTTGTGTTTTCACTGAGCGGTCAGCAATCCATGTTCTTTCCGAATTGCTCCATGAGCATGTACCACGCCGAATGTATATTTAGAATCTGTCCAAATATTTACCCTTTTTCCCGCTGCCAGTTCCAATGCTCTCGTGAGAGCAACTATCTCCGCCTTTTGAGCTGATGTTCCAGGGGGTAAAGGCTTAGACTCGATTACCTGCTGAGTAGTTGTTATAGCATATCCAGCTTTACGTTGTCTTTGCGTAACAAAACTGCTCCCATCCGTGAACCAAGTTTCTTCCGCATCTTCCATGGGCTCCTCCTTAAGGTCTGGTCGGCTGCAATACACAGTCTCTAGAGTTTCTAAACAATCGTGAATCACAGCTTGTGCCGGAGCATCACTAAGAAAAGAGGCTAGATTCACAATATGAATTATCACAATCTCCACGTCGTCCTGTTCTACCAATATTGCTTGATATTTCAAAATCATCAATTCTTGTTTAAGTTGTTTAAAGACTTTTTGTGCTTCTCCAGTCCAGACTAACTTTGACTGGTTAATCTTTATCAATTCACATAGAGGCTTTACCAATAGTCCATAATTATAAATCCAAAGGCGACACCAACCTGTCATTCCTAAAAAGCTTTGTAGCTCCTTTACCATTTGAGGTTCTGGAGTCCGGCAAATGACTTCCTTATGTTCAGTTCCTAGTTCTCGTTGTCCTTCCGAAATGTCAAATCCCAGATAGGTCACACTTTGTTGAGCCAGCTGGACTTTCTGTCAAGAGACTTGATATCCATTTAAACCCAGAAAATTAAGACGACTTATAGTCCATTGAATCCAACTCCCTTTAGTCTCGGTAGCTATTAAGAGATCATCTACATATTGTAACAAAGCACCTTCAGTGTCCGGAGGTATCCATGTTTCGAGTTCCCTTGCTAATTGGTTTCCAAAAATAGTGGGGCTATTCTTGAATCCTTGAGGTAGTAATGTCCACGTAAGCTGCGTCTTTCTGCCTGAATCGGGATTTTCCCATTCAAAGGCGAATAGGTTTTGGCTTTCTGTGGCTAAGCCTAGGCAGAAGAAGGCATCTTTTAAATCCAGTACGGTAAACCAGACTTGACTATTCTTTAATTTAGTCAGCAAAGTATAAGGGTTTGCCACTACTGGATGTATATCCTCAGTGATTTTATTTATGGCCCTCAAATCCTGAACTAGCCTATAGCTTTTTCATCTGCCTTTTTAATTGGCAATATGGCTGAATTGTATTCTGATTCACATTCAATCAATAATCCATACTGTAAAACTTTATCAATTATCTCTTTAATTCCTTTCCTATCTTCTATCCTCAAAGGATATTACTTAACCTTAACGGGTTTCTCTCCTGGCTTTAATTTAATAATTATTAAGGTCACATTTTTAGCTCTTCCAGGGACTTCGGTAGCCCAAACTCCTGGACATACTTGATCTGTGATCTCTAAAGGTATTTCACTTTTAGGGTCAGTTTGTATTAGTGCCAAGCTTAACACATTTATTAGTTGTTCTTCTCCTGTTCTTAATTCCATTTTCCCTTTTTCAAAGACAATTTCTGCTCCTACTTGCTCTAATAAATCTCTACCTAAGAGTGCCCATGAGGAGCTAGGCATAGATAAAAATCTGTGTATGCCCCATTGTTTCCTGTCCTGGTTTCAGTTAGCACAGAATTAATTTTCTTCCTAGTAGCTGGTGGAATGCTGTGTTTTGGCTTAGAATGAGAAGAGTGCTGATAACACCCCGATGCTTTAATTGTTGCAGAGCAGTGCTTATACTAAGCCAAGGACATCTCAGCCTTTGCTCTGTCCTGCCAACGGGCAGGCTGGGGGGTGCAGTAAGAGCTGGGAGGGGACAGACCCAGGACAGGTGACCCAAACTAGCCAAAGGGGTATTCCATAGCATCTGACGTCATGCTAAACAATATATAGGGGTGGCTAGCCGGGGGGAGGGGGCCGGACTGCTCGGGGTTAGGCTGGGCATCGGTCAGCGGGTGGTGAGCAATTGCATTGTGCATCACTTGTTTGTACATACTATTATTACTTTCGTATTATCACCATTGTATCATCATTATTATTATTGTTATTATTATTTTGTTATTTTTTTTTCCTGTCTTATTAAACTGTCTTTATCTCAACTCACGGGCTTCACTTTCCATTTCTCTCCCCCGTCCCAGAGAGGGAGGGGGGAGGGTGAGCGAACGGCTGCGTGGTGTTTAGCTGCCGGTCGTGTTAAACCACGACATTTCCCTAACTTGTACTTCAAAGGTTCACAAAAATAAGCCTTTTCGGTTACACCTTGTCCTGGTTTCAGTTAGAACAGAATTAATTTTCTTCCTAGTAGCTGGGAGAATGCTATGTTTTGGCTTAGGATGAGAAGAGTGCTGATAACACCCCGATGTTTCAGTTGTTGCAGAGTAATGCTTATACCAAGCCAAGGACATCTCAGCTTCTTGCTCTGTCCTGCCAACAGGCAGGCTGGGGGTGCAGTAAGAGCTGGGAGGGGACAGACCCAGGACAGGTGACCCAAACTAGCCAAAGGGGTATTCCATAGCATCTGACGTCAGGCTAAACAATACATAGGGGTGGCTAGCCAGGGGGAGGGGGCCGGACTGCTCGGGGTTAGGCTGGGCATCGGTCAGCGGGTGGTGAGCAATTGCATTGTGCATCACTTGTTTATACACATTATTACTAGTGGTACTATTATCATCATTGTATTATTATTATTATTATTATTATTATTATTATTATTATTATTATTATTTTGTCTTATTAAACTGTCTTTATCTCAACTCACGGGCTTCACTTTCCATTTCTCTCCCCCGTCCCAGAGAGGGAGGGGGAGGGGGAGCGAACAGCTGCGTGGTGTTTAGCTGTCGGCCGGGTTAAACCACAACACATCTTTTACCCTAACATAATAATTCTGTGAAGGCATTAATGCTTGATTTAGAACTGAATACGTTGCCCCATAGCAATAAGAAATTTCACTTCCATTCCTCCCCTAGCTTCATTATAACCAGCGGAGGTACTAGGGTAGATTCCCCAGGTCCCCATTATTCCTGTTGAAATCAGGGGTCGATTATCCTAGGAAAAGGCTAGTCAATTTGTCCTCCGAAGCCAGGTCCAAACCGTTTTGTTTTATTTATTTATTTATTTATTTATTTTCACTACATTTCAGAGTTGGTCTAAAAATTCCATAGGGCTTTCTTTTAGACCTTGTTGGAAGCATATTCTCAATTCCCAATTCATCCAGGTTTTAGTATTTACTTAACCGTTCATAATTTTCAGGATGATTTGGGTCTTAGCGGGGGTCGGTCAGGGGAATGCAATTGTCCACAGTTCCCTGAACGGTCCCATCGGCAACCTGAGCTCGCACATGAACTCAGGTTGTTTTAAGAGTTAACTGTTTTTCTGTTTCTGTGACAACTCTCTCGGACCGGTCATGGTCCCTTTGCCCTAAAGGGCTAACACCCATGATTTTAAGATCTCTGCCTCGGGCAGAGGCAGAACTATTAACATTCCTACATCCTCTTTCCCTGCTCATTCAACTTCAAACACCTTTAACACTTTCATCAACCCTTTTAACACTTCCTTTATCTTTCTCCAGCCTGTACTTCTCTAATGCCAACATCAAAGGCTCAGTCAGGGGCCAACTTAATTCCGTACCTTTTCCCACCAAGATGCTGAAACATCAGTATACAACATTTCATCCTGTTCTGCTTCTCAAAAAAACCAACATTAACTGTAGCAAAATATTATAGTTTAAAGTTCCATTTAGGGGCCACTTTTCTCCACATTCCAGCTTATAAAGCGGCCACCACTGATTACGATATTTTATCAATGTTTTCCTGTTCACACTTCCACCGGCAGATCCTCCAATATCCTTCCAGTGACTTAAAACACATCCTAACACACTTTTCTTTAAAATTTCACTGCTTGTTTGCCCCCCCAGTTTCCAGTTTACACTTTCAGAATACACATGTTACTTGCAAAAGCGTATCACAAAACATATCACTCACAAAAATACGGGCACGCATTATCTTTCAGTAGCAATGTCACAAAACTACTATTACCAGCAATATTGCCAAAATCACAGTAACAATAGTCAGAGTCAAATTCCACATGCGATAAGTCAGAAAACCGAACTGTGTAACACCGTAACGATATCTCTCTTATAACAATGCCACGAACCTACTATTACCACCAGGAAAATAGCCAAAATCGCAGTAACAATAACCAGAGTTAAATACCATACTCCATGAGTCAGAAAACCGAAATAGACAACACAATTCCAGATGGACCTTAAAGCGAGCTCCTTCCTTAAGGTCCCCAAATATACTTATGGTGCTTACCACAAAGTATATACCAAACACTGCCTCGCAGAAGATGACCTTCTGACTTACAGACAGTTCCAGATACAGATGGACCCCAAGGTCCCCAGATATACTTGCGGTACTAACCACAAAGTATATACCAAATACTGTCCTGCAGAAGTCACCTTCCGACTTACTGGACAGTCCTAGATGACCGGTCTACCAGAAAACCAAACCAGAATAAAGAATATACTCACTTACAATGATGGGGTCCTTGTCTGCCTCCGCAGTGATCCGGTGAGTCGAGGAGTCCCTCCGGGAAATCCCGGGGGTACCCTAGGGAGTCCTGTCCCCAGCGGGTCCTGCGGTCCGGCAGAGAGGTCGTCCCATCTGGGGTGCCAGGTTGATTCAAAGATCGAAGCCGAAATTCCTTTAAGTGGTATATTCTTTATTGCAGCGCTGGATGCACGGGGGATCTCTCCACCTATCGTGCATACCCAAAGCGGAAAGCAGTCTTGAATTTATACAATCAATCTATCAATATTCTACAAGTGCCTATACATATGCATTACCTATCCCCGCCTTCCCTCGCTTCTCATGCTAATTAGCCTTTTGGCACCTTGCGCCTGCATAGAGCCTCCCAAGAATTGTGGGCAGGGGTCTTTGGGACGTGGGCAGGGGTCTTTGGGAGGAAGACCCCGAGTCTTCCTCACAGTGTACTTTTCACCTTTGGTCAGGAATCTGCTGAATTGGCAGGTTTCTTAATTGCAAGAGCTGGTTGTTGCCAATTCTCCCGTTTGTTGTATCTTTATAATGAATTCCAATGTCCAGTTTCAAGATTTATAGTCCTTACATTCGTTTCTCTGTCCGTCTGCCGCTTCCTTATCATGAGTTCCAGTGTCTTGTTTCGAGATATACAGTCCATGTCTGGGGGTTGCCCTTGCCTCCCCAATACCTCCCCAGTACCTCCTTAATCAGCTCATAGTCTTCCTCTCCCCCTTTGTACTTACTTGGCACCATACCAAGTTTATAGAACATTCTCTTCAAGACTTGTCTCCCAGCCGTCCTTCAGCTTCTTTTTCCTTCCTCTTAATCTCTCGGCCCCCCTAACCAGATACCAAAGATCCGCATAGTATCCCATAACAGTCACTAGTTGTTATCAGTTGTTCTGAAACTCCCAGACATCAAACACAAACAGCTTCACGAGTAATTAAAACATTCTTCCCCAGCCATTCACAGACACATCTATAGCAGTGTTAGAAATAGAAGTCCGGAATAACAAAAGCAAACAGGTTCATAAATTTAAGGAGTGATAAATTGACTAGAATGAGGGGGAGACTGGGACACACTGCAGCTGAGGTTCAAGAATTAAATTGCCAGTGCAGGGCCCAGAGGCAGACAGGATTCAAACAGAATTGTTCTTTATGGACACGAATTGTTAAAACATTCCTCACACCCTTATCATAAGCCATACAACAACAGTTACATGTACACTTACGCTTGCACTTACCCTAGCAATTACTCGTACAATTACCCTTAACCTTACTATTAAGTTAACCCTAAACCTTACCCTTATCCTAACACTTACCCTTATCCTAAACCTTACCCTTTTTGCTACACTTACCCTTTGCCTAATTCTAAACCTTACCCTAACCCTCACCCTTACCCTTAGCATTATACTTACTTTTACCCTTGACCTAAACCTTACCCCAACCCTTACCCTGACCCTTACATTAACCCTAACCCTTACCCTAACCCTAACTCTAATCCTAACCCTTAAACTAAACCTTACACTTAATCTTACCTTTAACCTTACCCTTAAACTAATACATACCCTTACGTTTCCCTCACCATAACCCTAAAATTAACCGTAACCATTACCTGAACACTTATCCTTACCTAACCCTAACCCTTACTCTAACTTTTACCCGGACCCGGACCCTTAGACTTCCCCTTCCCCTTCCCCTTACTCTTCCCTTTACCCTAACCCTTACCCTTACACTTACGGTTACCATTTACCTTACCCTTACCCTAACACTTAACCTTAACCTAACCCTAACCCTAAACCTTACCTGAACCCTTACCCTGACCCTTACATTAACCCTAACCCTAAAACTTAACCTTAACCTTACCCTTAACCTTAACCTAATACTTACCCTTACTTTTCCCTCACCCTAACCCTAAAATTAACCCTAACCATTACCCTCACCCTAACCCTTACTCTAACCCTTACCCTTACCATAACCCATACTCTAACACATACTTCTACCCGTAACCGTACCCTTACCGTAACCCTTACCCTTACCGTTACCGTTACCCTTACCCTTACCGTTACCGTTACCCTTACCCTTACCGTTACCCTTACCCTTACCGTTACCCTTACCATTACCCTTAACCTAACCCTAAACCTTATCCTTATCCTAACACTTACCCTTACCGTAAACCTTACCCTTTCTGCTACACTTACCCTTAGCCTAAATCTAAACCTTACACTTACCCTTAGCCTAACCCTCGCCCTTACCGTTACCCATACCCTTATTCTTACCCTTACCCTAACCCTTACCTTTACACTTATGGTTACCATTAACCTTACCCTTACCCTAACACTTATCCTGAACCTAACCCTTACCCTAAACCTTACCCCAACCCTTACCCTGACCCTTACATTAACCCTAACCCTTACCCTAAACCTTACCCTTACTCTTAACCTTAACCTTACCCTTAACATTCACCTAATACTTACGCATACATTTTCCTGACTTTAACCCTAAAACTAACCCTAACCATTACCCTAACACTTAACCTTACCCTAACCCTAACCCTTACTCTAACCCTTACCCTGACCTGTACCCTTACACTTACCCTTACCCTTATACTTACCCTAATTCTTACCCATACCATAACCCATACCCTAACACATATTTGTACCCTTAACCTTACCGTTACCCTTAACCTTACCCTTACCCTTACTCTATCCGTTACCCTTACGCTTACCCTTAACATAAACCTTACACTTGACCTTACCCTTACCATAAGCCATACAACAACACTTACATGTACACTTACGCTTGCACTTACCCTAGCAATTACTCGTACAATTACCCTTAACCTTACTATTAAGCTAACCCTAAACCTTACCCTTATCCTAACACTTACCCTTATCCTAAACCTTACCCTTTCTGCTACACTTACCCTTTGCCTAATTCTAAACCTTACCCGAACCCTCACCCTTACCTAAATCTAACTAAAATCTAACCATTATCCTAACCCCTCACCCTTACAATATACATATTTTTACCCTTTACCTAAACCTTTACCCCAACCCTTACCTTGACCCTTACATTAACCCTAATCCTTACACTAAACCTTACACTTACTCTTAACCTTAACCTTAGCTGTAACCTAATACTTACTCTTACGTTTCCCTCACCCTAAACCTAAAATTAGCCTAACCATTACCCTAACACTTACCCTTACTCTAACCCTTACCATGAACTTAAGTGTAAGTGTTAGGATAACGGTAACCTTAAGGGTGACCCTTAAGCTTATCCTTAATGTTTATGGTTAGGTTAAGGGTAATTGTACGAGTAATTACTAGGATAAGTGTAAGCGTAAGTGTACATATAAGTGTTGATGTATGGCTTATGGTAAGGGTAAGGTAAAGGGTAAGGTTTATGTTAAGGGAAAGTGTAAGAGTAACGGATAGAATAAGGGTAAGTGTAACGGTTAAGTGTTAGGGTAATGGTTAGGGTTAATTTTAGGATTAGGGTGAGAAAAATGTAAGGTTAAGTACTAGCTTAAGGTTAAGGGTAAGGTTAAGGTTAAGAGTAAGTGTAAGGTTTAGGTTAAGGGTTAGGGTTAATGTAAGGTTCAGGGAAAGGTTTGGGGTAAGGTTTAGGGTTAGGTTCAGCTTAAGGGTAAGGGTTGGGGTAAGGTTAAGGGTATGGATAAGGATAAGTGTAAGGGATAGGGTAAGGGTAAGGGTTAGCGTAAGGGTAAGATTAATGGTAAGGTTTATGTTAAGGGTAAGCGTAAGGGTAACGGATAGAGTAAGCGTAAGGGTAACGGTAAGGTTAAGGGTACAAATATGTGTTAGGGTATGGGTTATGGTATGGGTAAGAGTTAGGGTAATGTAAGGGTAAGGGTGAGTGTAAGGGTATGGGTCAGGGTAAGGGTTAGAGTAAGGGTTAGGGTTAGGGTAAGGGTAAGTGTTAGAATAATGGTTAGGGTTAATTTTAGGGTTAGGGTGAGGGAAACGTAAGGGTAAGTATTGGGTTAAGGTAAGGGTAAGTGTAAGGTTTAGATTTAGGCTAATGGTAAATGTAGCAGAAAGGGTAAGGTTTACGATAAGGGTAAGTGTTAGGGTAAGGGTAAGGTTTAGGGTAACATAAAGGGTAAGGATTACGGTAAGGGTAAGGGTACGGGTAGAATTTGTTAGAATATGGCTTATGGTAAGGGTAAGGTTTAGGGTAAGAGTAAGTGTAAGTGTATGTGTAAGGGTACGGGTCATTGTAAGGGTTAGAGTAAGGGTTAGGGTAAGGGTAGGTGTTAGGGTAATCGTTAGGGTTAGTTTTAGGGTTAGGGTGAGGGAAACGGAAGGGTAAGTATTAGGTTAAGGTTAAGGGTAAGGTTAAGGTTAAGAGTAAGTTTTAGGGTAAGGGTAAGGGTTAATGTAAGGGTCAGAGTAAGGGTTAAGGTAAGGTTTAGGGTTAGAGTTAGGTTAAGGTTAAGGTTTAGGGTAAGGGTAAGTTATATGTATAAGGATAAGTGTAAGGGTAAGTGTTAGGGTAAGTGTAAGGATAAGGATAAGTGTACAAGTCAGGGTAAGGTTTAGAGTTAGGATTAGGGTTTGGGTTAGGGTAAGGGTAAGTGTTAGGGTAATGGTTAGGGTTAATTTTAGGTGTATGGTGACGGATAAGAAAGGGTAAGTAGTAGGTTAAGGTTAAGCGTAAGGTTAAGGTTAAGTGTAAGTTTTAGGGTACGGTTTAGGGTTAATGTAAGGGTCAGGGTAAGTGTTTGAGTAAGATTTAGGGTTAGGGTAAGAGTAAGTATATGGGTAATGGTAAGGGTAAGTGTTAGGGTTAGGGTAAGTATAAGGTTTAGATTTAGGCTAAGGGTAAGTGTAGCAGAAAGGGTAAGGTTTACGGTAAGTGTAAGTGTAAGGATAAGGTTAAGGTTTAGGCTTACGTTAAGGGTAAGGGTAATGCTTTGGTAAGGGTAAGAGTAAGGGTAAAGGTAAGGGTTACGGTAAGGGTAAGGGTACTGGTAGAAGTATGTGTTAGAGTACGGCTTATGGTAAGGGTACAAGTAGCTCCCCCCCCAGAGACAGGACCCAAAGGTGTACAACCAGTTCCCAACACCCCTGAGACACAGGCCCCAACCCCCCCCCCAGACACAGCGACCCAAATTCTACAAGCAGCTCCCAACCCCTGCCAGGCAGGCCCCCTACCCTATACAAGCAGCTCCCAACCCTCCCCCCCCCCTGCCCCGAGGGAGGCCTTCAAGGCCCCCACAAACACAGGCCCCTACAGTGTACAGGCAGCTCCCAGCCACCCCCAGATGCTGGCCCCAAAGTTGTACAAACAGCTCCCAGCCACCCTGCAGAAACAGATTCCTACATTGTACAAGCAGTTCCCAGCCCGCTAGACACAGGCCCTGACCCCCCACACATGCAGGCCCCAAAGGTGTACAAGCAGCTCCCACCCCTCCCCCAGACGCAGGTCCCAAGCCCCCCCCCCAAACACAGGCCCCTACAACCAGCACCCAACCCCCTACCCCCGATGCCAGGCCCAAAGGTGTAGAAGCAGCTCCAAACCTCCTCCCTCAACCCAGGCTCCAACAGTGTACAAGCAGCTCCCAACCAACCCTCCCCTTCCCCCCCGCCCCCCGACACAGGCTCCAAAGGAATACAAAGAGCTCCCACCCCTCCCCCAGATGCTGGTCTCAACCCCCCCCCGCCCCCAGAAGCAGGCCCCAAAGGTGTAGAGTCAGCTCCCAACCCCCTCAATGCTGGCCCCTAGGGTCTACAAGCAGCTCCCCCCTTGCCCCCAGATACCGGCCCCCAGACACAGACCCCAAAAGCCTAATCACAGGCCCTGAACTCTAGAGGCAGGCTCCAAAACCCAGGACAAAGCCCCAGTGGTTCGAGACAGGGCCCAAATCCCAGACACAGGCCCCAAACGCTAAACATATGCCAAAAGAAGTATTAGTGCTGGTGCCAAATGTTACAGACAGGCCCAAAAGCCCAAGATGCTCAAGGCTGAGACGTAACTTGGCTTTCTGAATTACTGGAAAGCAGCTTTCATTCTCAGATAATTGTGTGAAGGCTGATTAAGGAGCTATTGGGGAGGCAAGGACAATCCCCAGACAAGGATTGTATATCTCGAAACAAGATACTGGAACTCATGATAAGGAAGCGGCAGGCAGACAGAGAAACGAATGTAATGACTAGAACTCTCGAAACTGGACATTGGAATTCATTATAAAGATACAACAAACGGGAGAATTGGCAACAACCAGCTCTTGCAATTAAGAAACATGCCAATTCAGCAGATTCCTGACCAAAGGTGAAAAGTACACTGTGAGGAAGACTCGGGGTCTTCCTCCCAAAGACCCCTGCCCACGTCCCAAAGACCCCTGCCCACAATTCTTGGAAGGCTCTGCGCAGGCGCAAGGTGCCAAAAGGCTAATTAGCATGAGAAGCGAGGGAAGGCGGGGATAGGTAATGCATATGTATAGGTGCTTGTAGAATATTGATAGATTGATTGTATAAATTCAAGACTGCTTTCTGCTTTGGGTATGCACGATAGGTGGAGAGATCCCCCGTGCATCCAGCGCTGCAATAAAGAATATACCACTTAAAGGAATTTCGGCTTTGATCTTTGAATCAATTTGGCGACCCAGATGGGACAACCTCTCTGCCGGACTGCAGGACCTGCTGGGATCAGGACTCCCTAGGGTACCCCCGGGATTTCCCGGAGGGACTCCTCGACTCACCGGATCACTGCGGAGGCAGACAAGGACCCCATCATTGTAAGTGAGTATATTCTTTATTCTGGTTTGTTTTTCTGGTAGACCGGTCATCTGGAACTGTCTGTAAGTCAGAAGGTGATCTTCTGCGAGGCAGTGTTTGGTATATACTTTGTGGTTAGCACCATAAGTACATGTTTGGGGACCTTAAGGAAGGAGCTCGCTTTAAGGTCCATCTGGAATTGTGTTGTCTGTTTTGGTTTTCTGACTCATGGAGTATGGTATTTAACTCTGGTTATTGTTACTGTGATTTTGGCTATTTTCCTGGTGGTAATAGTAGGTTCGTGGCATTGTTATAAGAAAGATATCGTTACGGTGTTACACAGTTCGGTTTTCTGACTTCTCGCATGTGGAATTTGACTCTGACTATTGTTACTGTGATTTTGGCAATATTGCTGGTAATAGTAGTTTTGTGACATCGCTACTGAAAGATATTGCGTGCCCGTATTTTTGTGAGTGATACGTTTTGTGATACGCTTTTGTAAGTAACATGTGTATTCTGAAAGTGTAAACTGGAAACTGGGGGGGCAAACAAGCAGTGAAATTTTAAAGAAAAGTGTGTTAGGATGTGTTTTAAGTCACTGGAAGGATATTGGAGGATCTGCCGGTGGAAGTGTGAACAGGAAAACATTGATAAAATATCGTAATCAGTGGTGGCCGCTTTATAAGCTGGAATGTGGAGAAAAGTGGCCCCTAAATGGAACTTTAAACTATAATATTTTGCTACAGTTAATGTTGTTTTTTGAGAAGCAGAACAGGATGAAATGTTGTATACTGATGTTTCAGCATCTTGGTGGGAAAAGGTAGGGAATTAAGTTGGCCCCTGACTGAACCTTTGATGTTGGCATTAGAGAAGTACAGGCTGGAGAAAGATAAAGGAAGTGTTAAAAGGGTTGTTGAAAGTGTTAAAGGTGTTTGAAGTTGAATGAGCAGGGAAAGAGGATGTAGGAATGTTAATAGTTCTGCCTCTGCCCGAGGCAGAGATCTTAAAATCATGGGTGTTAGCCCTTTAGGGCAAAGGGACCATGATCGGTCCGAGAGAGTTGTCACAGAAACAGAAAAACAGTTAACTCTTAAAACAACCTGAGTTCATGTGCGAGCTCAGATTGCTGATGGGACCGTTCAGGGAACTGTGGACAATTGCATTCCCCGACCGACCCCCACTAAGACCCGAATCATCCTGAAAATTATGAACGGTTAAGTAAATACTAAAACCTGGATGAATTGGGAATTGAGAATATGCTTCCAACAAGGTCTAAAAGAAAGCCCTATGGAATTTTTGGACCAACTCTGAAATGTAATGAAAATAAATAAATAAATAAATAAATAAAACAAAACGGTTTGGACCTGGCTTTGGAGGACAAATTGACTAGCCTTTTCCTAGGGTAATCAACCCCTGATTTCCACAGGAATAACGGGGACCTGGGGAATCTACCCTAGCGGATCCTCCACTGGTTATAATGAAGCTAGGGGAGGAATGGAAGTGAAATTTCTTATTGCTATGGGGCAACGTATTCAGTTCTAAATCAAGCATTAATGCCTTCACAGAATTATTATGTTAGGGTAAAAGGTGTGTCGTGGTTTAACCCGGCCAGCAGCTAAACACCATGCAGCTGTTCGCTCCCCCTCCCCCTCCCTCTCTGGGACGGGGGAGAGAAATGGAAAGTGAAGCCTGTGAGTTGAGATAAAGACAGTTTAATAAGACAAAATAATAATAATAATAATAATAATAATAATAATAATAATAATAATAATAATAATAATAACAATAATAACAATAATAATAATACAATGATGATAATAGTACCACTACTAATAATGTGTACAAACAAGTGATGCACAATGCAATTGCTCACCACCCGCTGACCGATGCCCAGCCTAACCCCGAGCAGTCCGGCCCCCTCCCCCTGGCTAGCCACCCCTATGTATTGTTTAGCCTGACGTCAGATGCTATGGAATACCCCTTTGGCTAGTTTGGGTCACCTGTCCTGGGTCTGTCCCCTCCCAGCTCTTACTGCACCCCCAGCCTGCCTGTTGGCAGGACAGAGCAAGAAGCTGAGATGTCCTTGGCTTGGTATAAGCATTGCTCTGCAACAATTGAAACATCGGGGTGTTATCAGCACTCTTCTCATCCTAAGCCAAAACATAGCATTCTCCCAGCTACTAGGAAGAAAATTAACTCTGTTCTAACTGAAACCAGGACAAGGTGTAACCGAAAAGGCTTATTTTTGTGAACCTTTGAAGTACAAGTTAGGGAAACAACGGGGCATACACAGATTTTTATCTATGCCTAGCTCCTCATGGGCACTCTTAGGTAGAGATTTATTAGAGCAAGTAGGAGCAGAAATTGTCTTTGAAAAAGGGAAAATGGAATTAAGAACAGGAGAAGAACAACTAATAAATGTGTTAAGCTTGGCACTAATACAAACTGACCCTAAAAGTGAAATACCTTTAGAGATCACAGATCAAGTATGTCCAGGAGTTTGGGCTACCGAAGTCCCTGGAAGAGCTAAAAATGTGACCTTAATAATTATTAAATTAAAGCCAGGAGAGAAACCCGTTAAGGTTAAGTAATATCCTTTGAGGATAGAAGATAGGAAAGGAATTAAAGAGATAATTGATAAAGTTTTACAGTATGGATTATTGATTGAATGTGAATCAGAATACAATTCAGCCATATTGCCAATTAAAAAGGCAGATGAAAAAGCTATAGGCTAGTTCAGGATTTGAGGGCCATAAATAAAATCACTGAGGATATACATCCAGTAGTGGCAAACCCTTATACTTTGCTGACTAAATTAAAGAATAGTCAAGTCTGGTTTACCGTACTGGATTTAAAAGATGCCTTCTTCTGCCTAGGCTTAGCCACAGAAAGCCAAAACCTATTCGCCTTTGAATGGGAAAATCCCGATTCAGGCAGAAAGACGCAGCTTACGTGGACATTACTACCTCAAGGATTCAAGAATAGCCCCACTATTTTTGGAAACCAATTAGCAAGGGAACTCGAAACATGGATACCTCCGGACACTGAAGGTGCTTTGTTACAATATGTAGATGATCTCTTAATAGCTACCGAGACTAAAGGGAGTTGGATTCAATGGACTATAAGTCGTCTTAATTTTCTGGGTTTAAATGGATATCAAGTCTCTTGACAGAAAGTCCAGCTGGCTCAACAAAGTGTGACCTATCTGGGATTTGACATTTCGGAAGGACAACGAGAACTAGGAACTGAACATAAGGAAGTCATTTGCCGGACTCCAGAACCTCAAATGGTAAAGGAGCTACAAAGCTTTTTAGGAATGACAGGTTGGTGTCGCCTTTGGATTTATAATTATGGACTATTGGTAAAGCCTCTATGTGAATTGATAAAGATTAACCAGTCAAAGTTAGTCTGGACTGGAGAAGCACAAAAAGTCTTTAAACAACTTAAACAAGAATTGATGATTTTGAAATATCAAGCAATATTGGTAGAACAGGACGACGTGGAAATTGTGATAATTCATATTGTGAATCTAGCCTCTTTTCTTAGTGATGCTCCGGCACAAGCTGTGATTCACGATTGTTTAGAAACTCTAGAGACTGTGTATTCCAGCCGACCAGACCTTAAGGAGGAGCCCATGGAAGATGCGGAAGAAACTTGGTTCACGGATGGGAGCAGTTTTGTTACGCAAAGACAACGTAAAGCTGGATATGCTATAACAACTACTCAGCAGGTAATCGAGTCTAAGCCTTTACCCCCTGGAACATCAGCTCAAAAGGCGGAGATAGTTGCTCTCACGAGAGCATTGGAACTGGCAGCGGGAAAAAGGGTAAATATTTGGACAGATCCTAAATATACATTCGGCGTGGTACATGCTCATGGAGCAATTTGGAAAGAACATGGATTGCTGACCGCTCAGTGAAAACACAAAGTATGCTGAAGAAATTTTAAAATTGTTAGAGGCTGTAAAACAACCAGAAAAGGTAGCTGTCATGCATTGTCAGGGACACCAAAAGGGGAACACCGATTTTGAAACTGGAAAATCGATTGGCAGAGGCTAAGCAGGCAGCTGAAATAACTGAGGTGAAGGCATTGTCTTTGATACCAGACGGTAAAATCCAAACTATATCCAAATTATACAAAAGAAGACTTAAAATTAATTGAAGATTTGAAAGGTAAAATGAAACCAGATGGATGAGTATATTTAAAAGATAACCACATAGTAATACCCTCTAGTTTGACATGGCCCATAGTTCTTACAGAACACAATAAAACGCATTGGGGAGCTGGCACACCGCATAAGAGCCTGAGTCCGACATTAGTGGGACGATATGATAAAACAAGTAACTCAACAATGTAGCATTTGCTTACACAATAACCCCAATACCAAGAATAGAATAAAATTTGGAATAATCGGTAAAGGAAATTATTCGGGGCAACAGTGGCAAATTGATTTTTCAGAACTCCCTAGAAAAGGGGGGTATCATTATTTACTGGTTCTGACTGACACGTTTTCAGGAAGGCCTGAAGCCTTTCCCTGTCGAACAAACAAAGCAAGAGAAGTGGTTAAAGTCTTGTTAAATGAAATAATACCATGCTTTGGGATTCTAGTAGCAATGTCTTCTGATAGAGTTTCACATTTTTGTGCACAAGTGGTAGACCAGATAAGTAAGATTCTAAAGATAGATTGGCAACTGCATACTCCTTATAGACCACAGGCAAGTGGACAGGTAGAAAAAATGAACCATTTAATTAAACAATAAATAGCTAAAATTGGATAAGAAGCTAATTTGTCATGGCCTCAATCCCTCCCTTTAGCATTACTTGGAATTAGATTTAAACCTAGAATAAAAGGAAATTTGAGTCCCTTCAAAATCTTATATGGAAGGCCATAGCAATTTCTATTTAGTGGAGAGGACCTAACGCAGTTAGGATCAGAACATTTATATGCTTATATAACTGAACTTCAGAAACAATTAAATAAAGTACATAAATTTGTTTTAGGGACCAGGGCTAGAGGGTTGGATCAACCAATCCACCCCTTTAAGCTCGGGGATTTTATTTTTATAAAGACTTTTTCAGGACAACCCGTGCAGGAAAAATGGAAGGAAAGTGGATGGGAGCATACCAAGTATTACTGACAACACACACCGCCATTAAGATTAAGAAGCAAGCAGCTTGGATCCACAATTCAAGGGTGAAGAAGGCCCCGGCGAGGATATGGACCACCACTCCAATTGGACCAACAAAATTACGGTTTTCCAGATCCTAATGATTGCAGGGGTGCGGTTCTCGGATTTGGGGTGGGCAACTTGGGATGAGAACTTACACCTGACCTTAATACAAACAATTTCTCAAGTAACTAATAAGACGAACTGTTGGGTATGCACCCATCTGCCACAGCATGGGAATAAGGGTGTATCGTTAATTGGGATTCCCTTGCCTGCAAACTTATCTTGGACTAATTTGTGGGAAAACACATCTCGGGGTCGAAAACATTAAGCAGTTTTGGAACTAGAAGTGAGTAGCTTCATGCCGTTAGAATCCTATTATGTATGTGTACAAAGGTGTAACCCGCCTAAGGGTATAGGAAAACAGCATTGTATAAATACGGATACTACTTATGTGGGAAATCAGACATCTTGTAATTGAACAATTGATATTAGTACGACTAGCGGCTGGACAAATTCAACCAGCTGGACGGTTCCAGAAGGAAAAGGGTGGTATTGGCTATGCAATGATACAGCCCGTAAGGTCTTGCCTGAGAATTGGAAGGGAACTTGCACTCTTGGAGCGGTAGTCCCCAATATGACAGTACATGATGTAGTGCCTCGAGGTTACTTGAGAAATCATATCCGGAGAATCAGATGAAAAATTAACAATCCATTGGTAGAGAGACACACCCCTTTTCATAGTTTTGTGCGATGGTTTATCCCATGGTTAGGAGTGAGTGAATTGGAAAAGGCAATAGTTAATATTTCTGCAATTATAGAGAAGTTAGAAAACAAAATTCTGGATGCTATAAAGGCTCAACAAGAAGAGATATCTAGTTTATCACAGGTAGTATTCCAAAATCGGATGGCCCTAGACTTGTTACTGGCCACTCAAGGGGGAGTCTGTACAGTAATAAACACAAGTTGTTGTATGTATGTAGATCAGAGTGGAAGGATCTCTACCGACCTGGAAGAAATATGGAAGCAGACCAGGATCCTACATGAGATCAGTAAAGATGATCTTTCATGGAGTTTTAGTGAACTATGGACTAAGTTAACCTCCTGGTTGCCCAATTTCCAATGGTTGAAACAAGTATTCATTGCTCTAATCGTATTAGTAGTGTTAGGAATATTTGTGTGCATGTTGTTTAGATGCCTGCTTTGTTGTGTTACTGTAAATAAAGAAAGTATCTGATGCAAAAGAATTTGCATGGGAAAAGAAAAGGGGGGATTGATTAAGGAGGTATTGGGGAGGCAAGGACAATCCCCAGACAAGGACTGTATATCTCGAAACAAGACACTGGAACTCATGATAAGGAAGCGGCAGGCGGACAGAGAAACGAATGTAAGGACTATAAATCTCGAAACTGGACATTGGAATTCATTATAAAGATACAACAAACGGGAGAATTAGCAACAACCAGCTCTTGCAATTAAGAAACATGCCAATTCAGCAGATTCCTGACCAAAGGTGAAAAGTACGCTGTGAGGAAGACTCGGGGTCTTCCTCCCAAAGACCCCTGCCCACGTCCCAAAGACCCCTGCCCACAACTCTTGGAAGGCTCTGCGCAGGCGCAAGGTGCCAAAAGGCTAATTAGCATGAGAAGCGAGGGAAGGCGGGGATAGGTAATGCATATGTATAGGTGCTTGTAGAATATTGATAGATTGATTGTATAAATTCAAGACTGCTTTCTGCTTTGGGTATGCACGATAGGTGGAGAGATCCCCCGTGCATCCAGCGCTGCAATAAAGAATATACCACTTAAAGGAATTTCGGCTTCGATCTTTGAATCAATTTGGCGACCCAGATGGGACAACCTCTCTGCCGGACTGCAGGATCTGCTGGGAACAGGACTCCCTAGGGTACCCCCGGGATTTCCCGGAGGGACTCCTCGACTCACCGGATCACTGCAGAGGCAGACAAGGACCCCATCATTGTAAGTGAGTATATTCTTTATTCTGGTTTGGTTTTCTGGTAGACCGGTCATCTGGAACTGTCTGTAAGTCAGAAGGTGATCTTCTGCGAGGCAGTGTTTGGTATATACTTTGTGGTTAGCACCACAAGTACATGTTTGGGGACCTTAAGGAAGGAGCTCGCTTTAAGGTCCATCTGGAATTGTGTTGTCTATTTCGGTTTTCTGACTCATGGAGTATGGTATTTAACTCTGGTTATTGTTACTGCGATTTTGGCTATTTTCCTGGTGGTAATAGTAGGTTCGTGGCATTGTTATAAGAAAGATATCGTTACGGTGTTACACAGTTCGGTTTTCTGACTAATCGCATGTGGAATTTGACTCTGACTATTGTTACTGTGATTTTGGCAATATTGCTGGTAATAGTAGTTTTGTGGCATCGCTACTGAAAGATATTGCGTGCCCGTATTTTTGTGAGTGATACGTTTTGTGATACGCTTTTGTAAGTAACGTGTGTATTCTGAAAGTGTAAACTGGAAACTGGGGGGGCAAACAAGCAGTGAAATTTTAAAGAAAAGTGTGTTAGGATGTGTTTTAAGTCACTGGAAGGATATTGGAGGATCTGCCGGTGGAAGTGTGAACAGGAAAACATTGATAAAATATCGTAATCAGTGGTGGCCGCTTTATAAGCTGGAATGTGGAGAAAAGTGGCCCCTAAATGGAACTTTAAACTATAATATTTTGCTACAGTTAATGTTGTTTTTTGAGAAGCAGAACAGGATGAAATGTTGTATACTGATGTTTCAGCATCTTGGTGGGAAAAGGTAGGGAATTAAGTTGGCCCCTGACTGAACCTTTGATGTTGGCATTAGAGAAGTACAGGCTGGAGAAAGATAAAGGAAGTGTTAAAAGGGTTGTTGAAAGTGTTAAAGGTGTTTGAAGTTGAATGAGCAGGGAAAGAGGATGTAGGAATGTTAATAGTTCTGCCTCTGCCCGAGGCAGAGATCTTAAAATCATGGGTGTTAGCCCTTTAGGGCAAAGGGACCATGATCGGTCCGAGAGAGTTGTCACAGAAACAGAAAAACAGTTAACTCTTAAAACAACCTGAGTTCATGTGCGAGCTCAGATTGCTGATGGGACCGTTCAGGGAACTGTGGACAACTGCATTCCCCTGACCGACCCCCACTAAGACCCGAATCATCCTGAAAATCATGAACGGTTAAGTAAATACTAAAACCTGGATGAATTGGGAATTGAGAATATGCTTCCAACAAGGTCTAAAAGAAAGCCCTATGGAATTTTTGGACCAACTCTGAAATGTAATGAAAATAAATAAATAACTAAATAAATAAAACAAAACGGTTTGGACCTGGCTTTGGAGGACAAATTGACTAGCCTTTTCCTAGGGTAATCAACCCCTGATTTCAACAGGAATAACGGGGACCTGGGGAATCTACCCTAGCGGATCCTCCACTGGTTATAATGAAGCTAGGGGAGGAATGGAAGTGAAATTTCTTATTGCTATGGGGCAACGTATTCAGTTCTAAATCAAGCATTAATGCCTTCACAGAATTATTATGTTAGGGTAAAAGGTGTGTCATGGTTTAACCCGGCCGGCAGCTAAACACCACGCAGCTGTTCGCTCCCCCTCCCCCTCCCTCTCTGGGATGGGGGAGAGAAATGGAAAGTGAAGCCTGTGAGTTGAGATAAAGACAGTTTAATAAGACAAAATAATAATAATAATAATAATAATAATAATAATAATAATAATAATAATAATAATACAATGATGATAATAGTACCACTACTAATAATGTGTACAAACAAGTGATGCACAATGCAATTGCTCACCACCCGCTGACCGATGCCCAGCCTAACCCCGAGCAGTCCGGCCCCCTCCCCCTGGCTAGCCACCCCTATGTATTGTTTAGCCTGACGTCAGATGCTATAGAATACCCCTTTGGCTAGTTTGGGTCACCTGTCCTGGGTCTGTCCCCTCCCAGCTCTTACTGCACCCCCAGCCTGCCTGTTGGCAGGACAGAGCAAGAAGCTGAGATGTCCTTGGCTTGGTATAAGCATTGCTCTGCAACAATTGAAACATCGGGGTGTTATCAGCACTCTTCTCATCCTAAGCCAAAACATAGCATTCTCCCAGCTACTAGGAAGAAAATTAACTCTGTTCTAACTGAAACCAGGACAAGGTGTAACCGAAAAGGCTTATTTTTGTGAACCTTTGAAGTACAAATTAGGGAAACAATGGGGCATACACAGATTTTTATCTATGCCTAGCTCCTCATGGGCACTCTTAGGTAGAGATTTATTAGAGCAAGTAGGAGCAGAAATTGTCTTTGAAAAAGGGAAAATGGAATTAAGAACAGGAGAAGAACAACTAATAAATGTGTTAAGCTTGGCACTAATACAAACTGACCCTAAAAGTGAAATACCTTTAGAGATCACAGATCAAGTATGTCCAGGAGTTTGGGCTACCGAAGTCCCTGGAAGAGCTAAAAATGTGACCTTAATAATTATTAAATTAAAGCCAGGAGAGAAACCCGTTAAGGTTAAGTAATATCCTTTGAGGACAGAAGATAGGAAAGGAATTAAAGAGATAATTGATCAATTTTTACAGTATGGATTATTGATTGAATGCGAATCAGAATCCAATGCACCCATATTGCCAATTAAAAAGGCAGATGAAAAAGCTATAGGCTAGTTCAGGATTTGAGGGCCATAAATAAAATCACTGAGGATATACATCCAGTAGTGGCAAACCCTTATACTTTGCTGACTAAATTAAAGAATAGTCAAGTCTGGTTTACCGTACTGGATTTAAAAGATGCCTTCTTCTGCCTAGGCTTAGCCACAGAAAGCCAAAACCTATTCGCCTTTGAATGGGAAAATCCCGATTCAGGCAGAAAGACGCAGCTTACGTGGACATTACTACCTCAAGGATTCAAGAATAGCCCCACTATTTTTGGAAACCAATTAGCAAGGGAACTCGAAACATGGATACCTCCGGACACTGAAGGTGCTTTGTTACAATATGTAGATGATCTCTTAATAGCTACCGAGACTAAAGGGAGTTGGATTCAATGGACTATAAGTCGTCTTAATTTTCTGGGTTTAAATGGATATCAAGTCTCTTGACAGAAAGTCCAGCTGGCTCAACAAAGTGTGACCTATCTGGGATTTGACATTTCGGAAGGACAACGAGAACTAGGAACTGAACATAAGGAAGTCATTTGCCGGACTCCAGAACCTCAAATGGTAAAGGAGCTACAAAGCTTTTTAGGAATGACAGGTTGGTGTCGCCTTTGGATTTATAATTATGGACTATTGGTAAAGCCTCTATGTGAATTGATAAAGATTAACCAGTCAAAGTTAGTCTGGACTGGAGAAGCACAAAAAGTCTTTAAACAACTTAAACAAGAATTGATGATTTTGAAATATCAAGCAATATTGGTAGAACAGGACGACGTGGAGATTGTGATAATTCATATTGTGAATCTAGCCTCTTTTCTTAGTGATGCTCCGGCACAAGCTGTGATTCACGATTGTTTAGAAACTCTAGAGACTGTGTATTCCAGCCTACCAGACCTTAAGGAGGAGCTCATGGAAGACGCGGAAGAAACTTGGTTCACGGATGGGAGCAGTTTTGTTACGCAAAGGCAACGTAAAGCTGGATATGCTATAACAACTACTCAGCAGGTAATCGAGTCTAAGCCTTTACCCCCTGGAACATCAGCTCAAAAGGCGGAGATAGTTGCTCTCACGAGAGCATTGGAACTGGCAGCGGGAAAAAGGGTAAATATTTGGACAGATTCTAAATATACATTCGGCGTGGTACATGCTCATGGAGCAATTTGGAAAGAACATGGATTGCTGACCGCTCAGTGAAAACACAAAGTATGCTGAAGAAATTTTAAAATTGTTAGAGGCTGTAAAACAACCAGAAAAGGTAGCTATCATGCATTGTCAGGGACACCAAAAGGGGAACACCGATTTTGAAATTGGAAAATCGATTGGCAGAGGCTAAGCAGGCAGCTGAAATAACTGAGGTGAAGGCATTGTCTTTGATACCAGACGGTAAAATCCAAACTATATCCAAATTATACAAAAGAAGACTTAAAATTAATTGAAGATTTGAAAGGTAAAATGAAACCAGATGGATGAGTATATTTAAAAGATAACCCCATAGTAATACCCTCTAGTTTGACATGGCCCATAGTTCTTACAGAACACAATAAAACGCATTGGGGAGCTGGCACACTGCATAAGAGCCTGAGTCAGACATTAGTGGGACGATATGATAAAACAAGTAACTCAACAATGTAGCATTTGCTTACACAATACCAAGGATAGAATAAAATTTGGAATAATCGGTAAAGGAAATTATTCGGGGCAACAGTGGCAAATTGATTTTTCAGAACTCCCTAGAAAAGGGGGGTATCATTATTTACTGGTTCTGACTGACACGTTTTCAGGAAGGCCTGAAGCCTTTCCCTGTCGAACAACCAAAGCAAGAGAAGTGGTTAAAGTCTTGTTAAATGAAATAATACCATGCTTTGGGATTCTAGTAGCAATGTCTTCTGATAGAGTTTCACATTTTTGTGCACAAGTGGTAGACCAGATAAGTAAGATTCTAAAGATAGATTGGCAACTGCATACTCCTTATAGACCACAGGCAAGTGGACAGGTAGAAAAAATGAACCATTTAATTAAACAATAAATAGCTAAAATTGGATAAGAAGCTAATTTGTCATGGCCTCAATCCCTCCCTTTAGCATTACTTGGAATTAGAGTTAAACCTAGAATAAAAGGAAATTTGAGTCCCTTCAAAATCTTATATGGAAGGCCATAGCAATTTCTATTTAGTGGAGAGGACCTAACGCAGTTAGGATCAGAATATTTATATGCTTATATAACTGAACTTCAGAAACAATTAAATAAAGTACATACATTTGTTTTAGGGACCAGGGCTAGAGGGTTGGATCAACCAATCCACCCCTTTAAGCTCGGGGATTATATATATATAAAGACTTTTTCAGGACAACCCGTGCAGGAAAAATGGAAGGAAAGTGGATGGGACCACACCAAGTATTACTGACAACACACACCGCCATTAAGATTAAGAAGCAAGCAGCTTGGATCCACAATTCAAGGGTGAAGAAGGCCCCGGCGAGGATATGGACCACCACTCCAATTGGACCAACAAAATTACGGTTTTCCAGATCCTAATGATTGCAGGGGTGCGGTTCTCGGATTTGGGGTGGGCAACTTGGGATGAGAACTTACACCTGACCTTAATACAAACAATTTCTCAAGTAACTAATAAGACGAACTGTTGGGTATGCACCCATCTGCCACAGCATGGGAATAAGGGTGTATCGTTAATTGGGATTCCCTTGCCTGCAAACTTATCTTGGACTAATTTGTGGGAAAACACATCTTGGGGTCGAAAATATTAAGCAGTTTTGGAACTAGAAGTGAGTAGCTTCTTGCCGTTAGAATCCTATTATGTATGTGTACAAAGGTGTAACCCGCCTAAGGGTATAGGAAAACAGCATTGTATAAATACGGATACTACTTATGTGGGAAATCAGACATCTTGTAATTGAACAATTGATATTAGTACGACTAGCGGCTGGGCAAATTCAACCAGCTGGACGGTTCCAGAAGGAAAAGGGTGGTATTGGCTATGCAATGATACAGCCCGTAAGGTCTTGCCTGAGAATTGGAAGGGAACTTGCACTCTTGGAGCGGTAGTCCCCAATATGACAGTACATGATGTAGTGCCTCGAGGTTACTTGAGAAATCATATCCGGAGAATCAGATGAAAAATTAACAATCCATTGGTAGAGAGACACACCCCTTTTCATAGTTTTGTGCGATGGTTTATCCCATGGTTAGGAGTGAGTGAATTGGAAAAGGCAATAGTTAATATTTCTGCAATTATAGAGAAGTTAGAAAACAAAATTCTGGATGCTATAAAGGCTCAACAAGAAGAGATATCTAGTTTATCACAGGTAGTATTCCAAAATCGGATGGCCCTAGACTTGTTACTGGCCACTCAAGGGGGAGTCTGTACAGTAATAAACACAAGTTGTTGTATGTATGTAGATCAGAGTGGAAGGATCTCTACCGACCTGGAAGAAATATGGAAGCAGACCAGGATCCTACATGAGATCAGTAAAGATGATCTTTCATGGAGTTTTAGTGAACTATGGACTAAGTTAACCTCCTGGTTGCCCAATTTCCAATGGTTGAAACAAGTATTCATTGCTCTAATCGTATTAGTAGTGTTAGGAATATTTGTGTGCATGTTGTTTAGATGCCTGCTTTGTTGTGTTACTTTAAATAAAGAAAGTATCTGATGCAAAAGAATTTGCATGGGAAAAGAAAAGGGGGGATTGATTAAGGAGGTATTGGGGAGGCAAGGACAATCCCCAGACAAGGACTGTATATCTCGAAACAAGACACTGGAACTCATGATAAGGAAGCGGCAGGCGGACAGAGAAACGAATGTAAGGACTATAACTCTCGAAACTGGACATTGGAATTCATTATAAAGATACAACAAACGGGAGAATTGGCAACAACCAGCTCTTGCAATTAAGAAACATGCCAATTCAGCAGATTCCTGACCAAAGGTGAAAAGTACACTGTGAGGAAGACTCGGGGTCTTCCTCCCAAAGACCCCTGCCCACGTCCCAAAGACCCCTGCCCACAATTCTTGGAAGGCTCTGCGCAGGCGCAAGGTGCCAAAAGGCTAATTAGCATGAGAAGCGAGGGAAGGCAGGGATAGGTAATGCATATGTATAGGTGCTTGTAGAATATTGATAGATTGATTGTATAAATTCAAGACTGCTTTCTGCTTTGGGTATGCATGATAGGTGGAGAGATCCCCCGTGCATCCAGCGCTGCAATAAAGAATATACCACTTAAAGGAATTTCGGCTTCGATCTTTGAATCAATTTGGCGACCCAGATGGGACAACCTCTCTGCCGGACTGCAGGACCTGCTGGGAACAGGACTCCCTAGGGTACCCCCGGGATTTCCCGGAGGGACTCCTCGACTCACCGGATCACTGCGGAGGCAGACAAGGACCCCATCATTGTAAGTGAGTATATTCTTTATTCTGGTTTGGTTTTCTGGTAGACCGGTCATCTGGAACTGTCTGTAAGTCAGAAGGTGATCTTCTGCGAGGCAGTGTTTGGTATATACTTTGTGGTTAGCACCACAAGTACATGTTTGGGGACCTTAAGGAAGGAGCTCGCTTTAAGGTCCATCTGGAATTGTGTTGTCTATTTCGGTTTTCTGACTCATGGAGTATGGTATTTAACTCTGGTTATTGTTACTGCGATTTTGGCTATTTTCCTGGTGGTAATAGTAGGTTCGTGGCATTGTTATAAGAAAGATATCGTTACGGTGTTACACAGTTCGGTTTTCTGACTAATCGCATGTGGAATTTGACTCTGACTATTGTTACTGTGATTTTGGCAATATTGCTGGTAATAGTAGTTTTGTGGCATCGCTACTGAAAGATATTGCGTGCCCGTATTTTTGTGAGTGATACGTTTTGTGATACGCTTTTGTAAGTAACGTGTGTATTCTGAAAGTGTAAACTGGAAACTGGGGGGGGCAAACAAGCAGTGAAATTTTAAAGAAAAGTGTGTTAGGATGTGTTTTAAGTCACTGGAAGGATATTGGAGGATCTGCCGGTGGAAGTGTGAACAGGAAAACATTGATAAAATATCGTAATCAGTGGTGGCCGCTTTATAAGCTGGAATGTGGAGAAAAGTGGCCCCTAAATGGAACTTTAAACTATAATATTTTGCTACAGTTAATGTTGTTTTTTGAGAAGCAGAACAGGATGAAATGTTGTATACTGATGTTTCAGCATCTTGGTGGGAAAAGGTAGGGAATTAAGTTGGCCCCTGACTGAACCTTTGATGTTGGCATTAGAGAAGTACAGGCTGGAGAAAGATAAAGGAAGTGTTAAAAGGGTTGTTGAAAGTGTTAAAGGTGTTTGAAGTTGAATGAGCAGGGAAAGAGGATGTAGGAATGTTAATAGTTCTGCCTCTGCCCGAGGCAGAGATCTTAAAATCATGGGTGTTAGCCCTTTAGGGCAAAGGGACCATGATCCGTCCGAGAGAGTTGTCACAGAAACAGAAAAGAGGTACACTCTTAAAACAACCTGAGTTCATGTGCGAGCTCAGATTGCTGATGGGACCGTTCAGGGAACTGTGGACAACTGCATTCCCCTGACCGACCCCCACTAAGACCCGAATCATCCTGAAAATCATGAACGGTTAAGTAAATACTAAAACCTGGATGAATTGGGAATTGAGAATATGCTTCCAACAAGGTCTAAAAGAAAGCCCTATGGAATTTTTGGACCAACTCTGAAATGTAATGAAAATAAATAAATAAATAAATAAATAAAACAAAACGGTTTGGACCTGGCTTTGGAGGACAAATTGACTAGCCTTTTCCTAGGGTAATCAACCCCTGATTTCAACAGGAATAACGGGGACCTGGGGAATCTACCCTAGCGGATCCTCCACTGGTTATAATGAAGCTAGGGGAGGAATGGAAGTGAAATTTCTTATTGCTATGGGGCAACGTATTCAGTTCTAAATCAAGCATTAATGCCTTCACAGAATTATTATGTTAGGGTAAAAGGTGTGTCGTGGTTTAACCCGGCCGGCAGCTAAACACCACGCAGCTGTTCGCTCCCCCTCCCCCTCCCTCTCTGGGATGGGGGAGAGAAATGGAAAGTGAAGCCTGTGAGTTGAGATAAAGACAGTTTAATAAGACAAAATAATAATAATAATAATAATAATAATAATACAATGATGATAATAGTACCACTACTAATAATGTGTACAAACAAGTGATGCACAATGCAATTGCTCACCACCCGCTGACCGATGCCCAGCCTAACCCCGAGCAGTCCGGCCCCCTCCCCCTGGCTAGCCACCCCTATGTATTGTTTAGCCTGACGTCAGATGCTATGGAATACCCCTTTGGCTAGTTTGGGTCACCTGTCCTGGGTCTGTCCCCTCCCAGCTCTTACTGCACCCCCAGCCTGCCTGTTGGCAGGACAGAGCAAGAAGCTGAGATGTCCTTGGCTTGGTATAAGCATTGCTCTGCAACAATTGAAACATCGGGGTGTTATCAGCACTCTTCTCATCCTAAGCCAAAACATAGCATTCTCCCAGCTACTAGGAAGAAAATTAACTCTGTTCTAACTGAAACCAGGACAAGGTGTAACCGAAAAGGCTTATTTTTGTGAACCTTTGAAGTACAAGTTAGGGAAACAATGGGGCATACACAGATTTTTATCTATGCCTAGCTCCTCATGGGCACTCTTAGGTAGAGATTTATTAGAGCAAGTAGGAGCAGAAATTGTCTTTGAAAAAGGGAAAATGGAATTAAGAACAGGAGAAGAACAACTAATAAATGTGTTAAGCTTGGCACTAATACAAACTGACCCTAAAAGTGAAATACCTTTAGAGATCACAGATCAAGTATGTCCAGGAGTTTGGGCTACCGAAGTCCCTGGAAGAGCTAAAAATGTGACCTTAATAATTATTAAATTAAAGCCAGGAGAGAAACCCGTTAAGGTTAAGTAATATCCTTTGAGGACAGAAGATAGGAAAGGAATTAAAGAGATAATTGATCAATTTTTACAGTATGGATTATTGATTGAATGCGAATCAGAATACAATTCAGCCATATTGCCAATTAAAAAGGCAGATGAAAAAGCTATAGGCTAGTTCAGGATTTGAGGGCCATAAATAAAATCACTGAGGATATACATCCAGTAGTGGCAAACCCTTATACTTTGCTGACTAAATTAAAGAATAGTCAAGTCTGGTTTACCGTACTGGATTTAAAAGATGCCTTCTTCTGCCTAGGCTTAGCCACAGAAAGCCAAAACCTATTCGCCTTTGAATGGGAAAATCCCGATTCAGGCAGAAAGACGCAGCTTACGTGGACATTACTACCTCAAGGATTCAAGAATAGCCCCACTAGTTTTGGAAACCAATTAGCAAGGGAACTCGAAACATGGATACCTCCGGACACTGAAGGTGCTTTGTTACAATATGTAGATGATCTCTTAATAGCTACCGAGACTAAAGGGAGTTGTATTCAATGGACTATAAGTCGTCTTAATTTTCTGGGTTTAAATGGATATCAAGTCTCTTGACAGAAAGTCCAGCTGGCTCAACAAAGTGTGACCTATCTGGGATTTGACATTTCGGAAGGACAACGAGAACTAGGAACTGAACATAAGGAAGTCATTTGCCGGACTCCAGAACCTCAAATGGTAAAGGAGCTACAAAGCTTTTTAGGAATGACAGGTTGGTGTCGCCTTTGGATTTATAATTATGGACTATTGGTAAAGCCTCTATGTGAATTGATAAAGATTAACCAGTCAAAGTTAGTCTGGACTGGAGAAGCACAAAAAGTCTTTAAACAACTTAAACAAGAATTGATGATTTTGAAATATCAAGCAATATTGGTAGAACAGGACGACGTGGAGATTGTGATAATTCATATTGTGAATCTAGCCTCTTTTCTTAGTGATGCTCCGGCACAAGCTGTGATTCACGATTGTTTAGAAACTCTAGAGACTGTGTATTCCAGCCGACCAGACCTTAAGGAGGAGCCCATGGAAGACGCGGAAGAAACTTGGTTCACGGATGGGAGCAGTTTTGTTACGCAAAGACAACGTAAAGCTGGATATGCTATAACAACTACTCAGCAGGTAATCGAGTCTAAGCCTTTACCCCCTGGAACATCAGCTCAAAAGGCGGAGATAGTTGCTCTCACGAGAGCATTGGAACTGGCAGCGGGAAAAAGGGTAAATATTTGGACAGATTCTAAATATACATTCGGCGTGGTACATGCTCATGGAGCAATTTGGAAAGAACATGGATTGCTGACCGCTCAGGGAAAACACAAAGTATGCTGAAGAAATTTTAAAATTGTTAGAGGCTGTAAAACAACCAGAAAAGGTAGCTATCATGCATTGTCAGGGACACCAAAAGGGGAACACCGATTTTGAAATTGGAAAATCGATTGGCAGAGGCTAAGCAGGCAGCTGAAATAACTGAGGTGAAGGCATTGTCTTTGATACCAGACGGTAAAATCCAAACTATATCCAAATTATACAAAAGAAGACTTAAAATTAATTGAAGATTTGAAAGGTAAAATGAAACCAGATGGATGAGTATATTTAAAAGATAACCCCATAGTAATACCCTCTAGTTTGACATGGCCCATAGTTCTTACAGAACACAATAAAACGCATTGGGGAGCTGGCACACTGCATAAGAGCCGGAGTCAGACATTAGTGGGACGATATGATAAAACAAGTAACTCAACAATGTAGCATTTGCTTACACAATACCAAGGATAGAATAAAATTTGGAATAATCGGTAAAGGAAATTATTCGGGGCAACAGTGGCAAATTGATTTTTCAGAACTCCCTAGAAAAGGGGGGTATCATTATTTACTGGTTCTGACTGACACGTTTTCAGGAAGGCCTGAAGCCTTTCCCTGTCGAACAACCAAAGCAAGAGAAGTGGTTAAAGTCTTGTTAAATGAAATAATACCATGCTTTGGGATTCTAGTAGCAATGTCTTCTGATAGAGTTTCACATTTTTGTGCACAAGTGGTAGACCAGATAAGTAAGATTCTAAAGATAGATTGGCAACTGCATACTCCTTATAGACCACAGGCAAGTGGACAGGTAGAAAAAATGAACCATTTAATTAAACAATAAATAGCTAAAATTGGATAAGAAGCTAATTTGTCATGGCCTCAATCCCTCCCTTTAGCATTACTTGGAATTAGAGTTAAACCTAGAATAAAAGGAAATTTGAGTCCCTTCAAAATCTTATATGGAAGGCCATAGCAATTTCTATTTAGTGGAGAGGACCTAACGCAGTTAGGATCAGAATATTTATATGCTTATATAACTGAACTTCAGAAACAATTAAATAAAGTACATACATTTGTTTTAGGGACCAGGGCTAGAGGGTTGGATCAACCAATCCACCCCTTTAAGCTCGGGGATTATATATATATAAAGACTTTTTCAGGACAACCCGTGCAGGAAAAATGGAAGGAAAGTGGATGGGACCACACCAAGTATTACTGACAACACACACCGCCATTAAGATTAAGAAGCAAGCAGCTTGGATCCACAATTCAAGGGTGAAGAAGGCCCCGGCGAGGATATGGACCACCACTCCAATTGGACCAACAAAATTACGGTTTTCCAGATCCTAATGATTGCAGGGGTGCGGTTCTCGGATTTGGGGTGGGCAACTTGGGATGAGAACTTACACCTGACCTTAATACAAACAATTTCTCAAGTAACTAATAAGACGAACTGTTGGGTATGCACCCATCTGCCACAGCATGGGAATAAGGGTGTATCGTTAATTGGGATTCCCTTGCCTGCAAACTTATCTTGGACTAATTTGTGGGAAAACACATCTTGGGGTCGAAAATATTAAGCAGTTTTGGAACTAGAAGTGAGTAGCTTCATGCCGTTAGAATCCTATTATGTATGTGTACAAAGGTGTAACCCGCCTAAGGGTATAGGAAAACAGCATTGTATAAATACGGATACTACTTATGTGGGAAATCAGACATCTTGTAATTGAACAATTGATATTAGTACGACTAGCGGCTGGGCAAATTCAACCAGCTGGACGGTTCCAGAAGGAAAAGGGTGGTATTGGCTATGCAATGATACAGCCCGTAAGGTCTTGCCTGAGAATTGGAAGGGAACTTGCACTCTTGGAGCGGTAGTCCCCAATATGACAGTACATGATGTAGTGCCTCGAGGTTACTTGAGAAATCATATCCGGAGAATCAGATGAAAAATTAACAATCCATTGGTAGAGAGACACACCCCTTTTCATAGTTTTGTGCGATGGTTTATCCCATGGTTAGGAGTGAGTGAATTGGAAAAGGCAATAGTTAATATTTCTGCAATTATAGAGAAGTTAGAAAACAAAATTCTGGATGCTATAAAGGCTCAACAAGAAGAGATATCTAGTTTATCACAGGTAGTATTCCAAAATCGGATGGCCCTAGACTTGTTACTGGCCACTCAAGGGGGAGTCTGTACAGTAATAAACACAAGTTGTTGTATGTATGTAGATCAGAGTGGAAGGATCTCTACCGACCTGGAAGAAATATGGAAGCAGACCAGGATCCTACATGAGATCAGTAAAGATGATCTTTCATGGAGTTTTAGTGAACTATGGACTAAGTTAACCTCCTGGTTGCCCAATTTCCAATGGTTGAAACAAGTATTCATTGCTCTAATCGTATTAGTAGTGTTAGGAATATTTGTGTGCATGTTGTTTAGATGCCTGCTTTGTTGTGTTACTGTAAATAAAGAAAGTATCTGATGCAAAAGAATTTGCATGGGAAAAGAAAAGGGGGGATTGATTAAGGAGGTATTGGGGAGGCAAGGACAATCCCCAGACAAGGACTGTATATCTCGAAACAAGACACTGGAACTCATGATAAGGAAGCGGCAGGCGGACAGAGAAACGAATGTAAGGACTATAACTCTCGAAACTGGACATTGGAATTCATTATAAAGATACAACAAACGGGAGAATTGGCAACAACCAGCTCTTGCAATTAAGAAACATGCCAATTCAGCAGATTCCTGACCAAAGGTGAAAAGTACACTGTGAGGAAGACTCGGGGTCTTCCTCCCAAAGACCCCTGCCCACGTCCCAAAGACCCCTGCCCACAATTCTTGGAAGGCTCTGCGCAGGCGCAAGGTGCCAAAAGGCTAATTAGCATGAGAAGCGAGGGAAGGCGGGGATAGGTAATGCGTATGTATAGGTGCTTGTAGAATATTGATAGATTGATTGTATAAATTCAAGACTGCTTTCTGCTTTGGGTATGCACGATAGGTGGAGAGATCCCCTGTGCATCCAGCGCTGCAATAAAGAATATACCACTTAAAGGAATTTCGGCTTCGATCTTTGAATCAATTTGGCGACCCAGATGGGACAACCTCTCTGCCGGACTGCAGGACCTGCTGGGAACAGGACTCCCTAGGGTACCCCCGGGATTTCCCGGAGGGACTCCTCGACTCACCGGATCACTGCGGAGGCAGACAAGGACCCCATCATTGTAAGTGAGTATATTCTTTATTCTGGTTTGGTTTTCTGGTAGACCGGTCATCTGGAACTGTCTGTAAGTCAGAAGGTGATCTTCTGCGAGGCAGTGTTTGGTATATACTTTGTGGTTAGCACCATAAGTACATGTTTGGGGACCTTAAGGAAGGAGCTCGCTTTAAGGTCCATCTGGAATTGTGTTGTCTATTTCGGTTTTCTGACTCATGGAGTATGGTATTTAACTCTGGTTATTGTTACTGCGATTTTGGCTATTTTCCTGGTGGTAATAGTAGGTTCGTGGCATTGTTATAAGAAAGATATCGTTACGGTGTTACACAGTTCGGTTTTCTGACTAATCGCATGTGGAATTTGACTCTGACTATTGTTACTGTGATTTTGGCAATATTGCTGGTAATAGTAGTTTTGTGGCATCGCTACTGAAAGATATTGCGTGCCCGTATTTTTGTGAGTGATACGTTTTGTGATACGCTTTTGTAAGTAACGTGTGTATTCTGAAAGTGTAAACTGGAAACTGGGGGGGGCAAACAAGCAGTGAAATTTTAAAGAAAAGTGTGTTAGGATGTGTTTTAAGTCACTGGAAGGATATTGGAGGATCTGCCGGTGGAAGTGTGAACAGGAAAACATTGATAAAATATCGTAATCAGTGGTGGCCGCTTTATAAGCTGGAATGTGGAGAAAAGTGGCCCCTAAATGGAACTTTAAACTATAATATTTTGCTACAGTTAATGTTGTTTTTTGAGAAGCAGAACAGGATGAAATGTTGTATACTGATGTTTCAGCATCTTGGTGGGAAAAGGTAGGGAATTAAGTTGGCCCCTGACTGAACCTTTGATGTTGGCATTAGAGAAGTACAGGCTGGAGAAAGATAAAGGAAGTGTTAAAAGGGTTGTTGAAAGTGTTAAAGGTGTTTGAAGTTGAATGAGCAGGGAAAGAGGATGTAGGAATGTTAATAGTTCTGCCTCTGCCCGAGGCAGAGATCTTAAAATCATGGGTGTTAGCCCTTTAGGGCAAAGGGACCATGATCCGTCCGAGAGAGTTGTCACAGAAACAGAAAAGAGGTACACTCTTAAAACAACCTGAGTTCATGTGCGAGCTCAGATTGCTGATGGGACCGTTCAGGGAACTGTGGACAACTGCATTCCCCTGACCGACCCCCACTAAGACCCGAATCATCCTGAAAATCATGAACGGTTAAGTAAATACTAAAACCTGGATGAATTGGGAATTGAGAATATGCTTCCAACAAGGTCTAAAAGAAAGCCCTATGGAATTTTTGGACCAACTCTGAAATGTAATGAAAATAAATAAATAAATAAATAAATAAAACAAAACGGTTTGGACCTGGCTTTGGAGGACAAATTGACTAGCCTTTTCCTAGGGTAATCAACCCCTGATTTCAACAGGAATAACGGGGACCTGGGGAATCTACCCTAGCGGATCCTCCACTGGTTATAATGAAGCTAGGGGAGGAATGGAAGTGAAATTTCTTATTGCTATGGGGCAACGTATTCAGTTCTAAATCAAGCATTAATGCCTTCACAGAATTATTATGTTAGGGTAAAAGGTGTGTCGTGGTTTAACCCGGCCGGCAGCTAAACACCACGCAGCTGTTCGCTCCCCCTCCCCCTCCCTCTCTGGGATGGGGGAGAGAAATGGAAAGTGAAGCCTGTGAGTTGAGATAAAGACAGTTAAATAAGACAAAATAATAATAATAATAATAATAATAATAATACAATGATGATAATAGTACCACTACTAATAATGTGTACAAACAAGTGATGCACAATGCAATTGCTCACCACCCGCTGACCGATGCCCAGCCTAACCCCGAGCAGTCCGGCCCCCTCCCCCTGGCTAGCCACCCCTATGTATTGTTTAGCCTGACGTCAGATGCTATGGAATACCCCTTTGGCTAGTTTGGGTCACCTGTCCTGGGTCTGTCCCCTCCCAGCTCTTACTGCACCCCCAGCCTGCCTGTTGGCAGGACAGAGCAAGAAGCTGAGATGTCCTTGGCTTGGTATAAGCATTGCTCTGCAACAATTGAAACATCGGGGTGTTATCAGCACTCTTCTCATCCTAAGCCAAAACATAGCATTCTCCCAGCTACTAGGAAGAAAATTAACTCTGTTCTAACTGAAACCAGGACAAGGTGTAACCGAAAAGGCTTATTTTTGTGAACCTTTGAAGTACAAATTAGGGAAACAATGGGGCATACACAGATTTTTATCTATGCCTAGCTCCTCATGGGCACTCTTAGGTAGAGATTTATTAGAGCAAGTAGGAGCAGAAATTGTCTTTGAAAAAGGGAAAATGGAATTAAGAACAGGAGAAGAACAACTAATAAATGTGTTAAGCTTGGCACTAATACAAACTGACCCTAAAAGTGAAATACCTTTAGAGATCACAGATCAAGTATGTCCAGGAGTTTGGGCTACCGAAGTCCCTGGAAGAGCTAAAAATGTGACCTTAATAATTATTAAATTAAAGCCAGGAGAGAAACCCGTTAAGGTTAAGTAATATCCTTTGAGGACAGAAGATAGGAAAGGAATTAAAGAGATAATTGATCAATTTTTACAGTATGGATTATTGATTGAATGCGAATCAGAATCCAATGCACCCATATTGCCAATTAAAAAGGCAGATGAAAAAGCTATAGGCTAGTTCAGGATTTGAGGGCCATAAATAAAATCACTGAGGATATACATCCAGTAGTGGCAAACCCTTATACTTTGCTGACTAAATTAAAGAATAGTCAAGTCTGGTTTACCGTACTGGATTTAAAAGATGCCTTCTTCTGCCTAGGCTTAGCCACAGAAAGCCAAAACCTATTCGCCTTTGAATGGGAAAATCCCGATTCAGGCAGAAAGACGCAGCTTACGTGGACATTACTACCTCAAGGATTCAAGAATAGCCCCACTAGTTTTGGAAACCAATTAGCAAGGGAACTCGAAACATGGATACCTCCGGACACTGAAGGTGCTTTGTTACAATATGTAGATGATCTCTTAATAGCTACCGAGACTAAAGGGAGTTGGATTCAATGGACTATAAGTCGTCTTAATTTTCTGGGTTTAAATGGATATCAAGTCTCTTGACAGAAAGTCCAGCTGGCTCAACAAAGTGTGACCTATCTGGGATTTGACATTTCGGAAGGACAACGAGAACTAGGAACTGAACATAAGGAAGTCATTTGCCGGACTCCAGAACCTCAAATGGTAAAGGAGCTACAAAGCTTTTTAGGAATGACAGGTTGGTGTCGCCTTTGGATTTATAATTATGGACTATTGGTAAAGCCTCTATGTGAATTGATAAAGATTAACCAGTCAAAGTTAGTCTGGACTGGAGAAGCACAAAAAGTCTTTAAACAACTTAAACAAGAATTGATGATTTTGAAATATCAAGCAATATTGGTAGAACAGGACGACGTGGAAATTGTGATAATTCATATTGTGAATCTAGCCTCTTTTCTTAGTGATGCTCCGGCACAAGCTGTGATTCACGATTGTTTAGAAACTCTAGAGACTGTGTATTCCAGCCTACCAGACCTTAAGGAGGAGCTCATGGAAGACGCGGAAGAAACTTGGTTCACGGATGGGAGCAGTTTTGTTACGCAAAGGCAACGTAAAGCTGGATATGCTATAACAACTACTCAGCAGGTAATCGAGTCTAAGCCTTTACCCCCTGGAACATCAGCTCAAAAGGCGGAGATAGTTGCTCTCACGAGAGCATTGGAACTGGCAGCGGGAAAAAGGGTAAATATTTGGACAGATTCTAAATATACATTCGGCGTGGTACATGCTCATGGAGCAATTTGGAAAGAACATGGATTGCTGACCGCTCAGTGAAAACACAAAGTATGCTGAAGAAATTTTAAAATTGTTAGAGGCTGTAAAACAACCAGAAAAGGTAGCTATCATGCATTGTCAGGGACACCAAAAGGGGAACACCGATTTTGAAATTGGAAAATCGATTGGCAGAGGCTAAGCAGGCAGCTGAAATAACTGAGGTGAAGGCATTGTCTTTGATACCAGACGGTAAAATCCAAACTATATCCAAATTATACAAAAGAAGACTTAAAATTAATTGAAGATTTGAAAGGTAAAATGAAACCAGATGGATGAGTATATTTAAAAGATAACCCCATAGTAATACCCTCTAGTTTGACATGGCCCATAGTTCTTACAGAACACAATAAAACGCATTGGGGAGCTGGCACACTGCATAAGAGCCTGAGTCAGACATTAGTGGGACGATATGATAAAACAAGTAACTCAACAATGTAGCATTTGCTTACACAATACCAAGGATAGAATAAAATTTGGAATAATCGGTAAAGGAAATTATTCGGGGCAACAGTGGCAAATTGATTTTTCAGAACTCCCTAGAAAAGGGGGGTATCATTATTTACTGGTTCTGACTGACACGTTTTCAGGAAGGCCTGAAGCCTTTCCCTGTCGAACAAACAAAGCAAGAGAAGTGGTTAAAGTCTTGTTAAATGAAATAATACCATGCTTTGGGATTCTAGTAGCAATGTCTTCTGATAGAGTTTCACATTTTTGTGCACAAGTGGTAGACCAGATAAGTAAGATTCTAAAGATAGATTGGCAACTGCATACTCCTTATAGACCACAGGCAAGTGGACAGGTAGAAAAAATGAACCATTTAATTAAACAATAAATAGCTAAAATTGGATAAGAAGCTAATTTGTCATGGCCTCAATCCCTCCCTTTAGCATTACTTGAAATTAGAGTTAAACCTAGAATAAAAGGAAATTTGAGTCCCTTCAAAATCTTATATGGAAGGCCATAGCAATTTCTATTTAGTGGAGAGGACCTAACGCAGTTAGGATCAGAATATTTATATGCTTATATAACTGAACTTCAGAAACAATTAAATAAAGTACATACATTTGTTTTAGGGACCAGGGCTAGAGGGTTGGATCAACCAATCCACCCCTTTAAGCTCGGGGATTATATATATATAAAGACTTTTTCAGGACAACCCGTGCAGGAAAAATGGAAGGAAAGTGGATGGGACCACACCAAGTATTACTGACAACACACACCGCCATTAAGATTAAGAAGCAAGCAGCTTGGATCCACAATTCAAGGGTGAAGAAGGCCCCGGCGAGGATATGGACCACCACTCCAATTGGACCAACAAAATTACGGTTTTCCAGATCCTAATGATTGCAGGGGTGCGGTTCTCGGATTTGGGGTGGGCAACTTGGGATGAGAACTTACACCTGACCTTAATACAAACAATTTCTCAAGTAACTAATAAGACGAACTGTTGGGTATGCACCCATCTGCCACAGCATGGGAATAAGGGTGTATCGTTAATTGGGATTCCCTTGCCTGCAAACTTATCTTGGACTAATTTGTGGGAAAACACATCTTGGGGTCGAAAATATTAAGCAGTTTTGGAACTAGAAGTGAGTAGCTTCATGCCGTTAGAATCCTATTATGTATGTGTACAAAGGTGTAACCCGCCTAAGGGTATAGGAAAACAGCATTGTATAAATACGGATACTACTTATGTGGGAAATCAGACATCTTGTAATTGAACAATTGATATTAGTACGACTAGCGGCTGGGCAAATTCAACCAGCTGGACGGTTCCAGAAGGAAAAGGGTGGTATTGGCTATGCAATGATACAGCCCGTAAGGTCTTGCCTGAGAATTGGAAGGGAACTTGCACTCTTGGAGCGGTAGTCCCCAATATGACAGTACATGATGTAGTGCCTCGAGGTTACTTGAGAAATCATATCCGGAGAATCAGATGAAAAATTAACAATCCATTGGTAGAGAGACACACCCCTTTTCATAGTTTTGTGCGATGGTTTATCCCATGGTTAGGAGTGAGTGAATTGGAAAAGGCAATAGTTAATATTTCTGCAATTATAGAGAAGTTAGAAAACAAAATTCTGGATGCTATAAAGGCTCAACAAGAAGAGATATCTAGTTTATCACAGGTAGTATTCCAAAATCGGATGGCCCTAGACTTGTTACTGGCCACTCAAGGGGGAGTCTGTACAGTAATAAACACAAGTTGTTGTATGTATGTAGATCAGAGTGGAAGGATCTCTACCGACCTGGAAGAAATATGGAAGCAGACCAGGATCCTACATGAGATCAGTAAAGATGATCTTTCATGGAGTTTTAGTGAACTATGGACTAAGTTAACCTCCTGGTTGCCCAATTTCCAATGGTTGAAACAAGTATTCATTGCTCTAATCGTATTAGTAGTGTTAGGAATATTTGTGTGCATGTTGTTTAGATGCCTGCTTTGTTGTGTTACTGTAAATAAAGAAAGTATCTGATGCAAAAGAATTTGCATGGGAAAAGAAAAGGGGGGATTGATTAAGGAGGTATTGGGGAGGCAAGGACAATCCCCAGACAAGGACTGTATATCTCGAAACAAGACACTGGAACTCATGATAAGGAAGCGGCAGGCGGACAGAGAAACGAATGTAAGGACTATAACTCTCGAAACTGGACATTGGAATTCATTATAAAGATACAACAAACGGGAGAATTGGCAACAACCAGCTCTTGCAATTAAGAAACATGCCAATTCAGCAGATTCCTGACCAAAGGTGAAAAGTACACTGTGAGGAAGACTCGGGGTCTTCCTCCCAAAGACCCCTGCCCACGTCCCAAAGACCCCTGCCCACAATTCTTGGAAGGCTCTGCGCAGGCGCAAGGTGCCAAAAGGCTAATTAGCATGAGAAGCGAGGGAAGGCGGGGATAGGTAATGCGTATGTATAGGTGCTTGTAGAATATTGATAGATTGATTGTATAAATTCAAGACTGCTTTCTGCTTTGGGTATGCACGATAGGTGGAGAGATCCCCTGTGCATCCAGCGCTGCAATAAAGAATATACCACTTAAAGGAATTTCGGCTTCGATCTTTGAATCAATTTGGCGACCCAGATGGGACAACCTCTCTGCCGGACTGCAGGACCTGCTGGGAACAGGACTCCCTAGGGTACCCCCGGGATTTCCCGGAGGGACTCCTCGACTCACCGGATCACTGCGGAGGCAGACAAGGACCCCATCATTGTAAGTGAGTATATTCTTTATTCTGGTTTGGTTTTCTGGTAGACCAGTCATCTGGAACTGTCTGTAAGTCAGAAGGTGATCTTCTGCGAGGCAGTGTTTGGTATATACTTTGTGGTTAGCACCATAAGTACATGTTTGGGGACCTTAAGGAAGGAGCTCGCTTTAAGGTCCATCTGGAATTGTGTTGTCTATTTCGGTTTTCTGACTCATGGAGTATGGTATTTAACTCTGGTTATTGTTACTGCGATTTTGGCTATTTTCCTGGTGGTAATAGTAGGTTCGTGGCATTGTTATAAGAAAGATATCGTTACGGTGTTACACAGTTCGGTTTTCTGACTAATCGCATGTGGAATTTGACTCTGACTATTGTTACTGTGATTTTGGCAATATTGCTGGTAATAGTAGTTTTGTGACATCGCTACTGAAAGATATTGCGTGCCCGTATTTTTGTGAGTGATACGTTTTGTGATACGCTTTTGTAAGTAACGTGTGTATTCTGAAAGTGTAAACTGGAAACTGGGGGGGGCAAACAAGCAGTGAAATTTTAAAGAAAAGTGTGTTAGGATGTGTTTTAAGTCACTGGAAGGATATTGGAGGATCTGCCGGTGGAAGTGTGAACAGGAAAACATTGATAAAATATCGTAATCAGTGGTGGCCGCTTTATAAGCTGGAATGTGGAGAAAAGTGGCCCCTAAATGGAACTTTAAACTATAATATTTTGCTACAGTTAATGTTGTTTTTTGAGAAGCAGAACAGGATGAAATGTTGTATACTGATGTTTCAGCATCTTGGTGGGAAAAGGTAGGGAATTAAGTTGGCCCCTGACTGAACCTTTGATGTTGGCATTAGAGAAGTACAGGCTGGAGAAAGATAAAGGAAGTGTTAAAAGGGTTGTTGAAAGTGTTAAAGGTGTTTGAAGTTGAATGAGCAGGGAAAGAGGATGTAGGAATGTTAATAGTTCTGCCTCTGCCCGAGGCAGAGATCTTAAAATCATGGGTGTTAGCCCTTTAGGGCAAAGGGACCATGATCGGTCCGAGAGAGTTGTCACAGAAACAGAAAAGAGGTACACTCTTAAAACAACCTGAGTTCATGTGTGAGCTCAGATTGCTGATGGGACCGTTCAGGGAACTGTGGACAACTGCATTCCCCTGACCGACCCCCACTAAGACCCGAATCATCCTGAAAATCATGAACGGTTAAGTAAATACTAAAACCTGGATGAATTGGGAATTGAGAATATGCTTCCAACAAGGTCTAAAAGAAAGCCCTATGGAATTTTTGGACCAACTCTGAAATGTAATGAAAATAAATAAATAAATAAATAAATAAAACAAAACGGTTTGGACCTGGCTTTGGAGGACAAATTGACTAGCCTTTTCCTAGGGTAATCAACCCCTGATTTCAACAGGAATAACGGGGACCTGGGGAATCTACCCTAGCGGATCCTCCACTGGTTATAATGAAGCTAGGGGAGGAATGGAAGTGAAATTTCTTATTGCTATGGGGCAACGTATTCAGTTCTAAATCAAGCATTAATGCCTTCACAGAATTATTATGTTAGGGTAAAAGGTGTGTCGTGGTTTAACCCGGCCGGCAGCTAAACACCACGCAGCTGTTCGCTCCCCCTCCCCCTCCCTCTCTGGGATGGGGGAGAGAAATGGAAAGTGAAGCCTGTGAGTTGAGATAAAGACAGTTAAATAAGACAAAATAATAATAATAATAATAATAATAATAATACAATGATGATAATAGTACCACTACTAATAATGTGTACAAACAAGTGATGCACAATGCAATTGCTCACCACCCGCTGACCGATGCCCAGCCTAACCCCGAGCAGTCCGGCCCCCTCCCCCTGGCTAGCCACCCCTATGTATTGTTTAGCCTGACGTCAGATGCTATGGAATACCCCTTTGGCTAGTTTGGGTCACCTGTCCTGGGTCTGTCCCCTCCCAGCTCTTACTGCACCCCCAGCCTGCCTGTTGGCAGGACAGAGCAAGAAGCTGAGATGTCCTTGGCTTGGTATAAGCATTGCTCTGCAACAATTGAAACATCGGGGTGTTATCAGCACTCTTCTCATCCTAAGCCAAAACATAGCATTCTCCCAGCTACTAGGAAGAAAATTAACTCTGTTCTAACTGAAACCAGGACAAGGTGTAACCGAAAAGGCTTATTTTTGTGAACCTTTGAAGTACAAATTAGGGAAACAATGGGGCATACACAGATTTTTATCTATGCCTAGCTCCTCATGGGCACTCTTAGGTAGAGATTTATTAGAGCAAGTAGGAGCAGAAATTGTCTTTGAAAAAGGGAAAATGGAATTAAGAACAGGAGAAGAACAACTAATAAATGTGTTAAGCTTGGCACTAATACAAACTGACCCTAAAAGTGAAATACCTTTAGAGATCACAGATCAAGTATGTCCAGGAGTTTGGGCTACCGAAGTCCCTGGAAGAGCTAAAAATGTGACCTTAATAATTATTAAATTAAAGCCAGGAGAGAAACCCGTTAAGGTTAAGTAATATCCTTTGAGGACAGAAGATAGGAAAGGAATTAAAGAGATAATTGATCAATTTTTACAGTATGGATTATTGATTGAATGCGAATCAGAATCCAATGCACCCATATTGCCAATTAAAAAGGCAGATGAAAAAGCTATAGGCTAGTTCAGGATTTGAGGGCCATAAATAAAATCACTGAGGATATACATCCAGTAGTGGCAAACCCTTATACTTTGCTGACTAAATTAAAGAATAGTCAAGTCTGGTTTACCGTACTGGATTTAAAAGATGCCTTCTTCTGCCTAGGCTTAGCCACAGAAAGCCAAAACCTATTCGCCTTTGAATGGGAAAATCCCGATTCAGGCAGAAAGACGCAGCTTACGTGGACATTACTACCTCAAGGATTCAAGAATAGCCCCACTAGTTTTGGAAACCAATTAGCAAGGGAACTCGAAACATGGATACCTCCGGACACTGAAGGTGCTTTGTTACAATATGTAGATGATCTCTTAATAGCTACCGAGACTAAAGGGAGTTGGATTCAATGGACTATAAGTCGTCTTAATTTTCTGGGTTTAAATGGATATCAAGTCTCTTGACAGAAAGTCCAGCTGGCTCAACAAAGTGTGACCTATCTGGGATTTGACATTTCGGAAGGACAACGAGAACTAGGAACTGAACATAAGGAAGTCATTTGCCGGACTCCAGAACCTCAAATGGTAAAGGAGCTACAAAGCTTTTTAGGAATGACAGGTTGGTGTCGCCTTTGGATTTATAATTATGGACTATTGGTAAAGCCTCTATGTGAATTGATAAAGATTAACCAGTCAAAGTTAGTCTGGACTGGAGAAGCACAAAAAGTCTTTAAACAACTTAAACAAGAATTGATGATTTTGAAATATCAAGCAATATTGGTAGAACAGGACGACGTGGAAATTGTGATAATTCATATTGTGAATCTAGCCTCTTTTCTTAGTGATGCTCCGGCACAAGCTGTGATTCACGATTGTTTAGAAACTCTAGAGACTGTGTATTCCAGCCTACCAGACCTTAAGGAGGAGCTCATGGAAGACGCGGAAGAAACTTGGTTCACGGATGGGAGCAGTTTTGTTACGCAAAGGCAACGTAAAGCTGGATATGCTATAACAACTACTCAGCAGGTAATCGAGTCTAAGCCTTTACCCCCTGGAACATCAGCTCAAAAGGCGGAGATAGTTGCTCTCACGAGAGCATTGGAACTGGCAGCGGGAAAAAGGGTAAATATTTGGACAGATTCTAAATATACATTCGGCGTGGTACATGCTCATGGAGCAATTTGGAAAGAACATGGATTGCTGACCGCTCAGTGAAAACACAAAGTATGCTGAAGAAATTTTAAAATTGTTAGAGGCTGTAAAACAACCAGAAAAGGTAGCTATCATGCATTGTCAGGGACACCAAAAGGGGAACACCGATTTTGAAATTGGAAAATCGATTGGCAGAGGCTAAGCAGGCAGCTGAAATAACTGAGGTGAAGGCATTGTCTTTGATACCAGACGGTAAAATCCAAACTATATCCAAATTATACAAAAGAAGACTTAAAATTAATTGAAGATTTGAAAGGTAAAATGAAACCAGATGGATGAGTATATTTAAAAGATAACCCCATAGTAATACCCTCTAGTTTGACATGGCCCATAGTTCTTACAGAACACAATAAAACGCATTGGGGAGCTGGCACACTGCATAAGAGCCTGAGTCAGACATTAGTGGGACGATATGATAAAACAAGTAACTCAACAATGTAGCATTTGCTTACACAATACCAAGGATAGAATAAAATTTGGAATAATCGGTAAAGGAAATTATTCGGGGCAACAGTGGCAAATTGATTTTTCAGAACTCCCTAGAAAAGGGGGGTATCATTATTTACTGGTTCTGACTGACACGTTTTCAGGAAGGCCTGAAGCCTTTCCCTGTCGAACAAACAAAGCAAGAGAAGTGGTTAAAGTCTTGTTAAATGAAATAATACCATGCTTTGGGATTCTAGTAGCAATGTCTTCTGATAGAGTTTCACATTTTTGTGCACAGGTGGTAGACCAGATAAGTAAGATTCTAAAGATAGATTGGCAACTGCATACTCCTTATAGACCACAGGCAAGTGGACAGGTAGAAAAAATGAACCATTTAATTAAACAATAAATAGCTAAAATTGGATAAGAAGCTAATTTGTCATGGCCTCAATCCCTCCCTTTAGCATTACTTGAAATTAGAGTTAAACCTAGAATAAAAGGAAATTTGAGTCCCTTCAAAATCTTATATGGAAGGCCATAGCAATTTCTATTTAGTGGAGAGGACCTAACGCAGTTAGGATCAGAATATTTATATGCTTATATAACTGAACTTCAGAAACAATTAAATAAAGTACATACATTTGTTTTAGGGACCAGGGCTAGAGGGTTGGATCAACCAATCCACCCCTTTAAGCTCGGGGATTATATATATATAAAGACTTTTTCAGGACAACCCGTGCAGGAAAAATGGAAGGAAAGTGGATGGGACCACACCAAGTATTACTGACAACACACACCGCCATTAAGATTAAGAAGCAAGCAGCTTGGATCCACAATTCAAGGGTGAAGAAGGCCCCGGCGAGGATATGGACCACCACTCCAATTGGACCAACAAAATTACGGTTTTCCAGATCCTAATGATTGCAGGGGTGCGGTTCTCGGATTTGGGGTGGGCAACTTGGGATGAGAACTTACACCTGACCTTAATACAAACAATTTCTCAAGTAACTAATAAGACGAACTGTTGGGTATGCACCCATCTGCCACAGCATGGGAATAAGGGTGTATCGTTAATTGGGATTCCCTTGCCTGCAAACTTATCTTGGACTAATTTGTGGGAAAACACATCTTGGGGTCGAAAATATTAAGCAGTTTTGGAACTAGAAGTGAGTAGCTTCATGCCGTTAGAATCCTATTATGTATGTGTACAAAGGTGTAACCCGCCTAAGGGTATAGGAAAACAGCATTGTATAAATACGGATACTACTTATGTGGGAAATCAGACATCTTGTAATTGAACAATTGATATTAGTACGACTAGCGGCTGGGCAAATTCAACCAGCTGGACGGTTCCAGAAGGAAAAGGGTGGTATTGGCTATGCAATGATACAGCCCGTAAGGTCTTGCCTGAGAATTGGAAGGGAACTTGCACTCTTGGAGCGGTAGTCCCCAATATGACAGTACATGATGTAGTGCCTCGAGGTTACTTGAGAAATCATATCCGGAGAATCAGATGAAAAATTAACAATCCATTGGTAGAGAGACACACCCCTTTTCATAGTTTTGTGCGATGGTTTATCCCATGGTTAGGAGTGAGTGAATTGGAAAAGGCAATAGTTAATATTTCTGCAATTATAGAGAAGTTAGAAAACAAAATTCTGGATGCTATAAAGGCTCAACAAGAAGAGATATCTAGTTTATCACAGGTAGTATTCCAAAATCGGATGGCCCTAGACTTGTTACTGGCCACTCAAGGGGGAGTCTGTACAGTAATAAACACAAGTTGTTGTATGTATGTAGATCAGAGTGGAAGGATCTCTACCGACCTGGAAGAAATATGGAAGCAGACCAGGATCCTACATGAGATCAGTAAAGATGATCTTTCATGGAGTTTTAGTGAACTATGGACTAAGTTAACCTCCTGGTTGCCCAATTTCCAATGGTTGAAACAAGTATTCATTGCTCTAATCGTATTAGTAGTGTTAGGAATATTTGTGTGCATGTTGTTTAGATGCCTGCTTTGTTGTGTTACTGTAAATAAAGAAAGTATCTGATGCAAAAGAATTTGCATGGGAAAAGAAAAGGGGGGATTGATTAAGGAGGTATTGGGGAGGCAAGGACAATCCCCAGACAAGGACTGTATATCTCGAAACAAGACACTGGAACTCATGATAAGGAAGCGGCAGGCGGACAGAGAAACGAATGTAAGGACTATAACTCTCGAAACTGGACATTGGAATTCATTATAAAGATACAACAAACGGGAGAATTGGCAACAACCAGCTCTTGCAATTAAGAAACATGCCAATTCAGCAGATTCCTGACCAAAGGTGAAAAGTACACTGTGAGGAAGACTCGGGGTCTTCCTCCCAAAGACCCCTGCCCACGTCCCAAAGACCCCTGCCCACAATTCTTGGAAGGCTCTGCGCAGGCGCAAGGTGCCAAAAGGCTAATTAGCATGAGAAGCGAGGGAAGGCGGGGATAGGTAATGCGTATGTATAGGTGCTTGTAGAATATTGATAGATTGATTGTATAAATTCAAGACTGCTTTCTGCTTTGGGTATGCACGATAGGTGGAGAGATCCCCTGTGCATCCAGCGCTGCAATAAAGAATATACCACTTAAAGGAATTTCGGCTTCGATCTTTGAATCAATTTGGCGACCCAGATGGGACAACCTCTCTGCCGGACTGCAGGACCTGCTGGGAACAGGACTCCCTAGGGTACCCCCGGGATTTCCCGGAGGGACTCCTCGACTCACCGGATCACTGCGGAGGCAGACAAGGACCCCATCATTGTAAGTGAGTATATTCTTTATTCTGGTTTGGTTTTCTGGTAGACCAGTCATCTGGAACTGTCTGTAAGTCAGAAGGTGATCTTCTGCGAGGCAGTGTTTGGTATATACTTTGTGGTTAGCACCATAAGTACATGTTTGGGGACCTTAAGGAAGGAGCTCGCTTTAAGGTCCATCTGGAATTGTGTTGTCTATTTCGGTTTTCTGACTCATGGAGTATGGTATTTAACTCTGGTTATTGTTACTGCGATTTTGGCTATTTTCCTGGTGGTAATAGTAGGTTCGTGGCATTGTTATAAGAAAGATATCGTTACGGTGTTACACAGTTCGGTTTTCTGACTAATCGCATGTGGAATTTGACTCTGACTATTGTTACTGTGATTTTGGCAATATTGCTGGTAATAGTAGTTTTGTGACATCGCTACTGAAAGATATTGCGTGCCCGTATTTTTGTGAGTGATACGTTTTGTGATACGCTTTTGTAAGTAACGTGTGTATTCTGAAAGTGTAAACTGGAAACTGGGGGGGGCAAACAAGCAGTGAAATTTTAAAGAAAAGTGTGTTAGGATGTGTTTTAAGTCACTGGAAGGATATTGGAGGATCTGCCGGTGGAAGTGTGAACAGGAAAACATTGATAAAATATCGTAATCAGTGGTGGCCGCTTTATAAGCTGGAATGTGGAGAAAAGTGGCCCCTAAATGGAACTTTAAACTATAATATTTTGCTACAGTTAATGTTGTTTTTTGAGAAGCAGAACAGGATGAAATGTTGTATACTGATGTTTCAGCATCTTGGTGGGAAAAGGTAGGGAATTAAGTTGGCCCCTGACTGAACCTTTGATGTTGGCATTAGAGAAGTACAGGCTGGAGAAAGATAAAGGAAGTGTTAAAAGGGTTGTTGAAAGTGTTAAAGGTGTTTGAAGTTGAATGAGCAGGGAAAGAGGATGTAGGAATGTTAATAGTTCTGCCTCTGCCCGAGGCAGAGATCTTAAAATCATGGGTGTTAGCCCTTTAGGGCAAAGGGACCATGATCGGTCCGAGAGAGTTGTCACAGAAACAGAAAAGAGGTACACTCTTAAAACAACCTGAGTTCATGTGTGAGCTCAGATTGCTGATGGGACCGTTCAGGGAACTGTGGACAACTGCATTCCCCTGACCGACCCCCACTAAGACCCGAATCATCCTGAAAATCATGAACGGTTAAGTAAATACTAAAACCTGGATGAATTGGGAATTGAGAATATGCTTCCAACAAGGTCTAAAAGAAAGCCCTATGGAATTTTTGGACCAACTCTGAAATGTAATGAAAATAAATAAATAACTAAATAAATAAAACAAAACGGTTTGGACCTGGCTTTGGAGGACAAATTGACTAGCCTTTTCCTAGGGTAATCAACCCCTGATTTCAACAGGAATAACGGGGACCTGGGGAATCTACCCTAGCGGATCCTCCACTGGTTATAATGAAGCTAGGGGAGGAATGGAAGTGAAATTTCTTATTGCTATGGGGCAACGTATTCAGTTCTAAATCAAGCATTAATGCCTTCACAGAATTATTATGTTAGGGTAAAAGGTGTGTCGTGGTTTAACCCGGCCGGCAGCTAAACACCACGCAGCTGTTCGCTCCCCCTCCCCCTCCCTCTCTGGGATGGGGGAGAGAAATGGAAAGTGAAGCCTGTGAGTTGAGATAAAGACAGTTAAATAAGACAAAATAATAATAATAATAATAATAATAATAATACAATGATGATAATAGTACCACTACTAATAATGTGTACAAACAAGTGATGCACAATGCAATTGCTCACCACCCGCTGACCGATGCCCAGCCTAACCCCGAGCAGTCCGGCCCCCTCCCCCTGGCTAGCCACCCCTATGTATTGTTTAGCCTGACGTCAGATGCTATGGAATACCCCTTTGGCTAGTTTGGGTCACCTGTCCTGGGTCTGTCCCCTCCCAGCTCTTACTGCACCCCCAGCCTGCCTGTTGGCAGGACAGAGCAAGAAGCTGAGATGTCCTTGGCTTGGTATAAGCATTGCTCTGCAACAATTGAAACATCGGGGTGTTATCAGCACTCTTCTCATCCTAAGCCAAAACATAGCATTCTCCCAGCTACTAGGAAGAAAATTAACTCTGTTCTAACTGAAACCAGGACAAGGTGTAACCGAAAAGGCTTATTTTTGTGAACCTTTGAAGTACAAATTAGGGAAACAATGGGGCATACACAGATTTTTATCTATGCCTAGCTCCTCATGGGCACTCTTAGGTAGAGATTTATTAGAGCAAGTAGGAGCAGAAATTGTCTTTGAAAAAGGGAAAATGGAATTAAGAACAGGAGAAGAACAACTAATAAATGTGTTAAGCTTGGCACTAATACAAACTGACCCTAAAAGTGAAATACCTTTAGAGATCACAGATCAAGTATGTCCAGGAGTTTGGGCTACCGAAGTCCCTGGAAGAGCTAAAAATGTGACCTTAATAATTATTAAATTAAAGCCAGGAGAGAAACCCGTTAAGGTTAAGTAATATCCTTTGAGGACAGAAGATAGGAAAGGAATTAAAGAGATAATTGATCAATTTTTACAGTATGGATTATTGATTGAATGCGAATCAGAATCCAATGCACCCATATTGCCAATTAAAAAGGCAGATGAAAAAGCTATAGGCTAGTTCAGGATTTGAGGGCCATAAATAAAATCACTGAGCATATACATCCAGTAGTGGCAAACCCTTATACTTTGCTGACTAAATTAAAGAATAGTCAAGTCTGGTTTACCGTACTGGATTTAAAAGATGCCTTCTTCTGCCTAGGCTTAGCCACAGAAAGCCAAAACCTATTCGCCTTTGAATGGGAAAATCCCGATTCAGGCAGAAAGACGCAGCTTACGTGGACATTACTACCTCAAGGATTCAAGAATAGCCCCACTATTTTTGGAAACCAATTAGCAAGGGAACTCGAAACATGGATACCTCCGGACACTGAAGGTGCTTTGTTACAATATGTAGATGATCTCTTAATAGCTACCGAGACTAAAGGGAGTTGTATTCAATGGACTATAAGTCGTCTTAATTTTCTGGGTTTAAATGGATATCAAGTCTCTTGACAGAAAGTCCAGCTGGCTCAACAAAGTGTGACCTATCTGGGATTTGACATTTCGGAAGGACAACGAGAACTAGGAACTGAACATAAGGAAGTCATTTGCCGGACTCCAGAACCTCAAATGGTAAAGGAGCTACAAAGCTTTTTAGGAATGACAGGTTGGTGTCGCCTTTGGATTTATAATTATGGACTATTGGTAAAGCCTCTATGTGAATTGATAAAGATTAACCAGTCAAAGTTAGTCTGGACTGGAGAAGCACAAAAAGTCTTTAAACAACTTAAACAAGAATTGATGATTTTGAAATATCAAGCAATATTGGTAGAACAGGACGACGTGGAAATTGTGATAATTCATATTGTGAATCTAGCCTCTTTTCTTAGTGATGCTCCGGCACAAGCTGTGATTCACGATTGTTTAGAAACTCTAGAGACTGTGTATTCCAGCCTACCAGACCTTAAGGAGGAGCTCATGGAAGACGCGGAAGAAACTTGGTTCACGGATGGGAGCAGTTTTGTTACGCAAAGGCAACGTAAAGCTGGATATGCTATAACAACTACTCAGCAGGTAATCGAGTCTAAGCCTTTACCCCCTGGAACATCAGCTCAAAAGGCGGAGATAGTTGCTCTCACGAGAGCATTGGAACTGGCAGCGGGAAAAAGGGTAAATATTTGGACAGATTCTAAATATACATTCGGCGTGGTACATGCTCATGGAGCAATTTGGAAAGAACATGGATTGCTGACCGCTCAGTGAAAACACAAAGTATGCTGAAGAAATTTTAAAATTGTTAGAGGCTGTAAAACAACCAGAAAAGGTAGCTATCATGCATTGTCAGGGACACCAAAAGGGGAACACCGATTTTGAAATTGGAAAATCGATTGGCAGAGGCTAAGCAGGCAGCTGAAATAACTGAGGTGAAGGCATTGTCTTTGATACCAGACGGTAAAATCCAAACTATATCCAAATTATACAAAAGAAGACTTAAAATTAATTGAAGATTTGAAAGGTAAAATGAAACCAGATGGATGAGTATATTTAAAAGATAACCCCATAGTAATACCCTCTAGTTTGACATGGCCCATAGTTCTTACAGAACACAATAAAACGCATTGGGGAGCTGGCACACTGCATAAGAGCCTGAGTCAGACATTAGTGGGACGATATGATAAAACAAGTAACTCAACAATGTAGCATTTGCTTACACAATACCAAGGATAGAATAAAATTTGGAATAATCGGTAAAGGAAATTATTCGGGGCAACAGTGGCAAATTGATTTTTCAGAACTCCCTAGAAAAGGGGGGTATCATTATTTACTGGTTCTGACTGACACGTTTTCAGGAAGGCCTGAAGCCTTTCCCTGTCGAACAACCAAAGCAAGAGAAGTGGTTAAAGTCTTGTTAAATGAAATAATACCATGCTTTGGGATTCTAGTAGCAATGTCTTCTGATAGAGTTTCACATTTTTGTGCACAAGTGGTAGACCAGATAAGTAAGATTCTAAAGATAGATTGGCAACTGCATACTCCTTATAGACCACAGGCAAGTGGACAGGTAGAAAAAATGAACCATTTAATTAAACAATAAATAGCTAAAATTGGATAAGAAGCTAATTTGTCATGGCCTCAATCCCTCCCTTTAGCATTACTTGGAATTAGAGTTAAACCTAGAATAAAAGGAAATTTGAGTCCCTTCAAAATCTTATATGGAAGGCCATAGCAATTTCTATTTAGTGGAGAGGACCTAACGCAGTTAGGATCAGAATATTTATATGCTTATATAACTGAACTTCAGAAACAATTAAATAAAGTACATACATTTGTTTTAGGGACCAGGGCTAGAGGGTTGGATCAACCAATCCACCCCTTTAAGCTCGGGGATTATATATATATAAAGACTTTTTCAGGACAACCCGTGCAGGAAAAATGGAAGGAAAGTGGATGGGACCACACCAAGTATTACTGACAACACACACCGCCATTAAGATTAAGAAGCAAGCAGCTTGGATCCACAATTCAAGGGTGAAGAAGGCCCCGGCGAGGATATGGACCACCACTCCAATTGGACCAACAAAATTACGGTTTTCCAGATCCTAATGATTGCAGGGGTGCGGTTCTCGGATTTGGGGTGGGCAACTTGGGATGAGAACTTACACCTGACCTTAATACAAACAATTTCTCAAGTAACTAATAAGACGAACTGTTGGGTATGCACCCATCTGCCACAGCATGGGAATAAGGGTGTATCGTTAATTGGGATTCCCTTGCCTGCAAACTTATCTTGGACTAATTTGTGGGAAAACACATCTTGGGGTCGAAAATATTAAGCAGTTTTGGAACTAGAAGTGAGTAGCTTCATGCCGTTAGAATCCTATTATGTATGTGTACAAAGGTGTAACCCGCCTAAGGGTATAGGAAAACAGCATTGTATAAATACGGATACTACTTATGTGGGAAATCAGACATCTTGTAATTGAACAATTGATATTAGTACGACTAGCGGCTGGGCAAATTCAACCAGCTGGACGGTTCCAGAAGGAAAAGGGTGGTATTGGCTATGCAATGATACAGCCCGTAAGGTCTTGCCTGAGAATTGGAAGGGAACTTGCACTCTTGGAGCGGTAGTCCCCAATATGACAGTACATGATGTAGTGCCTCGAGGTTACTTGAGAAATCATATCCGGAGAATCAGATGAAAAATTAACAATCCATTGGTAGAGAGACACACCCCTTTTCATAGTTTTGTGCGATGGTTTATCCCATGGTTAGGAGTGAGTGAATTGGAAAAGGCAATAGTTAATATTTCTGCAATTATAGAGAAGTTAGAAAACAAAATTCTGGATGCTATAAAGGCTCAACAAGAAGAGATATCTAGTTTATCACAGGTAGTATTCCAAAATCGGATGGCCCTAGACTTGTTACTGGCCACTCAAGGGGGAGTCTGTACAGTAATAAACACAAGTTGTTTTATGTATGTAGATCAGAGTGGAAGGATCTCTACTGACCTGGAAGAAATATGGAAGCAGACCAGGATCCTACATGAGATCAGTAAAGATGATCTTTCATGGAGTTTTAGTGAACTATGGACTAAGTTAACCTCCTGGTTGCCCAATTTCCAATGGTTGAAACAAGTATTCATTGCTCTAATCGTATTAGTAGTGTTAGGAATATTTGTGTGCATGTTGTTTAGATGCCTGCTTTGTTGTGTTACTGTAAATAAAGAAAGTATCTGATGCAAAAGAATTTGCATGGGAAAAGAAAAGGGGGGATTGATTAAGGAGGTATTGGGGAGGCAAGGACAATCCCCAGACAAGGACTGTATATCTCGAAACAAGACACTGGAACTCATGATAAGGAAGCGGCAGGCGGACAGAGAAACGAATGTAAGGACTATAACTCTCGAAACTGGACATTGGAATTCATTATAAAGATACAACAAACGGGAGAATTGGCAACAACCAGCTCTTGCAATTAAGAAACATGCCAATTCAGCAGATTCCTGACCAAAGGTGAAAAGTACGCTGTGAGGAAGACTCGGGGTCTTCCTCCCAAAGACCCCTGCCCACGTCCCAAAGACCCCTGCCCACAATTCTTGGAAGGCTCTGCGCAGGCGCAAGGTGCCAAAAGGCTAATTAGCATGAGAAGCGAGGGAAGGCGGGGATAGGTAATGCGTATGTATAGGTGCTTGTAGAATATTGATAGATTGATTGTATAAATTCAAGACTGCTTTCTGCTTTGGGTATGCACGATAGGTGGAGAGATCCCCCGTGCATCCAGCGCTGCAATAAAGAATATACCACTTAAAGGAATTTCGGCTTCGATCTTTGAATCAATTTGGCGACCCAGATGGGACAACCTCTCTGCCGGACTGCAGGATCTGCTGGGAACAGGACTCCCTAGGGTACCCCCGGGATTTCCCGGAGGGACTCCTTGACTCACCGGATCACTGCAGAGGCAGACAAGGACCCCATCATTGTAAGTGAGTATATTCTTTATTCTGGTTTGGTTTTCTGGTAGACCGGTCATCTGGAACTGTCTGTAAGTCAGAAGGTGATCTTCTGCGAGGCAGTGTTTGGTATATACTTTGTGGTTAGCACCGTAAGTACATGTTTGGGGACCTTAAGGAAGGAGCTCGCTTTAAGGTCCATCTGGAATTGTGTTGTCTATTTCGGTTTTCTGACTCATGGAGTATGGTATTTAACTCTGGTTCTTGTTACTGCGATTTTGGCTATTTTCCTGGTGGTAATAGTAGGTTCGTGGCATTGTTATAAGAAAGATATCGTTACGGTGTTACACAGTTCGGTTTTCTGACTTCTCGCATGTGGAATTTGACTCTGACTATTGTTACTGTGATTTTGGCAATATTGCTGGTAATAGTAGTTTTGTGGCATCGCTACTGAAAGATATTGCGTGCCCGTATTTTTGTGAGTGATACGTTTTGTGATACGCTTTTGTAAGTAACGTGTGTATTCTGAAAGTGTAAACTGGAAACTGGGGGGGCAAACAAGCAGTGAAATTTTAAAGAAAAGTGTGTTAGGATGTGTTTTAAGTCACTGGAAGGATATTGGAGGATCTGCCGGTGGAAGTGTGAACAGGAAAACATTGATAAAATATCGTAATCAGTGGTGGCCGCTTTATAAGCTGGAATGTGGAGAAAAGTGGCCCCTAAACGGAACTTTAAACTATAATATTTTGCTACAGTTAATGTTGTTTTTTGAGAAGCAGAACAGGATGAAATGTTGTATACTGATGTTTCAGCATCTTGGTGGGAAAAGGTAGGGAATTAAGTTGGCCCCTGACTGAACCTTTGATGTTGGCATTAGAGAAGTACAGGCTGGAGAAAGATAAAGGAAGTGTTAAAAGGGTTGTTGAAAGTGTTAAAGGTGTTTGAAGTTGAATGAGCAGGGAAAGAGGATGTAGGAATGTTAATAGTTCTGCCTCTGCCCGAGGCAGAGATCTTAAAATCATGGGTGTTAGCCCTTTAGGGCAAAGGGACCATGATCGGTCCGAGAGAGTTGTCACAGAAACAGAAAAGAGGTACACTCTTAAAACAACCTGAGTTCATGTGCGAGCTCAGATTGCTGATGGGACCGTTCAGGGAACTGTGGACAATTGCATTCCCCGACCGACCCCCACTAAGACCCGAATCATCCTGAAAATTATGAACGGTTAAGTAAATACTAAAACCTGGATGAATTGGGAATTGAGAATATGCTTCCAACAAGGTCTAAAAGAAAGCCCTATGGAATTTTTGGACCAACTCTGAAATGTAATGAAAATAAATAAATAAATAACTAAATAAATAAAACAAAACGGTTTGGACCTGGCTTTGGAGGACAAATTGACTAGCCTTTTCCTAGGGTAATCAACCCCTGATTTCAACAGGAATAACGGGGACCTGGGGAATCTACCCTAGCGGATCCTCCACTGGTTATAATGAAGCTAGGGGAGGAATGGAAGTGAAATTTCTTATTGCTATGGGGCAACGTATTCAGTTCTAAATCAAGCATTAATGCCTTCACAGAATTATTATGTTAGGGTAAAAGGTGTGTCGTGGTTTAACCTGGCCGGCAGCTAAACACCACGCAGCTGTTCGCTCCCCCTCCCCCTCCCTCTCTGGGATGGGGGAGAGAAATGGAAAGTGAAGCCCGTGAGTTGAGATAAAGACAGTTTAATAAGACAAAATAATAATAATAGTAATAATAATAATAATAATAATAATAATAATAATAATAATAATAATACAATGATGATAATAGTACCACTAGTAATAATGTGTACAAACAAGTGATGCACAATGCAATTGCTCACCACCCGCTGACCGATGCCCAGCCTAACCCCGAGCAGTCCGGCCCCCTCCCCCTGGCTAGCCACCCCTATGTATTGTTTAGCCTGACGTCAGATGCTATGGAATACCCCTTTGGCTAGTTTGGGTCACCTGTCCTGGGTCTGTCCCCTCCCAGCTCTTACTGCACCCCCAGCCTGCCTGTTGGCAGGACAGAGCAAGAAGCTGAGATGTCCTTGGCTTGGTATAAGCATTGCTCTGCAACAACTGAAACATCGGGGTGTTATCAGCACTCTTCTCATCCTAAGCCAAAACATAGCATTCTCCCAGCTACTAGGAAGAAAATTAATTCTGTTCTAACTGAAACCAGGACAAGGTGTAACCGAAAAGGCTTATTTTTGTGAACCTTTGAAGTACAAGTTAGGGAAACAATGGGGCATACACAGATTTTTATCTATGCCTAGCTCCTCATGGGCACTCTTAGGTAGAGATTTATTAGAGCAAGTAGGAGCAGAAATTGTCTTTGAAAAAGGGAAAATGGAATTAAGAACAGGAGAAGAACAACTAATAAATGTGTTAAGCTTGGCACTAATACAAACTGACCCTAAAAGTGAAATACCTTTAGAGATCACAGATCAAGTATGTCCAGGAGTTTGGGCTACCGAAGTCCCTGGAAGAGCTAAAAATGTGACCTTAATAATTATTAAATTAAAGCCAGGAGAGAAACCCGTTAAGGTTAAGTAATATCCTTTGAGGATAGAAGATAGGAAAGGAATTAAAGAGATAATTGATAAAGTTTTACAGTATGGATTATTGATTGAATGTGAATCAGAATACAATTCAGCCATATTGCCAATTAAAAAGGCAGATGAAAAAGCTATAGGCTAGTTCAGGATTTGAGGGCCATAAATAAAATCACTGAGGATATACATCCAGTAGTGGCAAACCCTTATACTTTGCTGACTAAATTAAAGAATAGTCAAGTCTGGTTTACCGTACTGGATTTAAAAGATGCCTTCTTCTGCCTAGGCTTAGCCACAGAAAGCCAAAACCTATTCGCCTTTGAATGGGAAAATCCCGATTCAGGCAGAAAGACGCAGCTTACGTGGACATTACTACCTCAAGGATTCAAGAATAGCCCCACTATTTTTGGAAACCAATTAGCAAGGGAACTCGAAACATGGATACCTCCGGACACTGAAGGTGCTTTGTTACAATATGTAGATGATCTCTTAATAGCTACCGAGACTAAAGGGAGTTGTATTCAATGGACTATAAGTCGTCTTAATTTTCTGGGTTTAAATGGATATCAAGTCTCTTGACAGAAAGTCCAGCTGGCTCAACAAAGTGTGACCTATCTGGGATTTGACATTTCGGAAGGACAACGAGAACTAGGAACTGAACATAAGGAAGTCATTTGCCGGACTCCAGAACCTCAAATGGTAAAGGAGCTACAAAGCTTTTTAGGAATGACAGGTTGGTGTCGCCTTTGGATTTATAATTATGGACTATTGGTAAAGCCTCTATGTGAATTGATAAAGATTAACCAGTCAAAGTTAGTCTGGACTGGAGAAGCACAAAAAGTCTTTAAACAACTTAAACAAGAATTGATGATTTTGAAATATCAAGCAATATTGGTAGAACAGGACGACGTGGAGATTGTGATAATTCATATTGTGAATCTAGCCTCTTTTCTTAGTGATGCTCCGGCACAAGCTGTGATTCACGATTGTTTAGAAACTCTAGAGACTGTGTATTGCAGCCGACCAGACCTTAAGGAGGAGCCCATGGAAGATGCGGAAGAAACTTGGTTCACGGATGGGAGCAGTTTTGTTACGCAAAGACAACGTAAAGCTGGATATGCTATAACAACTACTCAGCAGGTAATCGAGTCTAAGCCTTTACCCCCTGGAACATCAGCTCAAAAGGCGGAGATAGTTGCTCTCACGAGAGCATTGGAACTGGCAGCGGGAAAAAGGGTAAATATTTGGACAGATCCTAAATATACATTCGGCGTGGTACATGCTCATGGAGCAATTCGGAAAGAACATGGATTGCTGACCGCTCAGTGAAAACACAAAGTATGCTGAAGAAATTTTAAAATTGTTAGAGGCTGTAAAACAACCAGAAAAGGTAGCTATCATGCATTGTCAGGGACACCAAAAGGGGAACAGCGATTTTGAAATTGGAAAATCGATTGGCAGAGGCTAAGCAGGCAGCTGAAATAACTGAGGTGAAGGCATTGTCTTTGATACCAGACGGTAAAATCCAAACTATATCCAAATTATACAAAAGAAGACTTAAAATTAATTGAAGATTTGAAAGGTAAAATGAAACCAGATGGATGAGTATATTTAAAAGATAACCACATAGTAATACCCTCTAGTTTGACATGGCCCATAGTTCTTACAGAACACAATAAAACGCATTGGGGAGCTGGCACACCGCATAAGAGCCTGAGTCCGACATTAGTGGGACGATATGATAAAACAAGTAACTCAACAATGTAGCATTTGCTTACACAATAACCCCAATACCAAGAATAGAATAAAATTTGGAATAATCGGTAAAGGAAATTATTCGGGGCAACAGTGGCAAATTGATTTTTCAGAACTCCCTAGAAAAGGGGGGTATCATTATTTACTGGTTCTGACTGACACGTTTTCAGGAAGGCCTGAAGCCTTTCCCTGTCGAACAAACAAAGCAAGAGAAGTGGTTAAAGTCTTGTTAAATGAAATAATACCATGCTTTGGGATTCTAGTAGCAATGTCTTCTGATAGAGTTTCACATTTTTGTGCGCAAGTGGTAGACCAGATAAGTAAGATTCTAAAGATAGATTGGCAACTGCATACTCCTTATAGACCACAGGCAAGTGGACAGGTAGAAAAAATGAACCATTTAATTAAACAATAAATAGCTAAAATTGGATAAGAAGCTAATTTGTCATGGCCTCAATCCCTCCCTTTAGCATTACTTGGAATTAGATTTAAACCTAGAATAAAAGGAAATTTGAGTCCCTTCAAAATCTTATATGGAAGGCCATAGCAATTTCTATTTAGTGGAGAGGACCTAACGCAGTTAGGATCAGAACATTTATATGCTTATATAACTGAACTTCAGAAACAATTAAATAAAGTACATAAATTTGTTTTAGGGACCAGGGCTAGAGGGTTGGATCAACCAATCCACCCCTTTAAGCTCGGGGATTTTATTTTTATAAAGACTTTTTCAGGACAACCCGTGCAGGAAAAATGGAAGGAAAGTGGATGGGAGCATACCAAGTATTACTGACAACACACACCGCCATTAAGATTAAGAAGCAAGCAGCTTGGATCCACAATTCAAGGGTGAAGAAGGCCCCGGCGAGGATATGGACCACCACTCCAATTGGACCAACAAAATTACGGTTTTCCAGATCCTAATGATTGCAGGGGTGCGGTTCTCGGATTTGGGGTGGGCAACTTGGGATGAGAACTTACACCTGACCTTAATACAAACAATTTCTCAAGTAACTAATAAGACGAACTGTTGGGTATGCACCCATCTGCCACAGCATGGGAATAAGGGTGTATCGTTAATTGGGATTCCCTTGCCTGCAAACTTATCTTGGACTAATTTGTGGGAAAACACATCTCGGGGTCGAAAACATTAAGCAGTTTTGGAACTAGAAGTGAGTAGCTTCATGCCGTTAGAATCCTATTATGTATGTGTACAAAGGTGTAACCCGCCTAAGGGTATAGGAAAACAGCATTGTATAAATACGGATACTACTTATGTGGGAAATCAGACATCTTGTAATTGAACAATTGATATTAGTACGACTAGCGGCTGGACAAATTCAACCAGCTGGACGGTTCCAGAAGGAAAAGGGTGGTATTGGCTATGCAATGATACAGCCCGTAAGGTCTTGCCTGAGAATTGGAAGGGAACTTGCACTCTTGGAGCGGTAGTCCCCAATATGACAGTACATGATGTAGTGCCTCGAGGTTACTTGAGAAATCATATCCGGAGAATCAGATGAAAAATTAACAATCCATTGGTAGAGAGACACACCCCTTTTCATAGTTTTGTGCGATGGTTTATCCCATGGTTAGGAGTGAGTGAATTGGAAAAGGCAATAGTTAATATTTCTGCAATTATAGAGAAGTTAGAAAACAAAATTCTGGATGCTATAAAGGCTCAACAAGAAGAGATATCTAGTTTATCACAGGTAGTATTCCAAAATCGGATGGCCCTAGACTTGTTACTGGCCACTCAAGGGGGAGTCTGTACAGTAATAAACACAAGTTGTTGTATGTATGTAGATCAGAGTGGAAGGATCTCTACCGACCTGGAAGAAATATGGAAGCAGACCAGGATCCTACATGAGATCAGTAAAGATGATCTTTCATGGAGTTTTAGTGAACTATGGAATAAGTTAACCTCCTGGTTGCCCAATTTCCAATGGTTGAAACAAGTATTCATTGCTCTAATCGTATTAGTAGTGTTAGGAATATTTGTGTGCATGTTGTTTAGATGCCTGCTTTGTTGTGTTACTGTAAATAATGGAAGTATCTGATGCAAAAGAATTTGCATGGGAAAAGAAAAGGGGGGATTGATTAAGGAGGTATTGGGGAGGCAAGGACAATCCCCAGACAAGGACTGTATATCTCGAAACAAGACACTGGAACTCATGATAAGGAAGCGGCAGGCGGACAGAGAAACGAATGTAAGGACTATAAATCTCGAAACTGGACATTGGAATTCATTATAAAGATACAACAAACGGGAGAATTAGCAACAACCAGCTCTTGCAATTAAGAAACATGCCAATTCAGCAGATTCCTGACCAAAGGTGAAAAGTACGCTGTGAGGAAGACTCGGGGTCTTCCTCCCAAAGACCCCTGCCCACGTCCCAAAGACCCCTGCCCACAATTCTTGGAAGGCTCTGCGCAGGCGCAAGGTGCCAAAAGGCTAATTAGCATGAGAAGCGAGGGAAGGCGGGGATAGGTAATGCATATGTATAGGTGCTTGTAGAATATTGATAGATTGATTGTATAAATTCAAGACTGCTTTCTGCTTTGGGTATGCACGATAGGTGGAGAGATCCCCCGTGCATCCAGCGCTGCAATAAAGAATATACCACTTAAAGGAATTTCGGCTTCGATCTTTGAATCAATTTGGCGACCCAGATGGGACAACCTCTCTGCCGGACTGCAGGACCTGCTGGGAACAGGACTCCCTAGGGTACCCCCGGGATTTCCCGGAGGGACTCCTTGACTCACCGGATCACTGCGGAGGCAGACAAGGACCCCATCATTGTAAGTGAGTATATTCTTTATTCTGGTTTGGTTTTCTGGTAGACCGGTCATCTGGAACTGTCTGTAAGTCAGAAGGTGATCTTCTGCGAGGCAGTGTTTGGTATATACTTTGTGGTTAGCACCGTAAGTACATGTTTGGGGACCTTAAGGAAGGAGCTCGCTTTAAGGTCCATCTGGAATTGTGTTGTCTATTTCGGTTTTCTGACTCATGGAGTATGGTATTTAACTCTGGTTCTTGTTACTGCGATTTTGGCTATTTTCCTGGTGGTAATAGTAGGTTCGTGGCATTGTTATAAGAAAGATATCGTTACGGTGTTACACAGTTCGGTTTTCTGACTTCTCGCATGTGGAATTTGACTCTGACTATTGTTACTGTGATTTTGGCAATATTGCTGGTAATAGTAGTTTTGTGGCATCGCTACTGAAAGATATTGCGTGCCCGTATTTTTGTGAGTGATACGTTTTGTGATACGCTTTTGTAAGTAACGTGTGTATTCTGAAAGTGTAAACTGGAAACTGGGGGGGCAAACAAGCAGTGAAATTTTAAAGAAAAGTGTGTTAGGATGTGTTTTAAGTCACTGGAAGGATATTGGAGGATCTGCCGGTGGAAGTGTGAACAGGAAAACATTGATAAAATATCGTAATCAGTGGTGGCCGCTTTATAAGCTGGAATGTGGAGAAAAGTGGCCCCTAAACGGAACTTTAAACTATAATATTTTGCTACAGTTAATGTTGTTTTTTGAGAAGCAGAACAGGATGAAATGTTGTATACTGATGTTTCAGCATCTTGGTGGGAAAAGGTAGGGAATTAAGTTGGCCCCTGACTGAACCTTTGATGTTGGCATTAGAGAAGTACAGGCTGGAGAAAGATAAAGGAAGTGTTAAAAGGGTTGTTGAAAGTGTTAAAGGTGTTTGAAGTTGAATGAGCAGGGAAAGAGGATGTAGGAATGTTAATAGTTCTGCCTCTGCCCGAGGCAGAGATCTTAAAATCATGGGTGTTAGCCCTTTAGGGCAAAGGGACCATGATCGGTCCGAGAGAGTTGTCACAGAAACAGAAAAGAGGTACACTCTTAAAACAACCTGAGTTCATGTGCGAGCTCAGATTGCTGATGGGACCGTTCAGGGAACTGTGGACAATTGCATTCCCCGACCGACCCCCACTAAGACCCGAATCATCCTGAAAATTATGAACGGTTAAGTAAATACTAAAACCTGGATGAATTGGGAATTGAGAATATGCTTCCAACAAGGTCTAAAAGAAAGCCCTATGGAATTTTTGGACCAACTCTGAAATGTAATGAAAATAAATAAATAAATAACTAAATAAATAAAACAAAACGGTTTGGACCTGGCTTTGGAGGACAAATTGACTAGCCTTTTCCTAGGGTAATCAACCCCTGATTTCAACAGGAATAACGGGGACCTGGGGAATCTACCCTAGCGGATCCTCCACTGGTTATAATGAAGCTAGGGGAGGAATGGAAGTGAAATTTCTTATTGCTATGGGGCAACGTATTCAGTTCTAAATCAAGCATTAATGCCTTCACAGAATTATTATGTTAGGGTAAAAGGTGTGTCGTGGTTTAACCTGGCCGGCAGCTAAACACCACGCAGCTGTTCGCTCCCCCTCCCCCTCCCTCTCTGGGATGGGGGAGAGAAATGGAAAGTGAAGCCCGTGAGTTGAGATAAAGACAGTTTAATAAGACAAAATAATAATAATAGTAATAATAATAATAATAATAATAATAATAATAATAATAATAATAATACAATGATGATAATAGTACCACTAGTAATAATGTGTACAAACAAGTGATGCACAATGCAATTGCTCACCACCCGCTGACCGATGCCCAGCCTAACCCCGAGCAGTCCGGCCCCCTCCCCCTGGCTAGCCACCCCTATGTATTGTTTAGCCTGACGTCAGATGCTATGGAATACCCCTTTGGCTAGTTTGGGTCACCTGTCCTGGGTCTGTCCCCTCCCAGCTCTTACTGCACCCCCAGCCTGCCTGTTGGCAGGACAGAGCAAGAAGCTGAGATGTCCTTGGCTTGGTATAAGCATTGCTCTGCAACAACTGAAACATCGGGGTGTTATCAGCACTCTTCTCATCCTAAGCCAAAACATAGCATTCTCCCAGCTACTAGGAAGAAAATTAATTCTGTTCTAACTGAAACCAGGACAAGGTGTAACCGAAAAGGCTTATTTTTGTGAACCTTTGAAGTACAAGTTAGGGAAACAATGGGGCATACACAGATTTTTATCTATGCCTAGCTCCTCATGGGCACTCTTAGGTAGAGATTTATTAGAGCAAGTAGGAGCAGAAATTGTCTTTGAAAAAGGGAAAATGGAATTAAGAACAGGAGAAGAACAACTAATAAATGTGTTAAGCTTGGCACTAATACAAACTGACCCTAAAAGTGAAATACCTTTAGAGATCACAGATCAAGTATGTCCAGGAGTTTGGGCTACCGAAGTCCCTGGAAGAGCTAAAAATGTGACCTTAATAATTATTAAATTAAAGCCAGGAGAGAAACCCGTTAAGGTTAAGTAATATCCTTTGAGGATAGAAGATAGGAAAGGAATTAAAGAGATAATTGATAAAGTTTTACAGTATGGATTATTGATTGAATGTGAATCAGAATACAATTCAGCCATATTGCCAATTAAAAAGGCAGATGAAAAAGCTATAGGCTAGTTCAGGATTTGAGGGCCATAAATAAAATCACTGAGGATATACATCCAGTAGTGGCAAACCCTTATACTTTGCTGACTAAATTAAAGAATAGTCAAGTCTGGTTTACCGTACTGGATTTAAAAGATGCCTTCTTCTGCCTAGGCTTAGCCACAGAAAGCCAAAACCTATTCGCCTTTGAATGGGAAAATCCCGATTCAGGCAGAAAGACGCAGCTTACGTGGACATTACTACCTCAAGGATTCAAGAATAGCCCCACTATTTTTGGAAACCAATTAGCAAGGGAACTCGAAACATGGATACCTCCGGACACTGAAGGTGCTTTGTTACAATATGTAGATGATCTCTTAATAGCTACCGAGACTAAAGGGAGTTGTATTCAATGGACTATAAGTCGTCTTAATTTTCTGGGTTTAAATGGATATCAAGTCTCTTGACAGAAAGTCCAGCTGGCTCAACAAAGTGTGACCTATCTGGGATTTGACATTTCGGAAGGACAACGAGAACTAGGAACTGAACATAAGGAAGTCATTTGCCGGACTCCAGAACCTCAAATGGTAAAGGAGCTACAAAGCTTTTTAGGAATGACAGGTTGGTGTCGCCTTTGGATTTATAATTATGGACTATTGGTAAAGCCTCTATGTGAATTGATAAAGATTAACCAGTCAAAGTTAGTCTGGACTGGAGAAGCACAAAAAGTCTTTAAACAACTTAAACAAGAATTGATGATTTTGAAATATCAAGCAATATTGGTAGAACAGGACGACGTGGAGATTGTGATAATTCATATTGTGAATCTAGCCTCTTTTCTTAGTGATGCTCCGGCACAAGCTGTGATTCACGATTGTTTAGAAACTCTAGAGACTGTGTATTCCAGCCGACCAGACCTTAAGGAGGAGCCCATGGAAGATGCGGAAGAAACTTGGTTCACGGATGGGAGCAGTTTTGTTACGCAAAGACAACGTAAAGCTGGATATGCTATAACAACTACTCAGCAGGTAATCGAGTCTAAGCCTTTACCCCCTGGAACATCAGCTCAAAAGGCGGAGATAGTTGCTCTCACGAGAGCATTGGAACTGGCAGCGGGAAAAAGGGTAAATATTTGGACAGATCCTAAATATACATTCGGCGTGGTACATGCTCATGGAGCAATTCGGAAAGAACATGGATTGCTGACCGCTCAGTGAAAACACAAAGTATGCTGAAGAAATTTTAAAATTGTTAGAGGCTGTAAAACAACCAGAAAAGGTAGCTATCATGCATTGTCAGGGACACCAAAAGGGGAACAGCGATTTTGAAATTGGAAAATCGATTGGCAGAGGCTAAGCAGGCAGCTGAAATAACTGAGGTGAAGGCATTGTCTTTGATACCAGACGGTAAAATCCAAACTATATCCAAATTATACAAAAGAAGACTTAAAATTAATTGAAGATTTGAAAGGTAAAATGAAACCAGATGGATGAGTATATTTAAAAGATAACCACATAGTAATACCCTCTAGTTTGACATGGCCCATAGTTCTTACAGAACACAATAAAACGCATTGGGGAGCTGGCACACCGCATAAGAGCCTGAGTCCGACATTAGTGGGACGATATGATAAAACAAGTAACTCAACAATGTAGCATTTGCTTACACAATAACCCCAATACCAAGAATAGAATAAAATTTGGAATAATCGGTAAAGGAAATTATTCGGGGCAACAGTGGCAAATTGATTTTTCAGAACTCCCTAGAAAAGGGGGGTATCATTATTTACTGGTTCTGACTGACACGTTTTCAGGAAGGCCTGAAGCCTTTCCCTGTCGAACAAACAAAGCAAGAGAAGTGGTTAAAGTCTTGTTAAATGAAATAATACCATGCTTTGGGATTCTAGTAGCAATGTCTTCTGATAGAGTTTCACATTTTTGTGCACAAGTGGTAGACCAGATAAGTAAGATTCTAAAGATAGATTGGCAACTGCATACTCCTTATAGACCACAGGCAAGTGGACAGGTAGAAAAAATGAACCATTTAATTAAACAATAAATAGCTAAAATTGGATAAGAAGCTAATTTGTCATGGCCTCAATCCCTCCCTTTAGCATTACTTGGAATTAGATTTAAACCTAGAATAAAAGGAAATTTGAGTCCCTTCAAAATCTTATATGGAAGGCCATAGCAATTTCTATTTAGTGGAGAGGACCTAACGCAGTTAGGATCAGAACATTTATATGCTTATATAACTGAACTTCAGAAACAATTAAATAAAGTACATAAATTTGTTTTAGGGACCAGGGCTAGAGGGTTGGATCAACCAATCCACCCCTTTAAGCTCGGGGATTTTATTTTTATAAAGACTTTTTCAGGACAACCCGTGCAGGAAAAATGGAAGGAAAGTGGATGGGAGCATACCAAGTATTACTGACAACACACACCGCCATTAAGATTAAGAAGCAAGCAGCTTGGATCCACAATTCAAGGGTGAAGAAGGCCCCGGCGAGGATATGGACCACCACTCCAATTGGACCAACAAAATTACGGTTTTCCAGATCCTAATGATTGCAGGGGTGCGGTTCTCGGATTTGGGGTGGGCAACTTGGGATGAGAACTTACACCTGACCTTAATACAAACAATTTCTCAAGTAACTAATAAGACGAACTGTTGGGTATGCACCCATCTGCCACAGCATGGGAATAAGGGTGTATCGTTAATTGGGATTCCCTTGCCTGCAAACTTATCTTGGACTAATTTGTGGGAAAACACATCTCGGGGTCGAAAACATTAAGCAGTTTTGGAACTAGAAGTGAGTAGCTTCATGCCGTTAGAATCCTATTATGTATGTGTACAAAGGTGTAACCCGCCTAAGGGTATAGGAAAACAGCATTGTATAAATACGGATACTACTTATGTGGGAAATCAGACATCTTGTAATTGAACAATTGATATTAGTACGACTAGCGGCTGGACAAATTCAACCAGCTGGACGGTTCCAGAAGGAAAAGGGTGGTATTGGCTATGCAATGATACAGCCCGTAAGGTCTTGCCTGAGAATTGGAAGGGAACTTGCACTCTTGGAGCGGTAGTCCCCAATATGACAGTACATGATGTAGTGCCTCGAGGTTACTTGAGAAATCATATCCGGAGAATCAGATGAAAAATTAACAATCCATTGGTAGAGAGACACACCCCTTTTCATAGTTTTGTGCGATGGTTTATCCCATGGTTAGGAGTGAGTGAATTGGAAAAGGCAATAGTTAATATTTCTGCAATTATAGAGAAGTTAGAAAACAAAATTCTGGATGCTATAAAGGCTCAACAAGAAGAGATATCTAGTTTATCACAGGTAGTATTCCAAAATCGGATGGCCCTAGACTTGTTACTGGCCACTCAAGGGGGAGTCTGTACAGTAATAAACACAAGTTGTTGTATGTATGTAGATCAGAGTGGAAGGATCTCTACCGACCTGGAAGAAATATGGAAGCAGACAAGGATCCTACATGAGATCAGTAAAGATGATCTTTCATGGAGTTTTAGTGAACTATGGAATAAGTTAACCTCCTGGTTGCCCAATTTCCAATGGTTGAAACAAGTATTCATTGCTCTAATCGTATTAGTAGTGTTAGGAATATTTGTGTGCATGTTGTTTAGATGCCTGCTTTGTTGTGTTACTGTAAATAATGGAAGTATCTGATGCAAAAGAATTTGCATGGGAAAAGAAAAGGGGGGATTGATTAAGGAGGTATTGGGGAGGCAAGGACAATCCCCAGACAAGGACTGTATATCTCGAAACAAGACACTGGAACTCATGATAAGGAAGCGGCAGGCGGACAGAGAAACGAATGTAAGGACTATAAATCTCGAAACTGGACATTGGAATTCATTATAAAGATACAACAAACGGGAGAATTAGCAACAACCAGCTCTTGCAATTAAGAAACATGCCAATTCAGCAGATTCCTGACCAAAGGTGAAAAGTACGCTGTGAGGAAGACTCGGGGTCTTCCTCCCAAAGACCCCTGCCCACGTCCCAAAGACCCCTGCCCACAATTCTTGGAAGGCTCTGCGCAGGCGCAAGGTGCCAAAAGGCTAATTAGCATGAGAAGCGAGGGAAGGCGGGGATAGGTAATGCATATGTATAGGTGCTTGTAGAATATTGATAGATTGATTGTATAAATTCAAGACTGCTTTCTGCTTTGGGTATGCACGATAGGTGGAGAGATCCCCCGTGCATCCAGCGCTGCAATAAAGAATATACCACTTAAAGGAATTTCGGCTTCGATCTTTGAATCAATTTGGCAACCCAGATGGGACAACCTCTCTGCCGGACTGCAGGACCTGCTGGGAACAGGACTCCCTAGGGTACCCCCGGGATTTCCCGGAGGGACTCCTTGACTCACCGGATCACTGCGGAGGCAGACAAGGACCCCATCATTGTAAGTGAGTATATTCTTTATTCTGGTTTGGTTTTCTGGTAGACCGGTCATCTGGAACTGTCTGTAAGTCAGAAGGTGATCTTCTGCGAGGCAGTGTTTGGTATATACTTTGTGGTTAGCACCGTAAGTACATGTTTGGGGACCTTAAGGAAGGAGCTCGCTTTAAGGTCCATCTGGAATTGTGTTGTCTATTTCGGTTTTCTGACTCATGGAGTATGGTATTTAACTCTGGTTCTTGTTACTGCGATTTTGGCTATTTTCCTGGTGGTAATAGTAGGTTCGTGGCATTGTTATAAGAAAGATATCGTTACGGTGTTACACAGTTCGGTTTTCTGACTTCGCGCATGTGGAATTTGACTCTGACTATTGTTACTGTGATTTTGGCAATATTGCTGGTAATAGTAGTTTTGTGGCATCGCTACTGAAAGATATTGCGTGCCCGTATTTTTGTGAGTGATACGTTTTGTGATACGCTTTTGTAAGTAACGTGTGTATTCTGAAAGTGTAAACTGGAAACTGGGGGGGCAAACAAGCAGTGAAATTTTAAAGAAAAGTGTGTTAGGATGTGTTTTAAGTCACTGGAAGGATATTGGAGGATCTGCCGGTGGAAGTGTGAACAGGAAAACATTGATAAAATATCGTAATCAGTGGTGGCCGCTTTATAAGCTGGAATGTGGAGAAAAGTGGCCCCTAAACGGAACTTTAAACTATAATATTTTGCTACAGTTAATGTTGTTTTTTGAGAAGCAGAACAGGATGAAATGTTGTATACTGATGTTTCAGCATCTTGGTGGGAAAAGGTAGGGAATTAAGTTGGCCCCTGACTGAACCTTTGATGTTGGCATTAGAGAAGTACAGGCTGGAGAAAGATAAAGGAAGTGTTAAAAGGGTTGTTGAAAGTGTTAAAGGTGTTTGAAGTTGAATGAGCAGGGAAAGAGGATGTAGGAATGTTAATAGTTCTGCCTCTGCCCGAGGCAGAGATCTTAAAATCATGGGTGTTAGCCCTTTAGGGCAAAGGGACCATGATTGGTCCGAGAGAGTTGTCACAGAAACAGAAAAGAGGTACACTCTTAAAACAACCTGAGTTCATGTGCGAGCTCAGATTGCTGATGGGACCGTTCAGGGAACTGTGGACAATTGCATTCCCCGACCGACCCCCACTAAGACCCGAATCATCCTGAAAATTATGAACGGTTAAGTAAATACTAAAACCTGGATGAATTGGGAATTGAGAATATGCTTCCAACAAGGTCTAAAAGAAAGCCCTATGGAATTTTTGGACCAACTCTGAAATGTAATGAAAATAAATAAATAAATAAATAACTAAATAAATAAATAAAACAAAACGGTTTGGACCTGGCTTTGGAGGACAAATTGACTAGCCTTTTCCTAGGGTAATCAACCCCTGATTTCAACAGGAATAACGGGGACCTGGGGAATCTACCCTAGCGGATCCTCCACTGGTTATAATGAAGCTAGGGGAGGAATGGAAGTGAAATTTCTTATTGCTATGGGGCAACGTATTCAGTTCTAAATCAAGCATTAATGCCTTCACAGAATTATTATGTTAGGGTAAAAGGTGTGTCGTGGTTTAACCTGGCCGGCAGCTAAACACCACGCAGCTGTTCGCTCCCCCTCCCCCTCCCCCCTCCCCCATCCAGCGCTGCAATAAAGAATATACCACTTAAAGGAATTTCGGCTTCGATCTTTGAATCAAGGCTAGATAGGATGGGGCTTCAGGCACCTCTTCACCTGAGGAAACACACTGCCATCAGGCACCGCTGTGCCAGACAAGCTTGTTTTGCTAGAACACCCTACTCAGATGCACTGTGGCATTCAAGTGAACTGCTTTCATGCAAATATAACGACTGATGTTACAACCCACCTTGCCTGTGGCACCTGATGAACAGAAGAGTAAGCCACCGCAGCGCTTCAAAACCATCCCTGCACGTGCCGCTCCTTGTCGCTCTCTGGCCTTATCTCATATCCTTATCCACTTCTGTGGAGAGCCTGCCACGGCACCTGCAAAGCAAGACGGACACCTTTCATAGTCACCTTGTGCTACTTGGTCGTTCTGCTCCAACCCAGCTCATGACCAGCCCCTCTTCTTACACAGCTCTTCAGAGTGCAGTTTGCTCCTTTGAGCCTGTGCGAGACACCTGTGAAAGAAAAAGAAACGCATAGGCCGATGCAGCATCCAAAGACACAGCACAACTAGGTAAGTTACTCTCATCTGCTCCCTTACCTCTGCCGCTTACCAGCCCCCGAGGCAGATGCTTCAATCTACCCTCTTCAAACATCTACAACACCTCTAAAAGACAAAGAGGGGATGCCTAGAGGAACAGTGAGACCTACAACACAACAACTGCTACATCTGTTCCTCACTCACCTTGCCAGAGGCAGCTCTGCGTGTGACGTCCCAGGTTGTACACTGCGTTACCTAACCCTTACCGTAACCCTTACCCTAACCCTTCTCACCCTTACCATTACCCAAATCCTTACCTTTACTTTTTCCTTACCCTTACTCTTTCCTTTAACCATAACCTTACCCTTACCCTAATCCTTACCCTTAACCTAACCCTAACCCTAAACCTTACCCCAACCCTTACCCTGACCCTTACATTAACCCTAACCCTTACCCTAAACCTTACACTTACTCTTAACATTAACCTTACACTTAACCTTTAGCTAATACTTAACCTTACGTTTTTCTCACCCTAACCCTATAATTAACCATAACCATTACCCTAACACTTAACCTTACCCTTACAATAAGCCATACAACAACACTTAAATGTACACTTACGCTTACAGTTACCCTAGGAATTACTCGTTCAATTACTCCTACCCTTACCCTTACACTTACCCTTACCCTTCTGCATACCATTACCCTTACCCTAAACCTTACACTTACCCTTATCCTTACCCTAACCCTAACCCTCACCCTTACCATTAACCATACCCTTACTCTTCTCCTTACCCTAAACCTTACCCCAACCCTTACCCTGACCCTTACATTAACCCTAACCCTTATCCTAAACCTTACACTTACTCTTAACCTTAACCTTACCCTTAACCTTAACCTAATCCTTACCCTTACGTTTCCCTCACCATAAGCCTAAAATTTACCCTAACCATTACCCTAACACCCTTACCCTAACCCTTACTCTAACCCTTACAATGGCTTATGGTAAGGTTAAGGGTAAGGTTTATGTTAAGGTTAAGCGTAAGGGTAACGGATAGAGTAAGGGTAAGGGTAAGGTTAAGGGTAACGGTAAGGTTAAGGGTACAAATATGTGTTAGGGTATGGGTTATGGTATGGGTAAGAATTAGGGTAAGTATAAGAGTAAGGGTAAGTGTAAGGGTACAGGTCAGGGTAAGGGTTAGAGTAAGGGTTAGGGTTAGGGTTAGGGTAAGGTTAAGTGTTAGGGTAATGGTTAGGGTTAGTTTTAGGGTTAAAGTCAGGAAAACGTATGCGTAAGTATTAGGTGAATGTTAAGGGTAAGGTTAAGGTTAAGTGTAAGTGTAAGGTTTAGGGTAAGGGTTTCGGTTAATGTAAGGGTCAGGGTAAGGGTTGGGGTAAGGTTTAGGGTAAGGGTTAGGTTAAGGATAAGTGTTAGGGTAAGGTTAATGGTAACTGTAAGTGTAAAGGTAAGGGTTAGGGTAAGGGTAAGAATAAGGGTATGGGTAATGGTAAGGATGAGGGTTAGGATAAGGGTAAGTGTAAGGTTTAGATTTAGGCTAAGGGTAAGTGTAGCAGAAAGGGTAAGCTTTACGGTAAGGTTTAAGGTTTAGGGTTAGGTTAAGGGTAAAGGTAAGGTTAAGGGTACGGGTCACGGTAAAGGTTAGAGTAAGGGTTTGTGTAAGGGTAAGGGTAAGGGTTAGGATAAATGTAAGGGTGCTGCACAGAATTATCTGAGAATGAAAGCTGCTTTCCAGTAATTCAGAAAGCCAAGTTACGTCTCAGCCTTGAGCATCTCGGGCTTTTGGGCCTGTCTGTAACATTTGGCACCAGCACTAATACTTCTTTTGGCATATGTTTAGCGTTTGGGGCCTGTGTCTGGGATTTGGGCCCTGTCTCGAACCACTGGGGCTTTGTCCTGGGTTTTGGAGCCTGCCTCTAGAGTTCAGGGCCTGTGATTAGGCTTTTGGGGTCTGTGTCTGGGGGCTGGTATCTGAGGGCAAGGGGGGAGCTGCTTGTAGACCCTTGGGGCCAGCATTGAGGGGGTTGGGAGCTGACTCTACACCTTTGGGGCCTGCTTCTGGGGGCGGGGGGGGGGGTTGAGACCAGCATCTGGGGGAGGGGTGGGAGCTCTTTGTATTCCTTTGGAGCCTGTGTTGGGGGGGGGGGGGGGGGCGGAAGGGGAGGGTTGGTTGGGAGGTGCTTGTACACTGTTGGAGCCTGGGTTGAGGGAGGAGGTTTGGAGCTGCTTCTACACCTTTGGGCCTGGCATCGGGGGTAGGGGGTTGGGTGCTGGTTGTAGGGGCCTGTGTTTGGGGGGGGGGGGCTTGGGACCTGCGTCTGGGGGAGGGGTGGGAGCTGCTTGTACACCTTTGGGGCCTGCATGTGTGGGGGGTCAGGGCCTGTGTCTAGCGGGCTGGGAACTGCTTGTACAATGTAGGAATCTGTTTCTGCAGGGTGGCTGGGAGCTGTTTGTACAACTTTGGGGCCAGCATCTGGGGGTGGCTGGGAGCTGCCTGTACACTGTAGGGGCCTGTGTTTGTGGGGGGCTTGGGGGCCTCCCTCGGGGGGGGAGGGGAGGGTTGGGAGCTGCTTGTATAGGGTAGGGGGCCTGCCTGGCAGGGGTTGGGAGCTGCTTGTAGAATTTGGGTCGCTGTGTCTGGGGGGGCGGCTGGGGCCTGTGTCTCAGGGGTGTTGGGAACTGGTTGTACACCTTTGGGTCCTGTCTCTGGGGGGGAGCTACTTGTACACTTCTGGGGTCTGTATTTGAGGGGGTTTGGGAGCTGCTTGTGCACTTTTGGACCTATGTTTAGGGGGGTTGGGAGTTGCTTGTGCATTCTAGGTGCCTCCCTTTTGAGAAGGGTTGGGGCCTGCATCTGTGGGTGGTTGGGAGCTGCTTGTACACTATAGGGGCCATGGTCTTGGAGGGGGGTCTGGGCTGTTTATACACCTTTGTGGCCTGTGTTTGGGGGGGGGGGGGTGGGCCTGTGCCTGGGGAAGTTGGGAGCTGTTTGTTCACTCTAGGAGCCTCCATTTGGGGGTCTTTGGGGCCTCCCTTTGAGGGGGAGGGAGTTGGGAGTTGGTTGTACACCTCCGCATCCCATGTCTTGGGGGGGGTGGGGGGAGTGGGACCGGTCTCTGAAGGGGCGGGTTGTGAGCTGCTTGTACACCTGTGTCGGGGGGGATGGTAGGGGGGGTGGTGGGGGGCGGGCCTGGGTCTTGGGCCAGTGTCTGGGTGGAGTCCAGTTCTTGGGAGGGGGTGGTGGGGTAGGAGCTGCTTGTGGGCAGTTGGGGTCTGCATCTGGGTGTGGTTGGTGCCTGCTTCTGTTGGCAGTTTGGGGCATGCTTGTAGACTTGTGCAGCCTGGGTTTGGGGGCTTTACTGTAACGTTTGGGGCCTGCATTTTTGCTTTGGGATGCATCTTGAGCTTTTGAGGCCTAGCAGTAGCATTTGGGGCCTGCATCTGGGGCTTTTCTGTAGCATTTTGGTTGCGTATTTGTGATTTGGGGCCTGTATCGTGGGTTTTGCCTTTTTTGTAGTTTCCATCTTTGTGTGTGTGTGTTTCGTTGTTGGTTGTCTGGGGTTAGGGGCAGTTTGGGGTTTGGATTAAGGTCAGTGTCATTAGCGTTAGGGGGTTGATAATAAGGGTTAGGGTTGTGGTTAGAGTTGCTATGTTTAAGGGGAATAAGGACTTCAGGGTAAGGGGATCAAGGTTGTGGGAATAAAAATGTTGTTTTTGCGCAGTTACATCCTGTAGAGGGAAGGAAGGTGGTATTGAGATATGCTTGCAGTGATAAGACAGCTTAACAGTGTGAAATGAGTTCATCTGATTCGTGTCAATATGGAACAATGCTAGGGCCGCATGATATGATGAAAAGTCTGAGAAAACCAGAGTGGTTAATGTATATAGTTCTTGTATCTTGCAAAGGAATGGTCCATCAATTCGGGTCAATAGAGGATAAGAGAACAAAGGGGTTTCAGAATAACTGCTAACTATTACAACTGTTGATGGGACACTATGCAAGTGTCTGCCATCCAGCCAAGATGGACAAAGGAGATGGACAAGAGAAAAGCCTGGGAGGAAGACTACGAGCCTTCAGTACGAGCGGCCCCCAGAGGGACCACCGGAGACTGATAACGCCTGCACCAGTGGGAGGGTTTGGATTCTGGGAACTAATTAGAATAACCCTGCCTTTTGTAGAAGTAGTAATGAATATGTATTAGCCTAGCAGCATAAAAACCAGCCGCCTGATGTAACTTGTGTGCGTCTTGGTGGAGCAGAGACTCCTGGCGCACCCAGCGCTGCTTGCTTACCTCTATTCATTTAATAAATTGTAAATTTCAATTGCAATCCTATTTGGGACCCAGTCATTTATTACAAGTGGGCGCTCGTCCGGGAGGGCTTTGGTTCCTGATTTCTGGTTTGATCTAGGAGAGGCACCCCCACCATTTGGTGGCTGCTGTTTGAGTCAGGTCGGAACTAATGGCATCTTAAACCTGAATAAAGGTAAGCAAAGTTTCTGATTCTTTTTTTCAGCTCCCTTGCCAGCTGCAGCACTATATTTTGCCCGTAATTGTGTGTGTGAAGATCCGAACGAAGATGACGGAGTCGTAAGCATTTAAAGCATATACCGTTCGGTTGGGTGGGGTTCGGTTGCCTGTGTGTGTAAGAGTGTGACTGGGATGGAACTTAGTTCCGAAGCGATTGTGGAGGTCTTCTAACCGCGTTTTCAATCTCCCGTGAGGGACTTGGCTGGTGAAGGACCGAAGGGATTCCTATAGGATTTGTGGGTGTGTGATAGGTCCTCGACCCCCTGCAAGACACTCTTACTAAGGTAACCAAGGGCTGTGGGAATTGCCATAGTAAAATTCCTAGATGGGTCAGACAAAATCGAAGACCAGAGACCAGAAGAAAGGGAGCAAATTACCAGTCATACCACCAGAAAGTCCATTAGGAATAACGATTAGAAATTGGAATGATAGGGACCCCAGAAAAGGAAAAAGTAAATTAAAAATGGTCCAGGATTGTGTGACAGAATGGCCAAAGGAGCCTTTAAGACTACATGTCTTTTGGCCTGTTTTTGGATCCTTCGAAGACTGGATTTGCCAGGCCTTAAATATCCATGTTAATTCAAAGGAAGCTTTTAGCCAGGAAGAAAGTGATTATGCAGGATTATGGATCAGGAGGACTTCACGTCCTTTTCCAGCCTCAATATTTACACTAAAAGCAGGTAAGAAATTTGAAGAACAAGAAGAACATGAAAAAGAAAAAGAAGATAAACGTGAGCCGTTGGATAAGCTACCACCTCCATATCCTAACAATCCACCCCCGGCAGCTCCCCCTCCGGTGGCTGTGGTATCGCCACCAGTACCACCGTTGCCCCAGCTTCCACCACCAACAGCACCAGAATTAGACCGACCTCCGGCCGCATGCAGGAGAAGTAGGACGGACGTATCTGAGAGGGCTTCTCTATATCCCTTAAGGGAGGTAACTGGTGTATAACTGGTGCGCGTCTTGGTGGAGCAGAGACTCCCGGCGTACCCAGCACTGTTTGCTTACCTCTATTCATTCAGTGAATTGTAAACTTTGATTGTAATCCTATTTGGGACTTTTATTTATTATAACAGACAAGCTTGTAAAACGCAGACAACCAGAATCCTTACAGCAATTAGGTGGAAATCACGGCGTAAGAAACATTACCACCTCAAAGAGTAAAAACCTCAAAAGAAATGTGACTTGTAACAGGCCAGCAGCTGTGTATTTTCTGTGAAGCACCAGCTAGATTATGAACCTTGAATAGCACAGTTAAAGGGGAAACAGGGGAGGGTCCCGGTCCTCGGCAGAAAAAAAAAGTGTATAAACTGTGTATGGAATTAGTAGGCACCCTCCTGCTTGTGGGACACCCGCCATTGTAATCTCGAATAATAATGCTACTGTACTGAGATCCTCGACTCAGCCTATGCTATTTGCTACAGATTGATTCAGGGTTTTAAGGTTTCAGGGATTGGGCACTAGGGTTGGGTTTCAGGGTAAGGGGTTTCAGGGTTTATGTTTAGGATTTTAAGGTTTTTAGGGTTGGAGTTTTAACGGTTAGGGTTTTAAGGATTTGGGGGTTAGGGTTTTAAGGGTTTCAGGGTTAGCGTGTTAGGGTATTAGAGTTTTTTGGGTTGTAGTGTTGATATGTTTTTTAGGGTTAGAGTCCTAAGGTTTTATTTTTGGTCAGTTATTTACGGTTAGGGTTTTAAGATCTTTTTTTTTTTTTTTTTTTTTTTTCAGGTTAGGTTCTCCAGGTCCAGGGTTTTGAGTATCCTAATTTTGGGGGTTTGGATTTTGAGCATCTTAATTTTTGGGGTTAGGCTTTTGTGTGCCCTAATTTTTTGGGATCGGCTTTCAAGCATCCTAAGTAGTTGGGTTAGGGTTTTGAGCATCTTAATATTTTGGGTCTGGGTAATGAGCATCCTCAGTTTTCAGGATAGGGTTTTGAGCATCTTAATGTTTCCAGGATAGGGTTTGGAGCGTCCTAGTGTTTTGGGTTGGGGCTTTGAGCGTCCTAATGTTTTTGGGTTAGGGTTTGGAGCGTCCTAAATTTTCAGGATAGGGTTCTGAGCATCTCAGTGTTTCCAGGATAGGGTTTTGAGCGTCCTAAGTTTTTGGGATAGGTCTTTGAGCTTCCTAATGTTTTCCGGATAGGGTTTGGAGCATCTTAATGTTTTGGGTTTGGGTTTTGAGCGTCCGAATGTTTTTGGGTTAGGGCTTGGAGCGTCCTGTTTTCGGGATAGGGTTTGGAGCGTCCTAGTGTTTTCGGGATAGGGTTTTGAGCGTCCAAAGTTTTTGGGTTTGGGTTTTGAGCGTCCAAAGTGTTATAAGTTTCCCCCTTAATTAATTTTCAGAGAGCATTGTATTAATCATAGAAAGGAATTTATTGAGAAAGCAAACATCAAGCAAAACAGCACTGGGCAGCCGGGGAGTCTCAGCTCCGCCAACGGCACGCACCTCACCCCCGCCAAGGTCCCTTTTTATATCTTGCTAATTCCGGGATTACGCATCCTGGTATATTCTGCGACTGCGCGCACTGTTGCGCGGAAAAGAATTTTTAAGAATTTAAATCTCTTTAAAAAGAAAATTAAGCAAAAGAATTTTCATAGTGTCTAGGCAAGCATTATGCAGCTCCTTACTTCAGCAGGGAGCTTTCGCAACTCCCGCTCCTCAAACAGAACTCCTTGTTTTTATAATACAAAAGACAATGAACAAACATTTATGGTGTATTACCCTAAGTTTTTGGGTTAGGGTTTTTTGCGTCTTAATGTTTTGGGGTTAGGGTTTGGAGCGCCCTAAGTTTTTGGGCTAGGGCTTTGAGCATTCCTAACGTTTTGGGTTGGGTTTGGGTTTTGAGCATCCTAAGATTTTGGGTTGGGGGTTTTAGGCATAGGTCTTCAGGGGTTTAGTGTGGTAAATAGTTTGGGTTAGGTCTGTAGGGGTTTTGAGGTTTTTTGGATGTTAGGGCTTGAGGCTTTTTTTGTAAGGGCGGTGAGGGTTCCAGTGAGTGCTGGTAAATGCAGTTCTCGAGCACTCGGCCTGTGATTGGCCATGCTGGCTGTGCGGGGAATGCTGGTAGGTGTAGTTTTCCGGCAGTGGGAGGCCATGTTGTGTGCCCAGAGCATGCCGGGAGATGTAGTTCTCGGGACTCCAGACTTTCGGGAGGCCATGTTGCGTACCCAGAGTATGCCGGGAAATGTAGTTTTTGGATTCGGGATTTCCGGGAAGCCATGTTGAATGCCCAGAGCGTACCGGGAGATGTAGTTCTCGGGAACTAGGGTTAGGGTTAGGGGCTAGGGCTGGGGCTAGAGTTAGGGTTTCGGGTGAGGGTTGGGGTTGGGGGTTATTGTTAGGGTTAGGGCTAGGGTTAGGGGTTAGGGTTAGGGTTAGGATTAGGGTTAGGGTTAGGGGTTAGTGTTAGGGTTAGGGTTAGAGGGTTAGGGTTGTTAGTGTTAGGATTAGGGTTAGGGTTAGGGTTAGGGTTAGGGTTAAGGTTAGGGTTAGGGTTAGGGTTAGGGTTAGGTTTAGGGTTAGGGTTAGGGTTAGGGTTAGGTTAGGTTTAGGTTTAGGTTTAGGGTTAGGGTTAGGTTTAGGGTTAGGGTTAGGGTAAGGTTTAGGGTTCTGTTTGGATTAGGGTTAGGGTTAGGGTTAGGGTTAGTGTTAGGAATAGTGTTAGGGTTAGGGTTAGGGTTACGTTAGGGTTAGGTTTAGGGTAAGGGTTAGGGTTAGGTTTAGCTTTAGTGTTCGGGTTAGGGTTAGGGTTAGGGTTAGGATTAGGGTTTGAGCGTTAGGTTTAGATCCGCGGGCAGCCGTTAGGGTTAGGGTTAGGTTTAGGGTTGGGTTAGTGTTAGGGTTAGGTTAGGGTTAGGTTTAGTTTCTGACTACAGTAACTCGATCATCCAATAAAAATCATCCTTATTGTCTTTAGCAAAGCAATGGCTTCTATACCATCAATTAATTGTACATGCCCTTGGAAAAAGCCAAGGCAATACCTCCCTTGCTTGGAGCTGTATCCAAACGCAGTAATGTATACAATCTTTAGCAGCAGCTATTATTAGAGACAGGGAGAAGGAGGAACTTTGCCCACTGAAATTCGAAAATTTATTTGGGATAATGCTTCAGAATTTGAAAAAGATTTTCAAGCATGGTTGCAATTAGTCAACTTTACCCTTTATGCAGAAAATGATCAAATTGTGTCCTTTATACTTACTATAAGTAATGCCACCGTATACAATGTATAGCCAATCATTGCATTAGGACTCAATCATAATGGAACTATACTTTATACTAAAGGGCATAAAGTGTGGGCCCATCAAAAGGGAGGAAAGTGACAAACAATTGATGTAAATGCATGCATTGTGCGTGAACAAAAAAGTTCCATCTGTGAAAGTAACACGCTGGAATCCCAAGACATTTGTCTTGACACTGAGCAAAATATTTGACACGTTGAGATATATCCTAATGAAACCCTTGATACTGTACTTGTATATATTGGGAAAGGTTGTGTTTGCATGAGAAGTCATTGTGATTCTATAGTCGTAGATAATGCTGTGGTAGATACCAGTAATCACTTTAATGTTTGTGTTTGCAATTTTATCAAAATCTCAACCATATCACACTATCAGGTAGACCTGCGCAACAGGTATAAGGCCCTGGAGGCCGAAAGGCAATCGATGGATGGAAAAGGCTATAATCCCTCTCCACCAGAGATATTGGCAGGGTTGGAAAAGCCAACCCCCCCGTATAGTGACCACAGGCAGCAGGAAGAAAAGGTGAGTTTTAGTTGTGGGTGATTTATCAATCAGCGGAACAGAGGGTCCAATATGTAGAAGGGACCCTCCTCTAAGGGAAATCTGCTGCCTTCCTAGGGCCTGGGTTAGGACATCACAAGGAGGCTTCCCAGCTTGGTTCAACCGTCAGACTATTACCGATTGCTCGTCCTATATCTGGGAGGAGAAGGAGTGGCAACGCATAGCCTGTGAGCAATCAAAAGGGACTTCAAGGATTTGTCAATTTGTCAAAACTCAACGAAACGCAACGGAAACCACAAAACACGTCAAAAACACCCCAAAAGCGAACCGAATCAGAAGAAAAAAAGTGATTTAACAACCCAAAAAACCCTTAAACCTACCTGATGTTTTCCTAAATGTACAATCCACTCCCAACCACCAGAAAACCCAATGGAAACCCAAAAAAAACAAATGGAGACCTCAAAACACGTCAAAAACACCCCAAAAAAGAATGGGATAACCCCCCAAAACGAAAGAAAACCCCCCAAAAATAGATCCACCCCAAAAAAAGCCTAAACCTACCTGAAGTTCTCCAAAACCCACAATTTACACTTTTCCACCACCATGACAACAGAAAACGCAACGAAACCCAAAAGAGACACCAAAACATGTCAAAAACACCCCAAAAAAGAACGGGATCACCCCCAAAACTGGAAGAAAATTCCCCCCCAAAGAATTTACAATTTTCACCATGATGACCAACATGAACCAAACGAAAACCCAAAAGGAGACACCAAAACACGTCAAAAACACCCCAAAAAAGAAAGGGATCACCCGTAAACTGGAAGAAAATCCCCAAAAAGCACAGATCCAATCCCAAAACCAACCTAAACCTACCTGATGTTCTCCAAATCCCACAAATTTACCCTTTTCCACCATGATGACCACGGAAAACACAACGAAACCCAATGGAGACCCCAAAACACGTAAAAAACACCCCAAAAATGAATTGGATAAGCCCCCCCCCAAAAAAAAAAAACCAGAAGAAAACACCATATATCTTGAATCCACCCCAAAAGTCCCCCTAAACCTACCTGATGTTCTCCAAAACCCACTATTTACACTTTTCCACCATGATGACCACGGAAAACCCAATGAAACCCAACGGAGAACCCAAAACATGTCAGAAACACCCCAAAAAAGAACGGGATCACCCCAAAACTGGAACAAAATCCCCCAAAACCATAGATCCACTCCAAAAACACCCTAAATCTACCTGATGTTCTCCAAAACCCACAATTTACACTTTTCCAGCATGATGACCACGGAAAACCCAACGAAACCCAACGGAGACCCCAAAACACGTCAAAAACACACCAAAAATGAATTGGATCACCCCCCCCCAAAAAAAAAAACGGAAGAAAACCCCATATATCATGAATCCACCCCAAAAGTCCCCCAAAACCTACCTGATGTTCTCCAAAACCCACTATTTACACTTTTCCACCATGATGACCACGAGAAACCCAATGAAACCCAACGGAGACCCCAAAACACGTCAAAAACATGACAAAAACAACTGGATCACTAGAAAAACAACAGAAGAAAACCCTAAAAACCATGAATCTGCCCCAAAAGTCCTCATAAACCTACCTGATGTTCTCCAAAACCCACAATTTACACTTTTCCAGCATGATGACCACGGAAAACCCAACGAAACCCAACGGAGAACCCAAAACACGTCCAAAACACCCCAAACAAGAACAGGATCACCCCCAAAACCAAAGAAAACCCCCAAAAGCACGGATCCAATCCCAAAACCACTCTAAACGTACCTGCTGTTCTCCAAATCCAAATGTCCACTCCCAACCACCATAAAACCCATTAGGAACTCAACGAAACCCAACGGAAACCCCAAAAACACCGCAAAAACACCCCAAAAAAGAACTGAATCAGAAGAAAAAACACCAAAAACTATGAATTTCCCCGCAAAACCACCCTAAACTCACCTGATGTTCTTCAAAACCCACAATCCACTCCCATTTACCTTAACGACCAACGAGAATCCAACTAAAACCCAACGGAGACCCCAAAACAAGTCAAAAACACCCCAAACAAGAACAGGATAACCCCTAAAAAAGAAAGAAAACCCCAAAAAACATAGATCCACCCCAAAAACACACTAAACCTACCTGATGTTCTCCAAATCCCAAAGTCCACTCCCAACAAACTTAAAACACATTAGGAAATCAACGAAACGCAACAAAAAACCCCAAAACACGTCAAAAACACCACAAAAAAAAGCGGGATCACCCCCAAAACCGAAAGAAAACCCTAAAAGCCGTTGATCCACCCCAAAAGTCCCCCTAAACCTACCTAATGTTCTCCAATACCCACAATTTACACTTTTCCACCATGATGACCACGGAAAACCCAACGATACCCAACGGAGAACACAAACCACGTCAAAAACACCCCAAAAAAGAACGGGATCACCCCAAAACTGGAACAAAATACCCCAAAACCATAGATCCACCCAAAAACGACACTAAACCTACCTGATGTTCTCCAAATCCCAAAGTCCAGTCCCAACAAACTTAAAACGCATTAGGAAATCCACGAAATGCAACGGAAACCCCAAAACACGTCAAAAACACCACAAAAAAAAGCGGGATAACCCCCAAAACAGAAAGAAAACCCTAAAAGCCGTTGATCCACTCCAAAAGTCCCCCTAAACCTACCTGATGTTCTCCAATACCCACAATTTACCCGTTTTCACCATGATGAACAACAAGAACCCAACAAAAAACAATGGAGACCACAAAATATGTCAAAAACACCCCAAAAAAGAATGGGACCACCCCAAAAACGGAAGAAAACGCTAAAAAAAAAAAAAACAGAAGAATTCAACCAAAACCATAGATTCACCTCCCAAAAAAACTTAAACTCACCTGATATTCTCCAAAACCCACAATTTACACTTTTCCAACATGATGACCACGGAAAACCCAATGAAACCCAACGGAGAACCCAAAACACGTCAAAAACACCCCAAAAAAGAACGGGATCACCCCAAAACTGGAACAAAATCCCCCAAAACCATAGATCCACCCAAAAAACACCCTAAATCTACCTGATATTCTCCAAAACCCACAATTTAAACTTTTCCACCATGATGACCACGAAAAACCCAATGAAACCCAACGGAGACCCCAAAACACGTCAAAAACACGCCGAAAAACAACTGGATCACTAGAAAAAACAGAAGAAAACTCTAAAAACCATGAATCTGCCCCAGAAGTCCTCATAAACCTACCTGGTGTTCTCCAAAACCCACAATTTACACTTTTCCAGCATGATGACCACGGAAAACCCAATGAAACCCAACGGAGAACCCAAAACATGTCCAAAACACCCCAAAAAAGAATTGGATCAGCCCAAAACTGGAACAAAATCCTCCAAAACCATAGATCCACCCAAAAAACACCCTAAATCTACCTGATGTTCTCCAAAACCCACAATTTAAACTTTTCCACCATGATGACCACGAAAAACCCAATGAAACCCAACGGAGACCCCAAAACACGTCAAAAACATGACAAAAACAACTGGATCACTAGAAAAACAACAGAAGAAAACCCTAAAAACCATGAATCTGCCCCAGAAGTCCTCATAAATCTACCTGATGTTCTCCAAAACCCACAATTTAAACTTTTCCAGCATGATGACCACGGAAAACCCAACAAAACCCAACGGAGAACCCAAAACACGTCCAAAACACCCCAAACAAGAACAGGATCACCCCCCAAAACGAAAGAAAACCCCAAAAAGCACGGATCCAATCCCAAAACCACTCTAAACGTACCTGATGTTCTCCAAATCCAAATGTCCACTCCCAACCACCATAAAACCCATTAGGAACTCAACGAAACCCAACGGAAACCCCAAAAACACCTCAAAAACACCCCAAAAAAGAACTGGATCAGAAGAAAAAACACCAAACACTATGAATTTCCCCGCAAAACCACCCTAAACTCACCTGATCTTCTTCAAAACCCACAATCCACTCCCATTTACCTTAACGACCAATGAGAATCCAACTAAAACCCAACGGAGACCCCAAAACAAGTCGAAAACACCCCAAACAAGAACAGGATAACCCCTAAAAAAGAAAGAAAACCCCCAAAACCATAGATCCACCCCAAAAACACACTAAACCTACCTGATGTTCTCCAAATCCCAAAGTCCACTCCCAACAAACTTAAAACACATTAGGAAATCAACGAAACGCAACGGAAACCCCAAAACACGTCAAAAACACCACAAAAAAAAGCGGGATCACCCCCAAAACCGAAAGAAAACCCTAAAAGCCGTTGATCCACCCCAAAAGTCCCCCTAAACCTACCTGATGTTCTCCAATACCCACAATTTACACGTTTTCACCATGATGAACAACAAGAACCCAACAAAACCCAACGGAGACCCCAAAATATGTCAAAAACACCCCAAAAAAGAATGGGACCACCCCAAAAACAGAAGAAAACGCTAAAAAAACAGAAGAATTCAACCAAAACCATAGATTCACCACCCAGAAAAACTTAAACTCACCTGATATTCTCCAAAACCCACAATTTACACTTTTCCAACATGATGACCAACAAGAACCCAACAAAACCCAACGGAGACCCCAAAACACATCAAAAACACACCCAAAAAGAACGGGATCACCCCAGAAAAACAGAAAAAAAAAAAACAAATACCATGAATCCACCCCAAAAGTCCCCCTAAACCTACCTGATGTTCTCCAAAACCCACAATTTACCCTTTTCCACCATGATGCCAACGGAAAACCCAACGAAACCCAACGGAGAAACCAAAACACATCAAAAACACCACAAACAAGAACGGAATCACCCCCAAAACTGGAACAAAATCCCCAAAAAGCACGGATCAAATCCCAAAACCACCCTAAACCTACCTGATGTTCTCCAAAATCCACTATTCAGCCTTTTCCACCAAAATGAACAAGGAAAACACAACGAAACAAAACAGAGACCACAAAACACGTCAAAAACACCCCAAACAAGAACGGAATCACCCCCAAAACTGGAAGAAAATCCCCCAAAAACATAGATCCACCCCAAAAAGACAGTAAACCTACCCGATGTTCTCCAAAACCCGCAATTTACACTTTTCCAACATGATGACCAACAAGAACCCAGCAAAACCCAACAGAGACCCCAAAACACGTCAAAAACACCCCAAAAATGAATTCGATCACCCCCCCAAAAAAACAGAAGAAAACCCCAAATACCATGAATCCACCCCAAAAGTCCCCCTAAACCTACCTGATGTTCTCCAAAACCCACAATTTACACTTTTCCACCATGATGACCACGGAAAACACAACGAAACCCAACGGAGAACCCAAAACATGTCCAAAACACCCCAAAAAAGAATTGGATCACCCCAAAACTGGAACAAAATCCTCCAAAACCATAGATCCACCCAAAAAACACCCTAAATCTACCTGATGTTCTCCAAAACCCACAATTTACACTTTTCCACCATGATGACCACGGAAAACACAACGAAACCCAACGGAGAACCCAAAACATGTCCAAAAAACCCCAAAAAAGAATTGGATCACCCCAAAACTGGAACAAAATCCTCCAAAACCATAGATCCACCCAAAAAACACCCTAAATCTACCTGATGTTCTCCAAAACCCACAATTTAAACTTTTCCACCATGATGACCACGAAAAACCCAATGAAACCCAACGGAGACCCCAAAACACGTCAAAAACATGACAAAAACAACTGGATCACTAGAAAAACAACAGAAGAAAACCCTAAAACCATGAATCTGCCCCAGAAGTCCTCATAAACCTACCTGATGTTCTCCAAAACCAACAATTTACACTTTTCCAGCATGATGACCACGGAAAACCCAACAAAACCCAACGGAGAACCCAAAACACATCCAAAACACCCCAAACAAGAACAGGATCACCCCCCAAAACGAAAGAAAACCCCAAAAAGCACGGATCCAATCCCAAAACCACTCTAAACGTACCTGATGTTCTCCAAATCCAAATGTCCACTCCCAACCACCATAAAACCCATTAGGAACTCAACGAAACCCAACGGAAACCCCCAAAACACCTCAAAAACACCCCAAAAAAGAACTGGATCAGAAGAAAAAACACCAAACACTATGAATTTCCCCGCAAAACCACCCTAAACTCACCTGATCTTCTTCAAAACCCACAATCCACTCCCATTTACCTTAACGACCAACGAGAATCCAACTAAAACCCAACGGAGACCCCAAAACAAGTCGAAAACACCCCAAACAAGAACAGGATAACCCCTAAAAAAGAAAGAAAACCCCCAAAACCATAGATCCACCCCAAAAACACACTAAACCTACCTGATGTTCTCCAAATCCCAAAGTCCACTCCCAACAAACTTAAAACACATTAGGAAATCAACGAAACGCAACGGAAACCCCAAAACACGTCAAAAACACCACAAAAAAAAGCGGGATCACCCCCAAAACCGAAAGAAAACCCTAAAAGCCGTTGATCCACCCCAAAAGTCCCCCTAAACCTACCTGATGTTCTCCAATACCCACAATTTACACGTTTTCACCATGATGAACAACAAGAACCCAACAAAACCCAACGGAGACCCCAAAATATGTCAAAAACACCCCAAAAAAGAATGGGACCACCCCAAAAACAGAAGAAAACGCTAAAAAAACAGAAGAATTCAACCAAAACCATAGATTCACCACCCAGAAAAACTTAAACTCACCTGATATTCTCCAAAACCCACAATTTACACTTTTCCAACATGATGACCAACAAGAACCCAACAAAACCCAACGGAGACCCCAAAACACATCAAAAACACACCAAAAAAGAACGGGATCACCCCAGAAAAACAGAAAAAAAAAAAACAAATACCATGAATCCACCCCAAAAGTCCCCCTAAACCTACCTGATGTTCTCCAAAACCCACAATTTACCCTTTTCCACCATGATGCCAACGGAAAACCCAACGAAACCCAACGGAGAACCCAAAACACATCAAAAACACCACAAACAAGAACGGAATCACCCCCAAAACTGGAACAAAATCCCCAAAAAGCACGGATCAAATCCCAAAACCACCCTAAACCTACCTGATGTTCTCCAAAATCCACTATTCAGCCTTTTCCACCAAAATGAACAAGGAAAACACAACGAAACAAAACAGAGACCACAAAACACGTCAAAAACACCCCAAACAAGAACGGAATCACCCCCAAAACTGGAAGAAAATCCCCCAAAAACATAGATCCACCCCAAAAAGACAGTAAACCTACCTGATGTTCTCCAAAACCCGCAATTTACACTTTTCCAACATGATGACCAACAAGAACCCAGCAAAACCCAACAGAGACCCCAAAACACATCAAAAACACCCCAAAAATGAATTCGATCACCCCCCCAAAAAAAACAGAAGAAAACCCCAAATACCATGAATCCACCCCAAAAGTCCCCCTAAACCTACCTGATGTTCTCCAAAACCCACAATTTACACTTTTCCACCATGATGACCACGGAAAACACAACGAAACCCAACGGAGAACCCAAAACATGTCCAAAACACCCCAAAAAAGAATTGGATCAGCCCAAAACTGGAACAAAATCCTCCAAAACCATAGATCCACCCAAAAAACACCCTAAATCTACCTGATGTTCTCCAAAACCCACAATTTAAACTTTTCCACCATGATGACCACGAAAAACCCAATGAAACCCAACGGAGACCCCAAAACACGTCAAAAACATGACAAAAACAACTGGATCACTAGAAAAACAACAGAAGAAAACCCTAAAAACCATGAATCTGCCCCAGAAGTCCTCATAAACCTACCTGATGTTCTCCAAAACCAACAATTTACACTTTTCCAGCATGATGACCACGGAAAACCCAACAAAACCCAACGGAGAACCCAAAACACCCCAAACAAGAACAGGATCACCCCCCAAAACGAAAGAAAACCCCAAAAAGCACGGATCCAATCCCAAAACCACTCTAAACGTACCTGATGTTCTCCAAATCCAAATGTCCACTCCCAACCACCATAAAACCCATTAGGAACTCAACGAAACCCAACGGAAACCCCCAAAACACCTCAAAAACACCCCAAAAAAGAACTGGATCAGAAGAAAAAACACCAAACACTATGAATTTCCCCGCAAAACCACCCTAAACTCACCTGATCTTCTTCAAAACCCACAATCCACTCCCATTTACCTTAACGACCAACGAGAATCCAACTAAAACCCAACGGAGACCCCAAAACAAGTCGAAAACACCCCAAACAAGAACAGGATAACCCCTAAAAAAGAAAGAAAACCCCAAAAACCATAGATCCACCCCAAAAACACACTAAACCTACCTGATGTTCTCCAAATCCCAAAGTCCACTCCCAACAAACTTAAAACACATTAGGAAATCAACGAAACGCAACGGAAACCCCAAAACACGTCAAAAACACCACAAAAAAAAGCGGGATCACCCCCAAAACCGAAAGAAAACCCTAAAAGCCGTTGATCCACCCCAAAAGTCCCCCTAAACCTACCTGATGTTCTCCAATACCCACAATTTACACGTTTTCACCATGATGAACAACAAGAACCCAACAAAACCCAACGGAGACCCCAAAATATGTCAAAAACACCCCAAAAAAGAATGGGACCACCCCAAAAACAGAAGAAAACGCTAAAAAAACAGAAGAATTCAACCAAAACCATAGATTCACCACCCAGAAAAACTTAAACTCACCTGATATTCTCCAAAACCCACAATTTACACTTTTCCAACATGATGACCAACAAGAACCCAACAAAACCCAACGGAGACCCCAAAACACATCAAAAACACACCAAAAAAGAACGGGATCACCCCAGAAAAACAGAAAAAAAAAAACAAATACCATGAATCCACCCCAAAAGTCCCCCTAAACCTACCTGATGTTCTCCAAAACCCACAATTTACCCTTTTCCACCATGATGCCAACGGAAAACCCAACGAAACCCAACGGAGAACCCAAAACACATCAAAAACACCACAAACAAGAACGGAATCACCCCCAAAACTGGAACAAAATCCCCAAAAAGCACGGATCAAATCCCAAAACCACCCTAAACCTACCTGATGTTCTCCAAAACCCACTATTCAGCCTTTTCCACCAAAATGAACAAGGAAAACACAACGAAACAAAACAGAGACCACAAAACACGTCAAAAACACCCCAAACAAGAACGGAATCACCCCCAAAACTGGAAGAAAATCCCCCAAAAACATAGATCCACCCCAAAAAGACAGTAAACCTACCTGATGTTCTCCAAAACCCGCAATTTACACTTTTCCAACATGATGACCAACAAGAACCCAGCAAAACCCAACAGAGACCCCAAAACACGTCAAAAACACCCCAAAAATGAATTCGATCACCCCCCCAAAAAAACAGAAGAAAACCCCAAATACCATGAATCCACCCCAAAAGTCCCCCTAAACCTACCTGATGTTCTCCAAAACCCACAATTTACACTTTTCCACCATGATGACCACGGAAAACACAACGAAACCCAACGGAGAACCCAAAACATGTCCAAAACACCCCAAAAAAGAATTGGATCACCCCAAAACTGGAACAAAATCCTCCAAAACCATAGATCCACCCAAAAAACACCCTAAATCTACCTGATGTTCTCCAAAACCCACAATTTAAACTTTTCCACCATGATGACCACGAAAAACCCAATGAAACCCAACGGAGACCCCAAAACACGTCAAAAACATGACAAAAACAACTGGATCACTAGAAAAACAACAGAAGAAAACCCTAAAAACCATGAATCTGCCCCAGAAGTCCTCATAAATCTACCTGATGTTCTCCAAAACCCACAATTTAAACTTTTCCACCATGATGACCACGAAAAACCCAATGAAACCCAACGGAGACCCCAAAACACGTCAAAAACATGACAAAAACAACTGGATCACTAGAAAAACAACAGAAGAAAACCCTAAAAACCATGAATCTGCCCCAGAAGTCCTCATAAACCTACCTGATGTTCTCCAAAACCCACAATTTACACTTTTCCAGCATGATGACCACGGAAAACCCAACAAAACCCAACGGAGAACCCAAAACACGTCCAAAACACCCCAAACAAGAACAGGATCACCCCCCAAAACGAAAGAAAACCCCAAAAAGCACGGATCCAATCCCAAAACCACTCTAAACGTACCTGATGTTCTCCAAATCCAAATGTCCACTCCCAACCACCATAAAACCCATTAGGAACTCAACGAAACCCAACGGAAACCCCAAAAACACCTCAAAAACACCCCAAAAAAGAACTGGATCAGAAGAAAAAACACCAAACACTATGAATTTCCCCGCAAAACCACCCTAAACTCACCTGATCTTCTTCAAAACCCACAATCCACTCCCATTTACCTTAACGACCAACGAGAATCCAACTAAAACCCAACGGAGACCCCAAAACAAGTCGAAAACACCCCAAACAAGAACAGGATAACCCCTAAAAAAGAAAGAAAACCCCAAAAACCATAGATCCACCCCAAAAACACACTAAACCTACCTGATGTTCTCCAAATCCCAAAGTCCACTCCCAACAAACTTAAAACACATTAGGAAATCAACGAAACGCAACGGAAACCCCAAAACACGTCAAAAACACCACAAAAAAAAGCGGGATCACCCCCAAAACCGAAAGAAAACCCTAAAAGCCGTTGATCCACCCCAAAAGTCCCCCTAAACCTACCTGATGTTCTCCAATACCCACAATTTACACGTTTTCACCATGATGAACAACAAGAACCCAACAAAACCCAACGGAGACCCCAAAATATGTCAAAAACACCCCAAAAAAGAATGGGACCACCCCAAAAACAGAAGAAAACGCTAAAAAAACAGAAGAATTCAACCAAAACCATAGATTCACCACCCAGAAAAACTTAAACTCACCTGATATTCTCCAAAACCCACAATTTACACTTTTCCAACATGATGACCAACAAGAACCCAACAAAACCCAACGGAGACCCCAAAACACATCAAAAACACACCAAAAAAGAACGGGATCACCCCAGAAAAACAGAAAAAAAAAAACAAATACCATGAATCCACCCCAATAGTCCCCCTAAACCTACCTGATGTTCTCCAAAACCCACAATTTACCCTTTTCCACCATGATGCCAACGGAAAACCCAACGAAACCCAACGGAGAACCCAAAACACATCAAAAACACCACAAACAAGAACGGAATCACCCCCAAAACTGGAACAAAATCCCCAAAAAGCACGGATCAAATCCCAAAACCACCCTAAACCTACCTGATGTTCTCCAAAACCCACTATTCAGCCTTTTCCACCAAAATGAACAAGGAAAACACAACGAAACAAAACAGAGACCACAAAACACGTCAAAAACACCCCAAACAAGAACGGAATCACCCCCAAAACTGGAAGAAAATCCCCCAAAAACATAGATCCACCCCAAAAAGACAGTAAACCTACCCGATGTTCTCCAAAACCCGCAATTTACACTTTTCCAACATGATGACCAACAAGAACCCAGCAAAACCCAACAGAGACCCCAAAACACGTCAAAAACACCCCAAAAATGAATTCGATCACCCCCCCAAAAAAACAGAAGAAAACCCCAAATACCATGAATCCACCCCAAAAGTCCCCCTAAACCTACCTGATGTTCTCCAAAACCCACAATTTACACTTTTCCACCATGATGACCACGGAAAACACAACGAAACCCAACGGAGAACCCAAAACATGTCCAAAACACCCCAAAAAAGAATTGGATCACCCCAAAACTGGAACAAAATCCTCCAAAACCATAGATCCACCCAAAAAACACCCTAAATCTACCTGATGTTCTCCAAAACCCACAATTTAAACTTTTCCACCATGATGACCACGAAAAACCCAATGAAACCCAACGGAGACCCCAAAACACGTCAAAAACATGACAAAAACAACTGGATCACTAGAAAAACAACAGAAGAAAACCCTAAAAACCATGAATCTGCCACAGAAGTCCTCATAAACCTACCTGATGTTCTCCAAAACCAACAATTTACACTTTTCCAGCATGATGACCACGGAAAACCCAACAAAACCCAACGGAGACCCCAAAACACGTCCAAAACACCCCAAACAAGAACAGGATCACCCCCCAAAACGAAAGAAAACCCCAAAAAGCACGGATCCAATCCCAAAACCACTCTAAACGTACCTGATGTTCTCCAAATCCAAATGTCCACTCCCAACCACCATAAAACCCATTAGGAACTCAACGAAACCCAACGGAAAACCCCAAAACACCTCAAAAACACCCCAAAAAAGAACTGGATCAGAAGAAAAAACACCAAACACTATGAATTTCCCCGCAAAACCACCCTAAACTCACCTGATCTTCTTCAAAACCCACAATCCACTCCCATTTACCTTAACGACCAACGAGAATCCAACTAAAACCCAACGGAGACCCCAAAACAAGTCGAAAACACCCCAAACAAGAACAGGATAACCCCTAAAAAAGAAAGAAAACCCCAAAAAACATAGATCCACCCCAAAAACACACTAAACCTACCTGATGTTCTCCAAATCCCAAAGTCCACTCCCAACAAACTTAAAACACATTAGGAAATCAACGAAACGCAACGGAAACCCCAAAACACGTCAAAAACACCACAAAAAAAAGCGGGATCACCCCCAAAACCGAAAGAAAACCCTAAAAGCCGTTGATCCACCCCAAAAGTCCCCCTAAACCTACCTGATGTTCTCCAATACCCACAATTTACACGTTTTCACCATGATGAACAACAAGAACCCAACAAAACCCAACGGAGACCCCAAAATATGTCAAAAACACCCCAAAAAAGAATGGGACCACCCCAAAAACAGAAGAAAACGCTAAAAAAACAGAAGAATTCAACCAAAACCATAGATTCACCACCCAGAAAAACTTAAACTCACCTGATATTCTCCAAAACCCACAATTTACACTTTTCCAACATGATGACCCACAAGAACCCAACAAAACCCAACGGAGACCCCAAAACACATCAAAAACACACCAAAAAAGAACGGGATCACCCCAGAAAAACAGAAAAAAAAAAACAAATACCATGAATCCACCCCAATAGTCCCCCTAAACCTACCTGATGTTCTCCAAAACCCACAATTTACCCTTTTCCACCATGATGCCAACGGAAAACCCAACGAAACCCAACGGAGAACCCAAAACACATCAAAAACACCACAAACAAGAACGGAATCACCCCCAAAACTGGAACAAAATCCCCAAAAAGCACGGATCAAATCCCAAAACCACCCTAAACCTACCTGATGTTCTCCAAAACCCACTATTCAGCCTTTTCCACCAAAATGAACAAGGAAAACACAACGAAACAAAACAGAGACCACAAAACACGTCAAAAACACCCCAAACAAGAACGGAATCACCCCCAAAACTGGAAGAAAATCCCCCAAAAACATAGATCCACCCCAAAAAGACAGTAAACCTACCCGATGTTCTCCAAAACCCGCAATTTACACTTTTCCAACATGATGACCAACAAGAACCCAGCAAAACCCAACAGAGACCCCAAAACACGTCAAAAACACCCCAAAAATGAATTCGATCACCCCCCCAAAAAAACAGAAGAAAACCCCAAATACCATGAATCCACCCCAAAAGTCCCCCTAAACCTACCTGATGTTCTCCAAAACCCACAATTTACACTTTTCCACCATGATGACCACGGAAAACACAACGAAACCCAACGGAGAACCCAAAACATGTCCAAAACACCCCAAAAAAGAATTGGATCACCCCAAAACTGGAACAAAATCCTCCAAAACCATAGATCCACCCAAAAAACACCCTAAATCTACCTGATGTTCTCCAAAACCCACAATTTAAACTTTTCCACCATGATGACCACGAAAAACCCAATGAAACCCAACGGAGACCCCAAAACACGTCAAAAACATGACAAAAACAACTGGATCACTAGAAAAACAACAGAAGAAAACCCTAAAAACCATGAATCTGCCACAGAAGTCCTCATAAACCTACCTGATGTTCTCCAAAACCAACAATTTACACTTTTCCAGCATGATGACCACGGAAAACCCAACAAAACCCAACGGAGACCCCAAAACACGTCCAAAACACCCCAAACAAGAACAGGATCACCCCCCAAAACGAAAGAAAACCCCAAAAAGCACGGATCCAATCCCAAAACCACTCTAAACGTACCTGATGTTCTCCAAATCCAAATGTCCACTCCCAACCACCATAAAACCCATTAGGAACTCAACGAAACCCAACGGAAAACCCCAAAACACCTCAAAAACACCCCAAAAAAGAACTGGATCAGAAGAAAAAACACCAAACACTATGAATTTCCCCGCAAAACCACCCTAAACTCACCTGATCTTCTTCAAAACCCACAATCCACTCCCATTTACCTTAACGACCAACGAGAATCCAACTAAAACCCAACGGAGACCCCAAAACAAGTCGAAAACACCCCAAACAAGAACAGGATAACCCCTAAAAAAGAAAGAAAACCCCAAAAAACATAGATCCACCCCAAAAACACACTAAACCTACCTGATGTTCTCCAAATCCCAAAGTCCACTCCCAACAAACTTAAAACACATTAGGAAATCAACGAAACGCAACGGAAACCCCAAAACACGTCAAAAACACCACAAAAAAAAGCGGGATCACCCCCAAAACCGAAAGAAAACCCTAAAAGCCGTTGATCCACCCCAAAAGTCCCCCTAAACCTACCTGATGTTCTCCAATACCCACAATTTACACGTTTTCACCATGATGAACAACAAGAACCCAACAAAACCCAACGGAGACCCCAAAATATGTCAAAAACACCCCAAAAAAGAATGGGACCACCCCAAAAACAGAAGAAAACGCTAAAAAAACAGAAGAATTCAACCAAAACCATAGATTCACCACCCAGAAAAACTTAAACTCACCTGATATTCTCCAAAACCCACAATTTACACTTTTCCAACATGATGACCCACAAGAACCCAACAAAACCCAACGGAGACCCCAAAACACATCAAAAACACACCAAAAAAGAACGGGATCACCCCAGAAAAACAGAAAAAAAAAAACAAATACCATGAATCCACCCCAAAAGTCCCCCTAAACCTACCTGATGTTCTCCAAAACCCACAATTTACCCTTTTCCACCATGATGCCAACGGAAAACCCAACGAAACCCAACGGAGAACCCAAAACACATCAAAAACACCACAAACAAGAACGGAATCACCCCCAAAACTGGAACAAAATCCCCAAAAAGCACGGATCAAATCCCCAAACCACCCTAAACCTACCTGATGTTCTCCAAAACCCACTATTCAGCCTTTTCCACCAAAATGAACAAGGAAAACACAACGAAACAAAACAGAGACCACAAAACACGTCAAAAACACCCCAAACAAGAACGGAATCACCCCCAAAACTGGAAGAAAATCCCCCAAAAACATAGATCCACCCCAAAAAGACAGTAAACCTACCCGATGTTCTCCAAAACCCGCAATTTACACTTTTCCAACATGATGACCAACAAGAACCCAGCAAAACCCAACAGAGACCCCAAAACACGTCAAAAACACCCCAAAAATGAATTCGATCACCCCCCCAAAAAAACAGAAGAAAACCCCAAATACCATGAATCCACCCCAAAAGTCCCCCTAAACCTACCTGATGTTCTCCAAAACCCACAATTTACACTTTTCCACCATGATGACCACGAAAAACCCAATGAAACCCAACGGAGACCCCAAAACACGTCAAAAACATGACAAAAACAACTGGATCACTAGAAAAACAACAGAAGAAAACCCTAAAAACCATGAATCTGCCACAGAAGTCCTCATAAACCTACCTGATGTTCTCCAAAACCAACAATTTACACTTTTCCAGCATGATGACCACGGAAAACCCAACAAAACCCAACGGAGAACCCAAAACACGTCCAAAACACCCCAAACAAGAACAGGATCACCCCCCAAAACGAAAGAAAACCCCAAAAAGCACGGATCCAATCCCAAAACCACTCTAAACGTACCTGATGTTCTCCAAATCCAAATGTCCACTCCCAACCACCATAAAACCCATTAGGAACTCAACGAAACCCAACGGAAACCCCAAAAACACCTCAAAAACACCCCAAAAAAGAACTGGATCAGAAGAAAAAACACCAAACACTATGAATTTCCCCGCAAAACCACCCTAAACTCACCTGATCTTCTTCAAAACCCACAATCCACTCCCATTTACCTTAACGACCAACGAGAATCCAACTAAAACCCAACGGAGACCCCAAAACAAGTCGAAAACACCCCAAACAAGAACAGGATAACCCCTAAAAAAGAAAGAAAACCCCAAAAACCATAGATCCACCCCAAAAACACACTAAACCTACCTGATGTTCTCCAAATCCCAAAGTCCACTCCCAACAAACTTAAAACACATTAGGAAATCAACGAAACGCAACGGAAACCCCAAAACACGTCAAAAACACCACAAAAAAAAGCGGGATCACCCCCAAAACCGAAAGAAAACCCTAAAAGCCGTTGATCCACCCCAAAAGTCCCCCTAAACCTACCTGATGTTCTCCAATACCCACAATTTACACGTTTTCACCATGATGAACAACAAGAACCCAACAAAACCCAACGGAGACCCCAAAATATGTCAAAAACACCCCAAAAAAGAATGGGACCACCCCAAAAACAGAAGAAAACGCTAAAAAAACAGAAGAATTCAACCAAAACCATAGATTCACCACCCAGAAAAACTTAAACTCACCTGATATTCTCCAAAACCCACAATTTACACTTTTCCAACATGATGACCCACAAGAACCCAACAAAACCCAACGGAGACCCCAAAACACATCAAAAACACACCAAAAAAGAACGGGATCACCCCAGAAAAACAGAAAAAAAAAAACAAATACCATGAATCCACCCCAAAAGTCCCCCTAAACCTACCTGATGTTCTCCAAAACCCACAATTTACCCTTTTCCACCATGATGCCAACGGAAAACCCAACGAAACCCAACGGAGAACCCAAAACACATCAAAAACACCACAAACAAGAACGGAATCACCCCCAAAACTGGAACAAAATCCCCAAAAAGCACGGATCAAATCCCAAAACCACCCTAAACCTACCTGATGTTCTCCAAAACCCACTATTCAGCCTTTTCCACCAAAATGAACAAGGAAAACACAACGAAACAAAACAGAGACCACAAAACACGTCAAAAACACCCCAAACAAGAACGGAATCACCCCCAAAACTGGAAGAAAATCCCCCAAAAACATAGATCCACCCCAAAAAGACAGTAAACCTACCTGATGTTCTCCAAAACCCGCAATTTACACTTTTCCAACATGATGACCAACAAGAACCCAGCAAAACCCAACAGAGACCCTAAAACACGTCAAAAACACCCCAAAAATGAATTCGATCACCCCCCCAAAAAAACAGAAGAAAACCCCAAATACCATGAATCCACCCCAAAAGTCCCCCTAAACCTACCTGATGTTCTCCAAAACCCACAATTTACACTTTTCCACCATGATGACCACGGAAAACACAACGAAACCCAACGGAGAACCCAAAACATGTCCAAAACACCCCAAAAAAGAATTGGATCACCCCAAAACTGGAACAAAATCCTCCAAAACCATAGATCCACCCAAAAAACACCCTAAATCTACCTGATGTTCTCCAAAACCCACAATTTAAACTTTTCCACCATGATGACCACGAAAAACCCAATGAAACCCAACGGAGACCCCAAAACACGTCAAAAACATGACAAAAACAACTGGATCACTAGAAAAACAACAGAAGAAAACCCTAAAAACCATGAATCTGCCCCAGAAGTCCTCATAAACCTACCTGATGTTCTCCAAAACCAACAATTTACACTTTTCCAGCATGATGACCACGGAAAACCCAACAAAACCCAACGGAGAACCCAAAACACGTCCAAAACACCCCAAACAAGAACAGGATCACCCCCCAAAACGAAAGAAAACCCCAAAAAGCACGGATCCAATCCCAAAACCACTCTAAACGTACCTGATGTTCTCCAAATCCAAATGTCCACTCCCAACCACCATAAAACCCATTAGGAACTCAACGAAACCCAACGGAAACCCCAAAAACACCTCAAAAACACCCCAAAAAAGAACTGGATCAGAAGAAAAAACACCAAACACTATGAATTTCCCCGCAAAACCACCCTAAACTCACCTGATCTTCTTCAAAACCCACAATCCACTCCCATTTACCTTAACGACCAACGAGAATCCAACTAAAACCCAACGGAGACCCCAAAACAAGTCGAAAACACCCCAAACTAGAACAGGATAACCCCTAAAAAAGAAAGAAAACCCCAAAACCATAGATCCACCCCAAAAACACACTAAACCTACCTGACGTTCTCCAAAACCCACAATTTACACTTTTCCAACATGATGACCAACAAGAACCCAACAAAACCCAACGGAGACCCCAAAACACATCAAAAACACACCAAAAAAGAACGGGATCACCCCAGAAAAACAGAAAAAAAAAACAAATACCATGAATCCACCCCAAAAGTCCCCCTAAACCTACCTGATGTTCTCCAAAACCCACAATTTACCCTTTTCCACCATGATGCCAACGGAAAACCCAACGAAACCCAACGGAGAACCCAAAACACATCAAAAACACCACAAACAAGAACGGAATCACCCCCAAAACTGGAACAAAATCCCCAAAAAGCACGGATCAAATCCCAAAACCACCCTAAACCTACCTGATGTTCTCCAAAACCCACTATTCAGCCTTTTCCACCAAAATGAACAAGGAAAACACAACGAAACAAAACAGAGACCACAAAACACGTCAAAAACACCCCAAACAAGAACGGAATCACCCCCAAAACTGGAAGAAAATCCCCCAAAAACATAGATCCACCCCAAAAAGACAGTAAACCTACCCGATGTTCTCCAAAACCCGCAATTTACACTTTTCCAACATGATGACCAACAAGAACCCAGCAAAACCCAACAGAGACCCCAAAACACGTCAAAAACACCCCAAAAATGAATTCGATCACCCCCCCAAAAAAAACAGAAGAAAACCCCAAATACCATGAATCCACCCCAAAAGTCCCCCTAAACCTACCTGATGTTCTCCAAAACCCACAATTTACACTTTTCCACCATGATGACCACGGAAAACACAACGAAACCCAACGGAGAACCCAAAACATGTCCAAAACACCCCAAAAAAGAATTGGATCACCCCAAAACTGGAACAAAATCCTCCAAAACCATAGATCCACCCAAAAAACACCCTAAATCTACCTGATGTTCTCCAAAACCCACAATTTAAACTTTTCCACCATGATGACCACGAAAAACCCAATGAAACCCAACGGAGACCCCAAAACACGTCAAAAACATGACAAAAACAACTGGATCACTAGAAAAACAACAGAAGAAAACCCTAAAAACCATGAATCTGCCCCAGAAGTCCTCATAAACCTACCTGATGTTCTCCAAAACCAACAATTTACACTTTTCCAGCATGATGACCACGGAAAACCCAACAAAACCCAACGGAGAACCCAAAACACGTCCAAAACACCCCAAACAAGAACAGGATCACCCCCCAAAACGAAAGAAAACCCCAAAAAGCACGGATCCAATCCCAAAACCACTCTAAACGTACCTGATGTTCTCCAAATCCAAATGTCCACTCCCAACCACCATAAAACCCATTAGGAACTCAACGAAACCCAACGGAAACCCCAAAAACACCTCAAAAACACCCCAAAAAAGAACTGGATCAGAAGAAAAAACACCAAACACTATGAATTTCCCCGCAAAACCACCCTAAACTCACCTGATCTTCTTCAAAACCCACAATCCACTCCCATTTACCTTAACGACCAACGAGAATCCAACTAAAACCCAACGGAGACCCCAAAAACAAGTCGAAAACACCCCAAACAAGAACAGGATAACCCCTAAAAAAGAAAGAAAACCCCCAAAACCATAGATCCACCCCAAAAACACACTAAACCTACCTGATGTTCTCCAAAACCCACAATTTACACTTTTCCAACATGATGACCAACAAGAACCCAACAAAACCCAACGGAGACCCCAAAACACATCAAAAACACACCAAAAAAGAACGGGATCACCCCAGAAAAACAGAAAAAAAAAAAAACAAATACCATGAATCCACCCCAAAAGTCCCCCTAAACCTACCTGATGTTCTCCAAAACCCACAATTTACACTTTTCCACCATGATGCCAACGGAAAACCCAACGAAACCCAACGGAGAACCCAAAACACATCAAAAACACCACAAACAAGAACGGAATCACCCCCAAAACTGGAACAAAATCCCCAAAAAGCACGGATCAAATCCCAAAACCACCCTAAACCTACCTGATGTTCTCCAAAACCCACTATTCAGCCTTTTCCACCAAAATGAACAAGGAAAACACAACGAAACAAAACAGAGACCACAAAACACGTCAAAAACACCCCAAACAAGAACGGAATCACCCCCAAAACTGGAAGAAAATCCCCCAAAAACATAGATCCACCCCAAAAAGACAGTAAACCTACCTGATGTTCTCCAAAACCCACAATTTACACTTTTCCAACATGATGACCAACAAGAACCCAGCAAAACCCAACAGAGACCCAAAAACACGTCAAAAACACCCCAAAAATGAATTCGATCACCCCCCCAAAAAAAACAGAAGAAAACCCCAAATACCATGAATCCACCCCAAAAGTCCCCCTAAACCTACCTGATGTTCTCCAAAACCCACAATTTACACTTTTCCACCATGATGACCACGGAAAACACAACGAAACCCAACGGAGAACCCAAAACATGTCCAAAACACCCCAAAAAAGAATTGGATCACCCCAAAACTGGAACAAAATCCTCCAAAACCATAGATCCACCCAAAAAACACCCTAAATCTACCTGATGTTCTCCAAAACCCACAATTTAAACTTTTCCACCATGATGACCACGAGAAACCCAATGAAACCCAACGGAGACCCCAAAACACGTCAAAAACATGACAAAAACAACTGGATCACTAGAAAAACAACAGAAGAAAACCCTAAAAACCATGAATCTGCCCCAGAAGTCCTCATAAACCTACCTGATGTTCTCCAAAACCAACAATTTACCCTTTTCCAGCACGATGACCACGGAAAAACCAACAAAACCCAACGGAGAACCCAAAACACGTCCAAAACACCCCAAACAAGAACAGGATCACCCCCAAAAACGAAAGAAAACCCCAAAAAGCACGGATCCAATCCCAAAACCACTCTAAACGTACCTGATGTTCTCCAAATCCAAATGTCCACTCCCAACCACCATAAAACCCATTAGGAACTCAACGAAACCCAACGGAAACCCCAAAAACACCTCAAAAACACCCCAGAAAAGAACTGGATCAGAAGAAAAAACACCAAACACTATGAATTTCCCCGCAAAACCACCCTAAACTCACCTGATCTTCTTCAAAACCCACAATCCACTCCCATTTACCTTAACGACCAACGAGAATCCAACTAAAACCCAACGGAGACCCCAAAACAAGTCGAAAACACCCCAAACAAGAACAGGATAACCCCTAAAAAAGAAAGAAAACCCCCAAAACCATAGATCCACCCCAAAAACACACTAAACCTACCTGATGTTCTCCAAATCCCAAAGTCCACTCCCAACAAACTTAAAACACATTAGGAAGTCAACGAAACACAACGGAAACCCCAAAACACGTCAAAAACACCACAAAAAAAAAGCGGGATCACCCCCAAAACCGAAAGAAAACCCTAAAAGACGTTGATCCACCCCAAAAGTCCCCCTAAACCTACCTGATGTTCTCCAATACCCACAATTTACACGTTTTCACCATGATGAACAACAAGAACCCAACAAAAACCAACGGAGACCCCAAAATATGTCAAAAACACCCCAAAAAAGAATGGGACCACCCCAAAAACAGAAGAAAACACTAAAAAAAAAAAAAAAAAAACAGAAGAATTCAACCAAAACCATAGATTCACCACCCAGAAAAACTTAAACTCACCTGATATTCTCCAAAACCCACAATTTACACTTTTCCAACATGATGACCAACAAGAACCCAACAAAACCCAACGGAGACCCCAAAACACATCAAAAACACACCAAAAAAGAACGGGATCACCCCAGAAAAACAGAAAAAAAAAAACAAATACCATGAATCCACCCCAAAAGTCCCCCTAAACCTACCTGATGTTCTCCAAAACCCACAATTTACCCTTTTCCACCATGATGCCAACGGAAAACCCAACGAAACCCAACGGAGAACCCAAAACACATCAAAAACACCACAAACAAGAACGGAATCACCCCCAAAACTGGAACAAAATCCCCAAAAAGCACGGATCAAATCCCAAAACCACCCTAAACCTACCTGATGTTCTCCAAAACCCACTATTCAGCCTTTTCCACCAAAATGAACAAGGAAAACACAACGAAACAAAACAGAGACCACAAAACACGTCAAAAACACCCCAAACAAGAACGGAATCACCCCCAAAACTGGAAGAAAATCCCCCAAAAACATAGATCCACCCCAAAAAGACAGTAAACCTACCTGATGTTCTCCAAAACCCACAATTTACACTTTTCCAACATGATGACCAACAAGAACCCAGCAAAACCCAACAGAGACCCAAAAACACGTCAAAAACACCCCAAAAATGAATTCGATCACCCCCCCAAAAAAAACAGAAGAAAACCCCAAATACCATGAATCCACCCCAAAAGTCCCCCTAAACCTACCTGATGTTCTCCAAAACCCACAATTTACACTTTTCCACCATGATGACCACGGAAAACACAACGAAACCCAACGGAGAACCCAAAACATGTCCAAAACACCCCAAAAAAGAATTGGATCACCCCAAAACTGGAACAAAATCCTCCAAAACCATAGATCCACCCAAAAAACACCCTAAATCTACCTGATGTTCTCCAAAACCCACAATTTAAACTTTTCCACCATGATGACCACGAGAAACCCAATGAAACCCAACGGAGACCCCAAAACACGTCAAAAACATGCCAAAAAACAACTGGATCACTAGAAAAAACAGAACAAAACCCTAAAAACCATGAATCCGCCCCAGAAGTCCTCATAAACCTACCTGATGTTCTCCAAAACCCACAATTTACACTTTTCCACCATGATGACCACGGAAAACACAACGAAACCCAACGGAGAACCCAAAACACGTCCAAAACACCCCAAACAAGAACAGGATCACCCCCAAAAACGAAAGAAAACCCCAAAAAGCACGGATCCAATCCCAAAACCACTCTAAACGTACCTGATGTTCTCCAAATCCAAATGTCCACTCCCAACCACCATAAAACCCATTAGGAACTCAACGAAACCCAACGGAAACCCCAAAAACACCTCAAAAACACCCCAAAAAAGAACTGGATCAGAAGAAAAAACACCAAACACTATGAATTTCCCCGCAAAACCACCCTAAACTCACCTGATCTTCTTCAAAACCCACAATCCACTCCCATTTACCCTAACGACCAACGAGAATCCAACTAAAACCCAACGGAGACCCCAAAACAAGTCGAAAACACCCCAAACAAGAACAGGATAACCCCTAAAAAAGAAAGAAAACCCCCAAAACCATAGATCCACCCCAAAAACACACTAAACCTACCTGATGTTCTCCAAATCTCAAAGTCCACTCCCAACAAACTTAAAACACATTAGGAAATCAACGAAACGCAACGGAAACCCCAAAACACGTCAAAAACACCACAAAAAAAAAGCGGGATCACCCCCAAAACCGAAAGAAAACCCTAAAAGCCGTTGATCCACCCAAAAAGTCCCCCTAAACCTACCTGATGTTCACCAATACCCACAATTTACACGTTTTCACCATGATGAAAAACAAGAACCCAACAAAACCCAACGGAGACCCCAAAATATGTCAAAAACACCCCAAAAAAGAATGGGACCACCCCAAAAACAGAAGAAAACGCTAAAAAAAAAACAGAAAAATTCAACCAAAACCATAGATTCACCACCCAGAAAAACTTAAACTCACCTGATATTCTCCAAAACCCACAATTTACACTTTTCCAACATGATGACCAACAAGAACCCAACAAAACCCAACGGAGACCCCAAAACACATCAAAAACACACCAAAAAAGAACGGGATCAACCCAGAAAAACAGAAAAAAAAAACAAATACCATGAATCCACCCCAAAAGTCCCCCTAAACCTACCTGATGTTCTCCAAAACCCACAATTTACCCTTTTCCACCATGATGCCAACGGAAAACCCAACGAAACCCAACGGAGAACCCAAAACACATCAAAAACACCACAAACAAGAACCGAATCACCCCCAAAACTGGAACAAAATCCCCAAAAAGCACGGATCAAATCCCAAAACCACCCTAAACCTACCTGATGTTCTCCAAAACCCACTATTCAGCCTTTTCCACCAAAATGAACAAGGAAAACACAACGAAACAAAACAGAGACCACAAAACACGTCAAAAACACCCCAAACAAGAACGGAATCACCCCCAAAACTGGAAGAAAATCCCCCAAAAACATAGATCCACCCCAAAAAGACAGTAAACCTACCTGATGTTCTCCAAAACACGCAATTTACACTTTTCCAACATGATGACCAACAAGAACCCAGCAAAACCCAACGGAGACCCCAAAACACGTCAAAAACACCCCAAAAATGAATTCGATCACCCCCCCCAAAAAAACAGAAGAAAACCCCAAATACCATGAATCCACCCCAAAAGTCCCCCTAAACCTACCTGATGTTCTCCAAAACCCACAATTTACACTTTTCCACCATGATGACCACGGAAAACACAACGAAACCCAACGGAGAACCCAAAACATGTCCAAAACACCCCAAAAAAGAATTGGATCACCCCAAAACTGGAACAAAATCTTCCAAAACCATAGATCCACCCAAAAAACACCCTAAATCTACCTGATGTTCTCCAAAACCCACAATTTAAACTTTTCCACCATGATGACCACGAGAAACCCAATGAAACCCAACGGAGACCCCAAAACACGTCAAAAACATGACAAAAACAACTGGATCACTAGAAAAACAACAGAAGAAAACCCTAAAAACCATGAATCTGCCCCAGAAGTCCTCATAAACCTACCTGATGTTCTCCAAAACCAACAATTTACACTTTTCCAGCATGATGACCACGGAAAAACCAACAAAACCCAACGGAGAACCCAAAACACGTCCAAAACACCCCAAACAAGAACAGGATCACCCCCAAAAACGAAAGAAAACCCCAAAAAGCACGGATCCAATCCCAAAACCACTCTAAACGTACCTGATGTTCTCCAAATCCAAATGTCCACTCCCAACCACCATAAAACCCATTAGGAACTCAACGAAACCCAACGGAAACCCCAAAAACACCTCAAAAACACCCCAAAAAAGAACTGGATCAGAAGAAAAAACACCAAACACTATGAATTTCCCCGCAAAACCACCCTAAACTCACCTGATCTTCTTCAAAACCCACAATCCACTCCCATTTACCTTAACGACCAACGAGAATCCAACTAAAACCCAACGGAGACCCCAAAACAAGTCGAAAACACCCCAAACAAGAACAGGATAACCCCTAAAAAAGAAAGAAAACCCCCAAAACCATAGATCCACCCCAAAAACACACTAAACCTACCTGATGTTCTCCAAATCCCAAAGTCCACTCCCAACAAACTTAAAACACATTAGGAAATCAACGAAACGCAACGGAAACCCCAAAACACATCAAAAACACACCAAAAAAGAACGGGATCACCCCCAAAACCGAAAGAAAACCCTAAAAGACGTTGATCCACCCCAAAAGTCCCCCTAAACCTACCTGATGTTCTCCAATACCCACAATTTACACGTTTTCACCATGATGAACAACAAGAACCCAACAAAACCCAACGGAGACCCCAAAATATGTCAAAAACACCCCAAAAAAGAATGGGACCACCCCAAAAACAGAAGAAAACGCTAAAAAAAAAAAAAACAGAAGAATTCAACCAAAACCATAGATTCACCACCCAGAAAAACTTAAACTCACCTGATATTCTCCAAAACCCACAATTTACACTTTTCCAACATGATGACCAACAAGAACCCAACAAAACCCAACGGAGACCCCAAAACACATCAAAAACACACCAAAAAAGAACGGGATCAACCCAGAAAAACAGAAAAAAAAAAACAAATACCATGAATCCACCCCAAAAGTCCCCCTAAACCTACCTGATATTCTCCAAAACCCACAATTTACCCTTTTCCACCATGATGCCAACGGAAAACCCAACGAAACCCAACGGAGAACCCAAAACACATCAAAAACACCACAAACAAGAACCGAATCACCCCCAAAACTGGAACAAAATCCCCAAAAAGCACGGATCAAATCCCAAAACCACCCTAAACCTACCTGATGTTCTCCAAAACCCACTATTCAGACTTTTCCACCAAAATGAACAAGGAAAACACAACGAAACAAAACAGAGACCACAAAACACGTCAAAAACACCCCAAACAAGAACGGAATCACCCCCAAAACTGGAAGAAAATCCCCCAAAAACATAGATCCACCCCAAAAAGACAGTAAACCTACCTGATGTTCTCCAAAACACGCAATTTACACTTTTCCAACATGATGACCAACAAGAACCCAGCAAAACCCAACGGAGACCCCAAAACACGTCAAAAACATGCCAAAAATGAATTCGATCACCCCCCCCAAAAAAACAGAAGAAAACCCCAAATACCATGAATCCACCCCAAAAGTCCCCCTAAACCTACCTGATGTTCTCCAAAACCCACAATTTACACTTTTCCACCATGATGACCACGGAAAACACAACGAAACCCAACGGAGAACCCAAAACATGTCCAAAACACCCCAAAAAAGAATTGGATCACCCCAAAACAGGAACAAAATCCTCCAAAACCATAGATCCACCCAAAAAACACCCTAAATCTACCTGATGTTCTCCAAAACCCACAATTTAAACTTTTCCACCATGATGACCACGAAAAACCCAATGAAACCAAACGGAGACCCAAAACACGTCAAAAAAACGCCAAAAAACAACTGGATCAGTAAAAAAACAACAGAAGAAAGCCCTAAAAACCATGAATCTGCCCCAGAAGTCCTCATAAACCTACCTGATGTTCTCCAAAAGCCACAATTAACACTTTTCCAGCATGATGACCACGGAAAACACAACGAAACCCAACGGAGACCCCAAAACACGTCCAAAACACCCCAAACAAGAACAGGATCACCCCCAAAAACGAAAGAAAACCCCAAAAAGCACGGATCCAATCCCAAAACCACTCTAAACGTACCTGATGTTCTCCAAATCCAAATGTCCACTCCCAACCACCATAAAACCCATTAGGAACTCAACGAAACCCAACGGAAACCCCAAAAACACCTCAAAAACACCCCAAAAAAGAACTGGATCAGAAGAAAAAACACCAAACACTATGAATTTCCCCGCAAAACCACCCTAAACTCACCTGATCTTCTTCAAAACCCACAATCCACTCCCATTTACCTTAACGACCAACGAGAATCCAACTAAAACCCAACGGAGACCCCAAAACAAGTCGAAAACACCCCAAACAAGAACAGGATAACCCCTAAAAAAGAAAGAAAACCCCAAAAACCATAGATCCACCACAAAAACACACTAAACCTAACTGATGTTCTCCAAATCCCAAAGTCCACTCCCAACAAACTTAAAACACATTAGGAAATCAACGAAACGCAACGGAAACCCCAAAACACGTCAAAAACACCACAAAAAAAAGCGGGATCACCCCCAAAACCGAAAGAAAACCCTAAAAGCCGTTGATCCACCCCAAAAGTCCCCCTAAACCTACCTGATGTTCTCCAATACCCACAATTTACACGTTTTCACCATGATGAACAACAAGAACCCAACAAAACCCAACGGAGACCCCAAAATATGTCAAAAACACCCCAAAAAAGAATGGGACCACCCCAAAAACAGAAGAAAACGCTAAAAAAAAAACAGAAGAATTCAACCAAAACCATAGATTCACCACCCAGAAAAACTTAAACTCACCTGATATTCTCCAAAACCCACAATTTACACTTTTCCAACATGATGACCAACAAGAACCCAACAAAACCCAACGGAGACCCCAAAACACATCAAAAACACACCAAAAACGAACGGGATCACCCCAGAAAAACAGAAAAAAAAAACAAATACCATGAATCCACCCCAAAAGTCCCCCTAAACCTACCTGATGTTCTCCAAAACCCACAATTTACCCTTTTCCACCATGATGCCAACGGAAAACCCAACAAAACCCAACGGAGACCCCAAAACACATCAAAAACACACCAAAAAAGAGCGGGATCACCCCAGAAAAACAGAAAAAAAAAAAAACAAATACCATGAATCCACCCCAAAAGTCCCCCTAAACCTACCTGATGTTCTCCAAAACCCACAATTTACACTTTTCCACCATGATGCCAACGGAAAACCCAACGAAACCCAACAGAGAACCCAAAACACATCAAAAACACCACAAACAAGAACGGAATCACCCCCAAAACTGGAACAAAATCCCCAAAAAGCACGGATCAAATCCCAAAACCACCCTAAACCTACCTGATGTTCTCCAAAACCCACTATTCAGCCTTTTCCACCAAAATGAACAAGGAAAACACAACGAAACAAAACAGAGACCACAAAACACGTCAAAAACACCCCAAACAAGAACGGAATCACCCCCAAAACTGGAAGAAAATCCCCCCAAAAAATAGATCCACCCCAAAAAGACAGTAAACCTACCTGATGTTCTCCAAAACACGCAATTTACACTTTTCCAAGATGATGACCAACAAGAACCCAGCAAAACCCAACGGAGACCCCAAAACACGTCAAAAACACCCCAAAAAAGAATTCGATCACCCCCCGCAAAAAAAACAGAAGAAAATCCCAAATACCATGAATCCACCCCAAAAGTCCCCCTAAACCTAGCTGATGTTCTCCAAAACCCACAATTTACACTTTTCCACCATGATGACCACGAGAAACCCAATGAAACCCAACGGAGACCCCAAAACACGTCAAAAACATGCCAAAAAACAACTGGATCACTAGAAAAAACAGAACAAAACCCTAAAAACCATGAATCTGCCCCAAAAGTCCTCATAAACCTACCTGATGTTCTCCAAAACCCACAATTTACACTTTTCCACCATGATGACCACGGAAAACACAACGAAACCCAACGGAGAACCCAAAACACGTCCAAAACACCCCAAACAAGAACAGGATCACCCCCAAAAACGAAAGAAAACCCCAAAAAGCACGGATCCAATCCCAAAACCACTCTAAACGTACCTGATGGTCTCCAAATCCAAATGTCCACTCCCAACCACCATAAAACCCATTAGGAACTCAACGAAACCCAACGGAAACCCCCAAAACACCTCAAAAACACCCCAAAAAAGAACTGGATCAGAAGAAAAAACACCAAACACTATGAATTTCCCCGCAAAACCACCCTAAACTCACCTGATCTTCTTCAAAACCCACAATCCACTCCCATTTACCCTAACGACCAACGAGAATCCAACTAAAACCCAACGGAGACCCCAAAACAAGTCGAAAACACCCCAAACAAGAACAGGATAACCCCTAAAAAAGAAAGAAAACCCCCAAAACCATAGATCCACCCCAAAAACACACTAAACCTACCTGATGTTCTCCAAATCCCAAAGTCCACTCCCAACAAACTTAAAACACATTAGGAAATCAACGAAACGCAACGCAAACCCCAAAACACGTCAAAAACACCACAAAAAAAAAAGCGGGATCACCCCCAAAACCGAAAGAAAACCCTAAAAGCCGTTGATCCACCCCAAAAGTCCCCCTAAACCTACCTGATGTTCTCCAATACCCACAATTTACCCTTTTCCACCATGATGAACAACAAGAACCCAACAAAAACCAACGGAGACCCCAAAATATGTCAAAAACACCCCAAACAAGAATGGGACCACCCCAAAAACAGAAGAAAACGCTAAAAAAAAAACAGAAGAATTCAACCAAAACCATAGATTCACCACCCAGAAAAACTTAAACTCACCTGATATTCTCCAAAACCCACAATTTACACTTTTCCAACATGATGACCAACAAGAACCCAACAAAACCCAACGGAGACCCCAAAACACATCAAAAACACACCAAAAAAGAACGGGATCACCCCAGAAAAACAGAAAAAAAAAACAAATACCATGAATCCACCCCAAAAGTCCCCCTAAACCTACCTGATGTTCTCCAAAATCCACAATTTACCCTTTTCCGACATGATGACAACGGAAAACTTAACAAAACCCAACGGAGACCCCAAAACACATCAAAAACACACCAAAAAAGAACGGGATCACCCCAGAAAAACAGAAAAAAAAAAAAAAAACAAAAACCATGAATCTGCCCCAGCAGTCTTCATAAACCTACCTGATGTTCTCCAAAACCCACAATTTACCCTTTTCCACCATGATGCCAACGGAAAACCCAACGAAACCCAACGGAGAACCCAAAACACATCAAAAACACTACAATCAAGAACGGAATCACCCCCAAAACTGGAACAAAATCCCCAAAAAGCACGGATCAAATCCCAAAACCACCCTAAACCTACCTGATGTTCTCCAAAACCCACTATTCAGCCTTTTCCACCAAAATGAACAAGGAAAACACAACGAAACAAAACAGAGACCACAAAACACGTCAAAAACACCCCAAACAAGAACGGAATCACCCCCAAAACTGGAAGAAAATCCCCCAAAAACATAGATCCACCCAAAAAACACCCTAAATCTACCTGATGTTCTCCAAAACCCACAATTTACACTTTTCCACCATGATGACCACGGAAAACCCAACGAAACCCAACAGAGAACCCAAAACACGTCCAAAACACCCCAAACAAGAACAGGATCACCCCCAAAAACGAAAGAAAACCCCCAAAAGCACGGATCCAATCCCAAAACCACTCTAAACGTACCTGATGTTCTCCAAATCCAAATGTCCACTCCCAACCACCATAAAACCCATTAGGAACTCAACGAAACCCAACGGAAACCCCAAAAACACCTCAAAAACACCCCAAAAAAGAACTGGATCAGAAGAAAAAACACCAAACACTATGAATTTCCCCGCAAAACCACCCTAAACTCACCTGATCTTCTTCAAAACCCACAATCCACTCCCATTTACCTTAACGACCAACGAGAATCCAACTAAAACCCAACGGAGACCCCAAAACAAGTCGAAAACACCCCAAACAAGAACAGGATAACCCCTAAAAAAGAAAGAAAACCCCCAAAACCATAGATCCACCCCAAAAACACACTAAACCTACCTGATGTTCTCCAAATCCCAAAGTCCACTCCCAACAAACTTAAAACACATTAGGAAATCAACGAAACGCAACGGAAACCCCAAAACACCTCAAAAACACCACAAAAAAAAAAGCGGGATCACCCCCAAAACCGAAAGAAAACCCTAAAAGCCGTTGATCCACCCCAAAAGTCCCCCTAAACCTACCTGATGTTCTCCAATACCCACAATTTACACGTTTTCACCATGATGAACAACAAGAACCCAACAAAACCCAACGGAGACCCCAAAACACATCAAAAACACACCAAAAAAACGGGATCAACCCAGAAAAACAGAAAAAAAAAACAAATACCATGAATCCACCCCAAAAGTCCCCCTAAACCTACCTGATGTTCTCCAAAACCCACAATTTACCCTTTTCCACCATGATGCCAACGGAAAACCCAACAAAACCCAACGGAGACCCCAAAACACATCAAAAACACACCAAAAAAGAACGGGATCACCCCAGAAAAACAGAAAAAAAAAAAACAAATACCATGAATCCACCCCAAAAGTCCCCCTAAACCTACCTGATGTTCTCCAAAACCCACAATTTACCCTTTTCCACCATGATGCCAACGGAAAACCCAACGAAACCCAACGGAGAACCCAAAACACGTCAACAACACCACAAACAAGAACGGAATCACCCCCAAAACTGGAACAAAATCCCCAAAAAGCACGGATCAAATCCCAAAACCACCCTAAACCTACCTGATGTTCTCCAAAACCCACTATTCAGCCTTTTCCACCAAAATGAACAAGGAAAACACAACGAAACAAAACAGAGACCACAAAACACGTCAAAAACACCCCAAACAAGAACGGAATCACCCCCAAAACTGGAAGAAAATCCCCCAAAAACATAGATCCACCCCAAAAAAACCCTAAACCTACCTGATGTTCTCCAAAACCCACAATTTACCCTTTTCCACCATGATGACCACGGAAAACACAACGAAACCCAACGGAGAACCCAAAACACGTCCAAAACACCCCAAACAAGAACAGGATCACCCCCAAAAACGAAAGAAAACCCCAAAAAGCACGGATCCAATCCCAAAACCACTCTAAACGTACCTGATGTTCTCCAAATCCAAATGTCCACTCCCAACCACCATAAAACCCATTAGGAACTCAACGAAACCCAACGGAAACCCCAAAAACACCTCAAAAACACCCCAAAAAAGAACTGGATCAGAAGAAAAAACACCAAACACTATGAATTTCCCCGCAAAACCACCCTAAACTCACCTGATCTTCTTCAAAACCCACAATCCACTCCCATTTACCCTAACGACCAACGAGAATCCAACTAAAACCCAACGGAGACCCCAAAACAAGTCGAAAACACCCCAAACAAGAACAGGATAACACCTAAAAAAGAAAGAAAACTCCAAAAAACATAGATCCACCCCAAAAACACACTAAACCTACCTGATGTTCTCCAAATCCCAAAGTCCACTCCCAACAAACTTAAAACACATTAGGAAATCAACGAAACGCAACGCAAACCCCAAAACACGTCAAAAACACCACAAAAAAAAAAGCGGGATCACCCCCAAAACCGAAAGAAAACCCTAAAAGCCGTTGATCCACCCCAAAAGTCCCCCTAAACCTACCTGATGTTCTCCAATACCCACAATTTACCCGTTTTCACCATGATGAACAACAAGAACCCAACAAAACCCAACGGAGACCCCAAAATATGTCAAAAACACCCCAAACAAGAATGGGACCACCCCAAAAACAGAAGAAAACGCTAAAAAAAAAAAAACAGAAGAATTCAACCAAAACCATAGATTCACCACCCAGAAAAACTTAAACTCACCAGATATTCTCCAAAACCCACAATTTACACTTTTCCAACATGATGACCAACAAGAACCCAACAAAACCCAACGGAGACCCCAAAACACGTCAAAAACACACCAAAAAAGAACGGGATCACCCCAGAAAAACAGAAAAAAAAAAAACAAATACCATGAATCCACCCCAAAAGTCCCCCTAAACCTACCTGATGTTCTCCAAAACCCACAATTTACCCTTTTCCACCATGATGCCAACGGAAAACCCAACGAAACCCAACGGAGAACCCAAAACACATCAAAAACACCACAAACAAGAACGGAATCACCCCCAAAACTGGAACAAAATCCCCAAAAAGCACGGATCAAATCCCAAAACCACCCTAAACCTACCTGATGTTCTCCAAAACCCACTATTCAGCATTTTCCACCAAAATGAACAAGGAAAACACAACGAAACAAAACAGAGACCACAAAACACGTCAAAAACACCCCAAACAAGAACGGAATCACCCCCAAAACTGGAAGAAAATCCCCCAAAAACATAGATCCACCCCAAAAAAACCCTAAACCTACCCGATGTTCTCCAAAACCCACAATTTACACTTTTCCACCATGATGACCACGAGAAACCCAATGAAACCCAACGGAGAACCCAAAACACGTCCAAAACACCCCAAACAAGAACAGGATCACCCCCAAAAACGAAAGAAAACCCCAAAAAGCACGGATCCAATCCCAAAACCACTCTAAACGTACCTGATGTTCTCCAAATCCAAATGTCCACTCCCAACCACCATAAAACCCATTAGGAACTCAACGAAACCCAACGGAAACCCCAAAAACACCTCAAAAACACCCCAGAAAAGAACTGGATCAGAAGAAAAAACACCAAACACTATGAATTTCCCCGCAAAACCACCCTAAACTCACCTGATCTTCTTCAAAACCCACAATCCACTCCCATTTACCCTAACGACCAACGAGAATCCAACTAAAACCCAACGGAGACCCCAAAACAAGTCGAAAACACCCCAAACAAGAACAGGATAACCCCTAAAAAAGAAAGAAAACCCCAAAAACCATAGATCCACCCCAAAAACACACTAAACCTACCTGATGTTCTCCAAATCCCAAAGTCCACTCCCAACAAACTTAAAACACATTAGGAAATCAACGAAACGCAACGGAAACCCCAAAACACGTCAAAAACACCACAAAAAAAAGCGGGATCACCCCCAAAACCGAAAGAAAACCCTAAAAGACGTTGATCCACCCCAAAAGTCCCCCTAAACCTACCTGATGTTCTCCAATACCCACAATTTACCCTTTTCCACCATGATGAACAACAAGAACCCAACAAAAACCAACGGAGACCCCAAAATATGTCAAAAACACCCCAAACAAGAATGGGACCACCCCAAAAACAGAAGAAAACGCTAAAAAAAAACAGAAGAATTCAACCAAAACCATAGATTCACCACCCAGAAAAACTTAAACTCACCTGATATTCTCCAAAACCCACAATTTACACTTTTCCAACATGATGACCAACAAGAACCCAACAAAACCCAACGGAGACCCCAAAACACATCAAAAACACACCAAAAAAGAACGGGATCACCCCAGAAAAACAGAAAAAAAAAAAACAAATACCATGAATCCACCCCAAAAGTCCCCCTAAACCTACCTGATGTTCTCCAAAACCCACAATTTACCCTTTTCCACCATGATGCCAACGGAAAACCCAACGAAACCCAACGGAGAACCCAAAACACATCAAAAACACCACAAACAAGAACGGAATCACCCCCAAAACTGGAACAAAATCCCCAAAAAGCACGGATCAAATCCCAAAACCACCCTAAACCTACCTGATGTTCTCCAAAACCCACTATTCAGCCTTTTCCACCAAAATGAAAAAGGAAAACACAACGAAACAAAACAGAGACCACAAAACACGTCAAAAACACCCCAAACAAGAACGGAATCACCCCCAAAACTGGAAGAAAATCCCCCAAAAACATAGATCCACCCCAAAAAACACCCTAAACCTACCTGATGTTCTCCAAAACCCACAATTTACACTTTTCCACCATGATGACCACGAGAAACCCAATGAAACCCAACGGAGAACCCAAAACACGTCCAAAACACCCCAAACAAGAACAGGATCACCCCCAAAAACGAAAGAAAACCCCAAAAAGCACGGATCCAATCCCAAAACCACTCTAAACGTACCTGATGTTCTCCAAATCCAAATGTCCACTCCCAACCACCATAAAACCCATTAGGAACTCAACGAAACCCAACGGAAACCCCAAAAACACCTCAAAAACACCCCAGAAAAGAACTGGATCAGAAGAAAAAACACCAAACACTATGAATTTCCCCGCAAAACCACCCTAAACTCACCTGATCTTCTTCAAAACCCACAATCCACTCCCATTTACCCTAACGACCAACGAGAATCCAACTAAAACCCAACGGAGACCCCAAAACAAGTCGAAAACACCCCAAACAAGAACAGGATAACCCCTAAAAAAGAAAGAAAACCCCAAAAACCATAGATCCACCCCAAAAACACACTAAACCTACCTGATGTTCTCCAAATCCCAAAGTCCACTCCCAACAAACTTAAAACACATTAGGAAATCAACGAAACGCAACGGAAACCCCAAAACACGTCAAAAACACCACAAAAAAAAGCGGGATCACCCCCAAAACCGAAAGAAAACCCTAAAAGACGTTGATCCACCCCAAAAGTCCCCCTAAACCTACCTGATGTTCTCCAATACCCACAATTTACCCTTTTCCACCATGATGAACAACAAGAACCCAACAAAAACCAACGGAGACCCCAAAATATGTCAAAAACACCCCAAACAAGAATGGGACCACCCCAAAAACAGAAGAAAACGCTAAAAAAAAACAGAAGAATTCAACCAAAACCATAGATTCACCACCCAGAAAAACTTAAACTCACCTGATATTCTCCAAAACCCACAATTTACACTTTTCCAACATGATGACCAACAAGAACCCAACAAAACCCAACGGAGACCCCAAAACACATCAAAAACACACCAAAAAAGAACGGGATCACCCCAGAAAAACAGAAAAAAAAAAAACAAATACCATGAATCCACCCCAAAAGTCCCCCTAAACCTACCTGATGTTCTCCAAAACCCACAATTTACCCTTTTCCACCATGATGCCAACGGAAAACCCAACGAAACCCAACGGAGAACCCAAAACACATCAAAAACACCACAAACAAGAACGGAATCACCCCCAAAACTGGAACAAAATCCCCAAAAAGCACGGATCAAATCCCAAAACCACCCTAAACCTACCTGATGTTCTCCAAAACCCACTATTCAGCCTTTTCCACCAAAATGAACAAGGAAAACACAACGAAACAAAACAGAGACCACAAAACACGTCAAAAACACCCCAAACAAGAACGGAATCACCCCCAAAACTGGAAGAAAATCCCCCAAAAACATAGATCCACCCCAAAAAAACCCTAAACCTACCTGATGTTCTCCAAAACCCACAATTTACACTTTTCCACCATGATGACCACGGAAAACACAACGAAACCCAACGGAGAACCCAAAACACGTCCAAAACACCCCAAACAAGAACAGGATCACCCCCAAAAACGAAAGAAAACCCCAAAAAGCACGGATCCAATCCCAAAACCACTCTAAACGTACCTGATGTTCTCCAAATCCAAATGTCCACTCCCAACCACCATAAAACCCATTAGGAACTCAACGAAACCCAACGGAAACCCCAAAAACACCTCAAAAACACCCCAGAAAAGAACTGGATCAGAAGAAAAAACACCAAACACTATGAATTTCCCCGCAAAACCACCCTAAACTCACCTGATCTTCTTCAAAACCCACAATCCACTCCCATTTACCTTAACGACCAACGAGAATCCAACTAAAACCCAACGGAGACCCCAAAACAAGTCGAAAACACCCCAAACAAGAACAGGATAACCCCTAAAAAAGAAAGAAAACCCCCAAAACCATAGATCCACCACAAAAACACACTAAACCTACCTGATGTTCTCCAAAACCCACAATTTACACTTTTCCAACATGATGACCAACAAGAACCCAACAAAACCCAACGGAGACCCCAAAACACATCAAAAACACACCAAAAAAGAACGGGATCACCCCAGAAAAACAGAAAAAAAAAAACCAAATACCATGAATCCACCCCAAAAGTCCCCCTAAACCTACCTGATGTTCTCCAAAACCCACAATTTACCCTTTTCCACCATGATGCCAACGGAAAACCCAACGAAACCCAACGGAGAACCCAAAACACATCATAAACACCACAAACAAGAACGGAATCACCCCCAAAACTGGAACAAAATCCCCAAAAAGCACGGATCAAATCCCAAAACCACCCTAAACCTACCTGATGTTCTCCAAAACCCACTATTCAGCCTTTTCCACCAAAATGAACAAGGAAAACACAACGAAACAAAACAGAGACCACAAAACACGTCAAAAACACCCCAAACAAGAACGGAATCACCCCCAAAACTGGAAGAAAATCCCCCAAAAACATAGATCCACCCCAAAAACACCCTAAACCTACCTGATGTTCTCCAAAACCCACAATTTACACTTTTCCACCATGATGACCACGAGAAACCCAATGAAACCCAACGGAGAACCCAAAACACGTCCAAAACACCCCAAACAAGAACAGGATCACCCCCAAAAACGAAAGAAAACCCCAAAAAGCACGGATCCAATCCCAAAACCACTCTAAACGTACCTGATGTTCTCCAAATCCAAATGTCCACTCCCAACCACCATAAAACCCATTAGGAACTCAACGAAACCCAACGGAAACCCCAAAAACACCTCAAAAACACCCCAAAAAAGAACTGGATCAGAAGAAAAAACACCAAACACTATGAATTTCCCCGCAAAACCACCCTAAACTCACCTGATCTTCTTCAAAACCCACAATCCACTCCCATTTACCCTAACGACCAACGAGAATCCAACTAAAACCCAACGGAGACCCCAAAACAAGTCGAAAACACCCCAAACAAGAACAGGATAACCCCTAAAAAAGAAAGAAAACCCCAAAAAACATAGATCCACCCCAAAAACACACTAAACCTACCTGATGTTCTCCAAATCCCAAAGTCCACTCCCAACAAACTTAAAACACATTAGGAAATCAACGAAACGCAACGGAAACCCCAAAACACGTCAAAAACACCACAAAAAAAAGCGGGATCACCCCCAAAACCGAAAGAAAACCCTAAAAGACGTTGATCCACCCCAAAAGTCCCCCTAAACCTACCTGATGTTCTCCAATACCCACAATTTACCCTTTTCCACCATGATGAACAACAAGAACCCAACAAAAACCAACGGAGACCCCAAAATATGTCAAAAACACCCCAAACAAGAATGGGACCACCCCAAAAACAGAAGAAAACGCTAAAAAAAAACAGAAGAATTCAACCAAAACCATAGATTCACCACCCAGAAAAACTTAAACTCACCTGATATTCTCCAAAACCCACAATTTACACTTTTCCAACATGATGACCAACAAGAACCCAACAAAACCCAACGGAGACCCCAAAACACATCAAAAACACACCAAAAAAGAGCGGGATCACCCCAGAAAAACAGAAAAAAAAAAAAACAAATACCATGAATCCACCCCAAAAGTCCCCCTAAACCTACCTGATGTTCTCCAAAACCCACAATTTACCCTTTTCCACCATGATGCCAACGGAAAACCCAACGAAACCCAACGGAGAACCCAAAACACATCAAAAACACCACAAACAAGAACGGAATCACCCCCAAAACTGGAACAAAATCCCCAAAAAGCACGGATCAAATCCCAAAACCACCCTAAACCTACCTGATGTTCTCCAAAACCCACTATTCAGCCTTTTCCACCAAAATGAACAAGGAAAACACAACGAAACAAAACAGAGACCACAAAACACGTCAAAAACACCCCAAACAAGAACGGAATCACCCCCAAAACTGGAAGAAAATCCCCCAAAAACATAGATCCACCCCAAAAAACACCCTAAACCTACCTGATGTTCTCCAAAACCCACAATTTACACTTTTCCACCATGATGACCACGAGAAACCCAACGAAACCCAACGGAGAACCCAAAACACGTCCAAAACACCCCAAACAAGAACAGGATCACCCCCAAAAACGAAAGAAAACCCCAAAAAGCACGGATCCAATCCCAAAACCACTCTAAACGTACCTGATGGTCTCCAAATCCAAATGTCCACTCCCAACCACCATAAAACCCATTAGGAACTCAACGAAACCCAACGGAAACCCCAAAAACACCTCAAAAACACCCCAAAAAAGAACTGGATCAGAAGAAAAAACACCAAACACTATGAATTTCCCCGCAAAACCACCCTAAACTCACCTGATCTTCTTCAAAACCCACAATCCACTCCCATTTACCCTAACGACCAACGAGAATCCAACTAAAACCCAACGGAGACCCCAAAACAAGTCGAAAACACCCCAAACAAGAACAAGATAACCCCTAAAAAAGAAAGAAAACCCCAAAAAACATAGATCCACCCCAAAAACACACTAAACCTACCTGATGTTCTCCAAATCCCAAAGTCCACTCCCAACAAACTTAAAACACATTAGGAAATCAACGAAACGCAACGGAAACCCCAAAACACGTCAAAAACACCACAAAAAGAAGCGGGATCACCCCCAAAACCGAAAGAAAACCCTAAAAGACGTTGATCCACCCCAAAAGTCCCCCTAAACCTACCTGATGTTCTCCAATACCCACAATTTACCCTTTTCCACCATGATGAACAACAAGAACCCAACAAAAACCAACGGAGACCCCAAAATATGTCAAAAACACCCCAAACAAGAATGGGACCACCCCAAAAACAGAAGAAAACGCTAAAAAAAAAACAGAAGAATTCAACCAAAACCATAGATTCACCACCCAGAAAAACTTAAACTCACCTGATATTCTCCAAAACCCACAATTTACACTTTTCCAACATGATGACCAACAAGAACCCAACAAAACCCAACGGAGACCCCAAAACACATCAAAAACACACCAAAAAAGAACGGGATCACCCCAGAAAAACAGAAAAAAAAAAAAACAAATACCATGAATCCACCCCAAAAGTCCCCCTAAACCTACCTGATGTTCTCCAAAACCCACAATTTACCCTTTTCCACCATGATGCCAACGGAAAACCCAACGAAACCCAACGGAGAACCCAAAACACATCAAAAACACCACAAACAAGAACGGAATCACCCCCAAAACTGGAACAAAATCCCCAAAAAGCACGGATCAAATCCCAAAACCACCCTAAACCTACCTGATGTTCTCCAAAACCCACTATTCAGCCTTTTCCACCAAAATGAACAAGGAAAACACAACGAAACAAAACAGAGACCACAAAACACGTCAAAAACACCCCAAACAAGAACGGAATCACCCCCAAAACTGGAAGAAAATCCCCCAAAAACATAGATCCACCCCAAAAAACACCCTAAACCTACCTGATGTTCTCCAAAACCCACAATTTACACTTTTCCACCATGATGACCACGGAAAACCCAACAAAACCCAACGGAGAACCCAAAACACGTCCAAAACACCCCAAACAAGAACAGGATCACCCCCAAAAACGAAAGAAAACCCCAAAAAGCACGGATCCAATCCCAAAACCACTCTAAACGTACCTGATGTTCTCCAAATCCAAATGTCCACTCCCAACCACCATAAAACCCATTAGGAACTCAACGAAACCCAACGGAAACCCCAAAAACACCTCAAAAACACCCCAGAAAAGAACTGGATCAGAAGAAAAAACACCAAACACTATGAATTTCCCCGCAAAACCACCCTAAACTCACCTGATCTTCTTCAAAACCCACAATCCACTCCCATTTACCCTAACGACCAACGAGAATCCAACTAAAACCCAACGGAGACCCCAAAACAAGTCGAAAACACCCCAAACAAGAACAGGATAACCCCTAAAAAAGAAAGAAAACCCCAAAAAACATAGATCCACCCCAAAAACACACTAAACCTACCTGATGTTCTCCAAATCCCAAAGTCCACTCCCAACAAACTTAAAACACATTAGGAAATCAACGAAACGCAACGGAAACCCCAAAACACGTCAAAAACACCACAAAAAAAAGCGGGATCACCCCCAAAACCGAAAGAAAACCCTAAAAGACGTTGATCCACCCCAAAAGTCCCCCTAAACCTACCTGATGTTCTCCAATACCCACAATTTACCCTTTTCCACCATGATGAACAACAAGAACCCAACAAAAACCAACGGAGACCCCAAAATATGTCAAAAACACCCCAAAAAAGAATGGGACCACCCCAAAAACAGAAGAAAACGCTAAAAAAAAAACAGAAGAATTCAACCAAAACCATAGATTCACCACCCAGAAAAACTTAAACTCACCTGATATTCTCCAAAACCCACAATTTACACTTTTCCAACATGATGACCAACAAGAACCCAACAAAACCCAACGGAGACCCCAAAACACATCAAAAACACACCCAAAAAGAACGGGATCACCCCAGAAAAACAGAAAAAAAAAAAAAACAAATACCATGAATCCACCCCAAAAGTCCCCCTAAACCTACCTGATGTTCTCCAAAACCCACAATTTACCCTTTTCCACCATGATGCCAACGGAAAACCCAACGAAACCCAACGGAGAACCCAAAACACATCAAAAACACCACAAACAAGAACGGAATCACCCCCAAAACTGGAACAAAATCCCCAAAAAGCACGGATCAAATCCCAAAACCACCCTAAACCTACCTGATGTTCTCCAAAACCCACTATTCAGCCTTTTCCACCAAAATGAACAAGGAAAACACAACGAAACAAAACAGAGACCACAAAACACGTCAAAAACACCCCAAACAAGAACGGAATCACCCCCAAAACTGGAAGAAAATCCCCCAAAAACATAGATCCACCCCAAAAACACCCTAAACCTACCTGATGTTCTCCAAAACCCACAATTTACACTTTTCCACCATGATGACCACGAGAAACCCAACGAAACCCAACGGAGAACCCAAAACACGTCCAAAACACCCCAAACAAGAACAGGATCACCCCCAAAAACGAAAGAAAACCCCAAAAAGCACGGATCCAATCCCAAAACCACTCTAAACGTACCTGATGGTCTCCAAATCCAAATGTCCACTCCCAACCACCATAAAACCCATTAGGAACTCAACGAAACCCAACGGAAACCCCAAAAACACCTCAAAAACACCCCAAAAAAGAACTGGATCAGAAGAAAAAACACCAAACACTATGAATTTCCCCGCAAAACCACCCTAAACTCACCTGATCTTCTTCAAAACCCACAATCCACTCCCATTTACCCTAACGACCAACGAGAATCCAACTAAAACCCAACGGAGACCCCAAAACAAGTCGAAAACACCCCAAACAAGAACAAGATAACCCCTAAAAAAGAAAGAAAACCCCAAAAAACATAGATCCACCCCAAAAACACACTAAACCTACCTGATGTTCTCCAAATCCCAAAGTCCACTCCCAACAAACTTAAAACACATTAGGAAATCAACGAAACGCAACGGAAACCCCAAAACACGTCAAAAACACCACAAAAAAAAGCGGGATCACCCCCAAAACCGAAAGAAAACCCTAAAAGACGTTGATCCACCCCAAAAGTCCCCCTAAACCTACCTGATGTTCTCCAATACCCACAATTTACCCTTTTCCACCATGATGAACAACAAGAACCCAACAAAAACCAACGGAGACCCCAAAATATGTCAAAAACACCCCAAACAAGAATGGGACCACCCCAAAAACAGAAGAAAACGCTAAAAAAAAAACAGAAGAATTCAACCAAAACCATAGATTCACCACCCAGAAAAACTTAAACTCACCTGATATTCTCCAAAACCCACAATTTACACTTTTCCAACATGATGACCAACAAGAACCCAACAAAACCCAACGGAGACCCCAAAACACATCAAAAACACACCAAAAAAGAACGGGATCACCCCAGAAAAACAGAAAAAAAAAAAAACAAATACCATGAATCCACCCCAAAAGTCCCCCTAAACCTACCTGATGTTCTCCAAAACCCACAATTTACACTTTTCCACCATGATGCCAACGGAAAACCCAACGAAACCCAACGGAGAACCCAAAACACATCAAAAACACCACAAACAAGAACGGAATCACCCCCAAAACTGGAACAAAATCCCCAAAAAGCACGGATCAAATCCCAAAACCACCCTAAACCTACCTGATGTTCTCCAAAACCCACTATTCAGCCTTTTCCACCAAAATGAACAAGGAAAACACAACGAAACAAAACAGAGACCACAAAACACGTCAAAAACACCCCAAACAAGAACGGAATCACCCCCAAAACTGGAAGAAAATCCCCCAAAAACATAGATCCACCCCAAAAAACACCCTAAACCTACCTGATGTTCTCCAAAACCCACAATTTACACTTTTCCACCATGATGACCACGGAAAACCCAACAAAACCCAACGGAGACCCCAAAACACGTCCAAAACACCCCAAACAAGAACAGGATCACCCCCAAAAACGAAAGAAAACCCCAAAAAGCACGGATCCAATCCCAAAACCACTCTAAACGTACCTGATGTTCTCCAAATCCAAATGTCCACTCCCAACCACCATAAAACCCATTAGGAACTCAACGAAACCCAACGGAAACCCCAAAAACACCTCAAAAACACCCCAGAAAAGAACTGGATCAGAAGAAAAAACACCAAACACTATGAATTTCCCCGCAAAACCACCCTAAACTCACCTGATCTTCTTCAAAACCCACAATCCACTCCCATTTACCCTAACGACCAACGAGAATCCAACTAAAACCCAACGGAGACCCCAAAACAAGTCGAAAACACCCCAAACAAGAACAGGATAACCCCTAAAAAAGAAAGAAAACCCCAAAAAACATAGATCCACCCCAAAAACACACTAAACCTACCTGATGTTCTCCAAATCCCAAAGTCCACTCCCAACAAACTTAAAACACATTAGGAAATCAACGAAACGCAACGGAAACCCCAAAACACGTCAAAAACACCACAAAAAAAAGCGGGATCACCCCCAAAACCGAAAGAAAACCCTAAAAGCCGTTGATCCACCCCAAAAGTCCCCCTAAACCTACCTGATGTTCTCCAATACCCACAATTTACACGTTTTCACCATGATGAACAACAAGAACCCAACAAAAACCAACGGAGACCCCAAAATATGTCAAAAACACCCCAAAAAAGAATGGGACCACCCCAAAAACAGAAGAAAACGCTAAAAAAAAAAAAACAGAAGAATTCAACCAAAACCATAGATTCACCACCCAGAAAAACTTAAACTCACCTGATATTCTCCAAAACCCACAATTTACACTTTTCCAACATGATGACCAACAAGAACCCAACAAAACCCAACGGAGACCCCAAAACACATCAAAAACACACCAAAAAAGAACGGGATCACCCCAGAAAAACAGAAAAAAAAAAAACAAATACCATGAATCCACCCCAAAAGTCCCCCTAAACCTACCTGATGTTCTCCAAAACCCACAATTTACCCTTTTCCACCATGATGCCAACGGAAAACCCAACGAAACCCAACGGAGAACCCAAAACACATCAAAAACACCACAAACAAGAACGGAATCACCCCCAAAACTGGAACAAAATCCCCAAAAAGCACGGATCAAATCCCAAAACCACCCTAAACCTACCTGATGTTCTCCAAAACCCACTATTCAGCCTTTTCCACCAAAATGAACAAGGAAAACACAACGAAACAAAACAGAGACCACAAAACACGTCAAAAACACCCCAAACAAGAACGGAATCACCCCCAAAACTGGAAGAAAATCCCCCAAAAACATAGATCCACCCCAAAAACACCCTAAACCTACCTGATGTTCTCCAAAACCCACAATTTACACTTTTCCACCATGATGACCACGAGAAACCCAACGAAACCCAACGGAGAACCCAAAACACGTCCAAAACACCCCAAACAAGAACAGGATCACCCCCAAAAACGAAAGAAAACCCCAAAAAGCACGGATCCAATCCCAAAACCACTCTAAACGTACCTGATGGTCTCCAAATCCAAATGTCCACTCCCAACCACCATAAAACCCATTAGGAACTCAACGAAACCCAACGGAAACCCCAAAAACACCTCAAAAACACCCCAAAAAAGAACTGGATCAGAAGAAAAAACACCAAACACTATGAATTTCCCCGCAAAACCACCCTAAACTCACCTGATCTTCTTCAAAACCCACAATCCACTCCCATTTACCCTAACGACCAACGAGAATCCAACTAAAACCCAACGGAGACCCCAAAACAAGTCGAAAACACCCCAAACAAGAACAAGATAACCCCTAAAAAAGAAAGAAAACCCCAAAAAACATAGATCCACCCCAAAAACACACTAAACCTACCTGATGTTCTCCAAATCCCAAAGTCCACTCCCAACAAACTTAAAACACATTAGGAAATCAACGAAACGCAACGGAAACCCCAAAACACGTCAAAAACACCACAAAAAAAAGCGGGATCACCCCCAAAACCGAAAGAAAACCCTAAAAGACGTTGATCCACCCCAAAAGTCCCCCTAAACCTACCTGATGTTCTCCAATACCCACAATTTACCCTTTTCCACCATGATGAACAACAAGAACCCAACAAAAACCAACGGAGACCCCAAAATATGTCAAAAACACCCCAAACAAGAATGGGACCACCCCAAAAACAGAAGAAAACGCTAAAAAAAAAACAGAAGAATTCAACCAAAACCATAGATTCACCACCCAGAAAAACTTAAACTCACCTGATATTCTCCAAAACCCACAATTTACACTTTTCCAACATGATGACCAACAAGAACCCAACAAAACCCAACGGAGACCCCAAAACACATCAAAAACACACCAAAAAAGAACGGGATCACCCCAGAAAAACAGAAAAAAAAAAAAACAAATACCATGAATCCACCCCAAAAGTCCCCCTAAACCTACCTGATGTTCTCCAAAACCCACAATTTACACTTTTCCACCATGATGCCAACGGAAAACCCAACGAAACCCAACGGAGAACCCAAAACACATCAAAAACACCACAAACAAGAACGGAATCACCCCCAAAACTGGAACAAAATCCCCAAAAAGCACGGATCAAATCCCAAAACCACCCTAAACCTACCTGATGTTCTCCAAAACCCACTATTCAGCCTTTTCCACCAAAATGAACAAGGAAAACACAACGAAACAAAACAGAGACCACAAAACACGTCAAAAACACCCCAAACAAGAACGGAATCACCCCCAAAACTGGAAGAAAATCCCCCAAAAACATAGATCCACCCCAAAAAACACCCTAAACCTACCTGATGTTCTCCAAAACCCACAATTTACACTTTTCCACCATGATGACCACGGAAAACCCAACAAAACCCAACGGAGACCCCAAAACACGTCCAAAACACCCCAAACAAGAACAGGATCACCCCCAAAAACGAAAGAAAACCCCAAAAAGCACGGATCCAATCCCAAAACCACTCTAAACGTACCTGATGTTCTCCAAATCCAAATGTCCACTCCCAACCACCATAAAACCCATTAGGAACTCAACGAAACCCAACGGAAACCCCAAAAACACCTCAAAAACACCCCAGAAAAGAACTGGATCAGAAGAAAAAACACCAAACACTATGAATTTCCCCGCAAAACCACCCTAAACTCACCTGATCTTCTTCAAAACCCACAATCCACTCCCATTTACCCTAACGACCAACGAGAATCCAACTAAAACCCAACGGAGACCCCAAAACAAGTCGAAAACACCCCAAACAAGAACAGGATAACCCCTAAAAAAGAAAGAAAACCCCAAAAAACATAGATCCACCCCAAAAACACACTAAACCTACCTGATGTTCTCCAAATCCCAAAGTCCACTCCCAACAAACTTAAAACACATTAGGAAATCAACGAAACGCAACGGAAACCCCAAAACACGTCAAAAACACCACAAAAAAAAGCGGGATCACCCCCAAAACCGAAAGAAAACCCTAAAAGCCGTTGATCCACCCCAAAAGTCCCCCTAAACCTACCTGATGTTCTCCAATACCCACAATTTACACGTTTTCACCATGATGAACAACAAGAACCCAACAAAAACCAACGGAGACCCCAAAATATGTCAAAAACACCCCAAAAAAGAATGGGACCACCCCAAAAACAGAAGAAAACGCTAAAAAAAAAAAAACAGAAGAATTCAACCAAAACCATAGATTCACCACCCAGAAAAACTTAAACTCACCTGATATTCTCCAAAACCCACAATTTACACTTTTCCAACATGATGACCAACAAGAACCCAACAAAACCCAACGGAGACCCCAAAACACATCAAAAACACACCAAAAAAGAACGGGATCACCCCAGAAAAACAGAAAAAAAAAAAACAAATACCATGAATCCACCCCAAAAGTCCCCCTAAACCTACCTGATGTTCTCCAAAACCCACAATTTACCCTTTTCCACCATGATGCCAACGGAAAACCCAACGAAACCCAACGGAGAACCCAAAACACATCAAAAACACCACAAACAAGAACGGAATCACCCCCAAAACTGGAACAAAATCCCCAAAAAGCACGGATCAAATCCCAAAACCACCCTAAACCTACCTGATGTTCTCCAAAACCCACTATTCAGCCTTTTCCACCAAAATGAACAAGGAAAACACAACGAAACAAAACAGAGACCACAAAACACGTCAAAAACACCCCAAACAAGAACGGAATCACCCCCAAAACTGGAAGAAAATCCCCCAAAAACATAGATCCACCCCAAAAACACCCTAAACCTACCTGATGTTCTCCAAAACCCACAATTTACACTTTTCCACCATGATGACCACGAGAAACCCAACGAAACCCAACGGAGAACCCAAAACACGTCCAAAACACCCCAAACAAGAACAGGATCACCCCCAAAAACGAAAGAAAACCCCAAAAAGCACGGATCCAATCCCAAAACCACTCTAAACGTACCTGATGGTCTCCAAATCCAAATGTCCACTCCCAACCACCATAAAACCCATTAGGAACTCAACGAAACCCAACGGAAACCCCAAAAACACCTCAAAAACACCCCAAAAAAGAACTGGATCAGAAGAAAAAACACCAAACACTATGAATTTCCCCGCAAAACCACCCTAAACTCACCTGATCTTCTTCAAAACCCACAATCCACTCCCATTTACCCTAACGACCAACGAGAATCCAACTAAAACCCAACGGAGACCCCAAAACAAGTCGAAAACACCCCAAACAAGAACAAGATAACCCCTAAAAAAGAAAGAAAACCCCAAAAAACATAGATCCACCCCAAAAACACACTAAACCTACCTGATGTTCTCCAAATCCCAAAGTCCACTCCCAACAAACTTAAAACACATTAGGAAATCAACGAAACGCAACGGAAACCCCAAAACACGTCAAAAACACCACAAAAAAAAGCGGGATCACCCCCAAAACCGAAAGAAAACCCTAAAAGACGTTGATCCACCCCAAAAGTCCCCCTAAACCTACCTGATGTTCTCCAATACCCACAATTTACCCTTTTCCACCATGATGAACAACAAGAACCCAACAAAAACCAACGGAGACCCCAAAATATGTCAAAAACACCCCAAACAAGAATGGGACCACCCCAAAAACAGAAGAAAACGCTAAAAAAAAAACAGAAGAATTCAACCAAAACCATAGATTCACCACCCAGAAAAACTTAAACTCACCTGATATTCTCCAAAACCCACAATTTACACTTTTCCAACATGATGACCAACAAGAACCCAACAAAACCCAACGGAGACCCCAAAACACATCAAAAACACACCAAAAAAGAACGGGATCACCCCAGAAAAACAGAAAAAAAAAAAAACAAATACCATGAATCCACCCCAAAAGTCCCCCTAAACCTACCTGATGTTCTCCAAAACCCACAATTTACACTTTTCCACCATGATGCCAACGGAAAACCCAACGAAACCCAACGGAGAACCCAAAACACATCAAAAACACCACAAACAAGAACGGAATCACCCCCAAAACTGGAACAAAATCCCCAAAAAGCACGGATCAAATCCCAAAACCACCCTAAACCTACCTGATGTTCTCCAAAACCCACTATTCAGCCTTTTCCACCAAAATGAACAAGGAAAACACAACGAAACAAAACAGAGACCACAAAACACGTCAAAAACACCCCAAACAAGAACGGAATCACCCCCAAAACTGGAAGAAAATCCCCCAAAAACATAGATCCACCCCAAAAAACACCCTAAACCTACCTGATGTTCTCCAAAACCCACAATTTACACTTTTCCACCATGATGACCACGGAAAACCCAACAAAACCCAACGGAGACCCCAAAACACGTCCAAAACACCCCAAACAAGAACAGGATCACCCCCAAAAACGAAAGAAAACCCCAAAAAGCACGGATCCAATCCCAAAACCACTCTAAACGTACCTGATGTTCTCCAAATCCAAATGTCCACTCCCAACCACCATAAAACCCATTAGGAACTCAACGAAACCCAACGGAAACCCCAAAAACACCTCAAAAACACCCCAGAAAAGAACTGGATCAGAAGAAAAAACACCAAACACTATGAATTTCCCCGCAAAACCACCCTAAACTCACCTGATCTTCTTCAAAACCCACAATCCACTCCCATTTACCCTAACGACCAACGAGAATCCAACTAAAACCCAACGGAGACCCCAAAACAAGTCGAAAACACCCCAAACAAGAACAGGATAACCCCTAAAAAAGAAAGAAAACCCCAAAAAACATAGATCCACCCCAAAAACACACTAAACCTACCTGATGTTCTCCAAATCCCAAAGTCCACTCCCAACAAACTTAAAACACATTAGGAAATCAACGAAACGCAACGGAAACCCCAAAACACGTCAAAAACACCACAAAAAAAAGCGGGATCACCCCCAAAACCGAAAGAAAACCCTAAAAGCCGTTGATCCACCCCAAAAGTCCCCCTAAACCTACCTGATGTTCTCCAATACCCACAATTTACACGTTTTCACCATGATGAACAACAAGAACCCAACAAAAACCAACGGAGACCCCAAAATATGTCAAAAACACCCCAAAAAAGAATGGGACCACCCCAAAAACAGAAGAAAACGCTAAAAAAAAAAAAACAGAAGAATTCAACCAAAACCATAGATTCACCACCCAGAAAAACTTAAACTCACCTGATATTCTCCAAAACCCACAATTTACACTTTTCCAACATGATGACCAACAAGAACCCAACAAAACCCAACGGAGACCCCAAAACACATCAAAAACACACCAAAAAAGAACGGGATCACCCCAGAAAAACAGAAAAAAAAAAAACAAATACCATGAATCCACCCCAAAAGTCCCCCTAAACCTACCTGATGTTCTCCAAAACCCACAATTTACCCTTTTCCACCATGATGCCAACGGAAAACCCAACGAAACCCAACGGAGAACCCAAAACACATCAAAAACACCACAAACAAGAACGGAATCACCCCCAAAACTGGAACAAAATCCCCAAAAAGCACGGATCAAATCCCAAAACCACCCTAAACCTACCTGATGTTCTCCAAAACCCACTATTCAGCCTTTTCCACCAAAATGAACAAGGAAAACACAACGAAACAAAACAGAGACCACAAAACACGTCAAAAACACCCCAAACAAGAACGGAATCACCCCCAAAACTGGAAGAAAATCCCCCAAAAACATAGATCCACCCCAAAAACACCCTAAACCTACCTGATGTTCTCCAAAACCCACAATTTACACTTTTCCACCATGATGACCACGAGAAACCCAATGAAACCCAACGGAGAACCCAAAACACGTCCAAAACAGCCCAAACAAGAACAGGATCACCCCCAAAAACGAAAGAAAACCCCAAAAAGCACGGATCCAATCCCAAAACCACTCTAAACGTACCTGATGTTCTCCAAATCCAAATGTCCACTCCCAACCACCATAAAACCCATTAGGAACTCAACGAAACCCAACGGAAACCCCAAAAACACCTCAAAAACACCCCAGAAAAGAACTGGATCAGAAGAAAAAACACCAAACACTATGAATTTCCCCGCAAAACCACCCTAAACTCACCTGATCTTCTTCAAAACCCACAATCCACTCCCATTTACCCTAACGACCAACGAGAATCCAACTAAAACCCAACGGAGACCCCAAAACAAGTCGAAAACACCCCAAACAAGAACAGGATAACCCCTAAAAAAGAAAGAAAACCCCAAAAACCATAGATCCACCCCAAAAACACACTAAACCTACCTGATGTTCTCCAAATCCCAAAGTCCACTCCCAACAAACTTAAAACACATTAGGAAATCAACGAAACGCAACGGAAACCCCAAAACACGTCAAAAACACCACAAAAAAAAAGCGGGATCACCCCCAAAACCGAAAGAAAACCCTAAAAGCCGTTGATCCACCCCAAAAGTCCCCCTAAACCTACCTGATGTTCTCCAATACCCACAATTTACACGTTTTCACCATGATGAACAACAAGAACCCAACAAAAACCAACGGAGACCCCAAAATATGTCAAAAACACCCCAAAAAAGAATGGGACCACCCCAAAAACGGAAGAAAACGCTAAAAAAAAAACAGAAGAATTCAACCAAAACCATAGATTCACCACCGAGAAAAACTTAAACTCACCTGATATTCTCCAAAACCCACAATTTACACTTTTCCAACATGATGACCAACAAGAACCCAACAAAACCCAACGGAGACCCCAAAACACATCAAAAACACACCAAAAAAGAACGGGATCACCCCAGAAAAACAGAAAAAAAAAAACAAATACCATGAATCCACCCCAAAAGTCCCCCTAAACCTACCTGATGTTCTCCAAAACCCACAATTTACCCTTTTCCACCATGATGCCAACGGAAAACCCAACGAAACCCAACGGAGAACCCAAAACACATCAAAAACACCACAAACAAGAACGGAATCACCCCCAAAACTGGAACAAAATCCCCAAAAAGCACGGATCAAATCCCAAAACCACCCTAAACCTACCTGATGTTCTCCAAAACCCACTATTCAGCCTTTTCCACCAAAATGAACAAGGAAAACACAACGAAACAAAACAGAGACCACAAAACACGTCAAAAACACCCCAAACAAGAACGGAATCACCCCCAAAACTGGAAGAAAATCCCCCAAAAACATAGATCCACCCCAAAAAAACCCTAAACCTACCTGATGTTCTCCAAAACCCACAATTTACACTTTTCCACCATGATGACCACGGAAAACACAACGAAACCCAACGGAGAACCCAAAACACGTCCAAAACACCCCAAACAAGAACAGGATCACCCCCAAAAACGAAAGAAAACCCCAAAAAGCACGGATCCAATCCCAAAACCACTCTAAACGTACCTGATGTTCTCCAAATCCAAATGTCCACTCCCAACCACCATAAAACCCATTAGGAACTCAACGAAACCCAACGGAAACCCCAAAAACACCTCAAAAACACCCCAGAAAAGAACTGGATCAGAAGAAAAAACACCAAACACTATGAATTTCCCCGCAAAACCACCCTAAACTCACCTGATCTTCTTCAAAACCCACAATCCACTCCCATTTACCCTAACGACCAACGAGAATCCAACTAAAACCCAACGGAGACCCCAAAACAAGTCGAAAACACCCCAAACAAGAACAGGATAACCCCTAAAAAAGAAAGAAAACCCCAAAAAACATAGATCCACCCCAAAAACACACTAAACCTACCTGATGTTCTCCAAATCCCAAAGTCCACTCCCAACAAACTTAAAACACATTAGGAAATCAACGAAACGCAACGGAAACCCCAAAACACGTCAAAAACACCACAAAAAAAAAGCGGGATCACCCCCAAAACCGAAAGAAAACCCTAAAAGACGTTGATCCACCCCAAAAGTCCCCCTAAACCTACCTGATGTTCTCCAATACCCACAATTTACACGTTTTCACCATGATGAACAACAAGAACCCAACAAAAACCAACGGAGACCCCAAAATATGTCAAAAACACCCCAAAAAAGAATGGGACCACCCAAAAAAAACAGAAGAAAACGCTAAAAAACACCAGAAGAATTCAACCAAAACCATAGATTCACCACCCAGAAAAACTTAAACTCACCTGATATTCTCCAAAACCCACAATTTACACTTTTCCAACATGATGACCAACAAGAACCCAACAAAACCCAACGGAGACCCCAAAACACATCAAAAACACACCAAAAAAGAACGGGATCACCCCAGAAAAACAGAAAAAAAAAAACCAAATACCGTGAATCCACCAGAAAAGTCCCCCTAAACCTACCTGATGTTCTCCAAAACCCACAATTTACCCTTTTCCACCATGATGCCAATGGAAAACCCAACGAAACCCAACGGAGAACCCAAAACACATCAAAAACACCACAAACAAGAACGGAATCACCCCCAAAACTGGAACAAAATCCCCAAAAAGCACGGATCAAATCCCAAAACCACCCTAAACCTACCTGATGTTCTCCAAAACCCACTATTCAGCCTTTTCCACCAAAATGAACAAGGAAAACACAACGAAACAAAACAGAGACCACAAAACACGTCAAAAACACCCCAAACAAGAACGGAATCACCCCCAAAACTGGAAGAAAATCCCCCAAAAACATAGATCCACCCCAAAAAACACCCTAAACCTACCTGATGTTCTCCAAAACCCACAATTTACACTTTTCCACCATGATGACCACGGAAAACACAACGAAACCCAACGGAGAACCCAAAACACGTCCAAAACACCCCAAACAAGAACAGGATCACCCCCAAAAACGAAAGAAAACCCCAAAAAGCACGGATCCAATCCCAAAACCACTCTAAACGTACCTGATGTTCTCCAAATCCAAATGTCCACTCCCAACCACCATAAAACCCATTAGGAACTCAACGAAACCCAACGGAAACCCCAAAAACACCTCAAAAACACCCCAGAAAAGAACTGGATCAGAAGAAAAAACACCAAACACTATGAATTTCCCCGCAAAACCACCCTAAACTCACCTGATCTTCTTCAAAACCCACAATCCACTCCCATTTACCCTAACGACCAACGAGAATCCAACTAAAACCCAACGGAGACCCCAAAACAAGTCGAAAACACCCCAAACAAGAACAGGATAACCCCTAAAAAAGAAAGAAAACCCCAAAAAACATAGATCCACCCCAAAAACACACTAAACCTACCTGATGTTCTCCAAATCCCAAAGTCCACTCCCAACAAACTTAAAACACATTAGGAAATCAACGAAACGCAACGGAAACCCCAAAACACGTCAAAAACACCACAAAAAAAAAGCGGGATCACCCCCAAAACCGAAAGAAAACCCTAAAAGACGTTGATCCACCCCAAAAGTCCCCCTAAACCTACCTGATGTTCTCCAATACCCACAATTTACACGTTTTCACCATGATGAACAACAAGAACCCAACAAAAACCAACGGAGACCCCAAAATATGTCAAAAACACCCCAAAAAAGAATGGGACCACCCAAAAAAAACAGAAGAAAACGCTAAAAAACACCAGAAGAATTCAACCAAAACCATAGATTCACCACCCAGAAAAACTTAAACTCACCTGATATTCTCCAAAACCCACAATTTACACTTTTCCAACATGATGACCAACAAGAACCCAACAAAACCCAACGGAGACCCCAAAACACATCAAAAACACACCAAAAAAGAACGGGATCACCCCAGAAAAACAGAAAAAAAAAAACCAAATACCGTGAATCCACCAGAAAAGTCCCCCTAAACCTACCTGATGTTCTCCAAAACCCACAATTTACCCTTTTCCACCATGATGCCAATGGAAAACCCAACGAAACCCAACGGAGAACCCAAAACACATCAAAAACACCACAAACAAGAACGGAATCACCCCCAAAACTGGAACAAAATCCCCAAAAAGCACGGATCAAATCCCAAAACCACCCTAAACCTACCTGATGTTCTCCAAAACCCACTATTCAGCCTTTTCCACCAAAATGAACAAGGAAAACACAACGAAACAAAACAGAGACCACAAAACACGTCAAAAACACCCCAAACAAGAACGGAATCACCCCCAAAACTGGAAGAAAATCCCCCAAAAACATAGATCCACCCCAAAAAACACCCTAAACCTACCTGATGTTCTCCAAAACCCACAATTTACACTTTTCCACCATGATGACCACGGAAAACACAACGAAACCCAACGGAGAACCCAAAACACGTCCAAAACACCCCAAACAAGAACAGGATCACCCCCAAAAACGAAAGAAAACCCCAAAAAGCACGGATCCAATCCCAAAACCACTCTAAATGTACCTGATGGTCTCCAAATCCAAATGTCCACTCCCAACCACCATAAAACCCATTAGGAACTCAACGAAACCCAACGGAAACCCCAAAAACACCTCAAAAACACCCCAGAAAAGAACTGGATCAGAAGAAAAAACACCAAACACTATGAATTTCCCCGCAAAACCACCCTAAACTCACCTGATCTTCTTCAAAACCCACAATCCACTCCCATTTACCCTAACGACCAACGAGAATCCAACTAAAACCCAACGGAGACCCCAAAACAAGTCGAAAACACCCCAAACAAGAACAGGATAACCCCTAAAAAAGAAAGAAAACCCCAAAAACCATAGATCCACCCCAAAAACACACTAAACCTACCTGATGTTCTCCAAATCCCAAAGTCCACTCCCAACAAACTTAAAACACATTAGGAAATCAACGAAACGCAACGGAAACCCCAAAACACGTCAAAAACACCACAAAAAAAAGCTGGATCACCCCCAAAACCGAAAGAAAACCCTAAAAGCCGTTGATCCACCCCAAAAGTCCCCCTAAACCTACCTGATGTTCTCCAATACCCACAATTTACACGTTTTCACCATGATGAACAACAAGAACCCAACAAAACCCAACGGAGACCCCAAAATATGTCAAAAACACCCCAAAAAAGAATGGGACCACCCCAAAAACAGAAGAAAACGCTAAAAAAAAACAGAAGAATTCAACCAAAACCATAGATTCACCACCCAGAAAAACTTAAACTCACCTGATATTCTCCAAAACCCACAATTTACACTTTTCCAACATGATGACCAACAAGAACCCAACAAAACCCAACGGAGACCCCAAAACACATCAAAAACACACCAAAAAAGAACGGGATCACCCCAGAAAAACAGAAAAAAAAAAAAAAAAAAAAAACAAAAACCATGAATCTGCCCCAGAAGTCCTCATAACCCTACCTGATGTTCTCCAAAACCCACAATTTACCCTTTTCCACCATGATGCCAACGGAAAACCCAACGAAACCCAACGGAGAACCCAAAACACGTCAAAAACACCACAAACAAGAACGGAATCACCCCCAAAACTGGAACAAAATCCCCAAAAAGCACGGATCAAATCCCAAAACCACCCTAAACCTACCTGATGTTCTCCAAAACCCACTATTCAGCCTTTTCCACCAAAATGAACAAGGAAAACACAACGAAACAAAACAGAGACCACAAAACACGTCAAAAACACCCCAAACAAGAACGGAATCACCCCCAAAACTGGAAGAAAATCCCCCAAAAACATAGATCCACCCCAAAAAACACCCTAAACCTACCTGATGTTCTCCAAAACCCACAATTTACACTTTTCCACCATGATGACCACGGAAAACACAACGAAACCCAACGGAGAACCCAAAACACGTCCAAAACACCCCAAACAAGAACAGGATCACCCCCAAAAACGAAAGAAAACCCCAAAAAGCACGGATCCAATCCCAAAAACACTCTAAACGTACCTGATGGTCTCCAAATCCAAATGTCCACTCCCAACCACCATAAAACCCATTAGGAACTCAACGAAACCCAACGGAAACCCCAAAAACACCTCAAAAACACCCCAGAAAAGAACTGGATCAGAAGAAAAAACACCAAACACTATGAATTTCCCCGCAAAACCACCCTAAACTCACCTGATCTTCTTCAAAACCCACAATCCACTCCCATTTACCCTAACGACCAACGAGAATCCAACTAAAACCCAACGGAGACCCCAAAACAAGTCGAAAACACCCCAAACAAGAACAGGATAACCCCTAAAAAAGAAAGAAAACCCCAAAAAACATAGATCCACCCCAAAAACACACTAAACCTACCTGATGTTCTCCAAATCCCAAAGTCCACTCCCAACAAACTTAAAACACATTAGGAAATCAACGAAACGCAACGGAAACCCCAAAACACGTCAAAAACACCACAAAAAAAAGCGGGATCACCCCCAAAACCGAAAGAAAACCCTAAAAGACGTTGATCCACCCCAAAAGTCCCCCTAAACCTACCTGATGTTCTCCAATACCCACAATTTACCCTTTTCCACCATGATGAACAACAAGAACCCAACAAAACCCAACGGAGACCCCAAAATATGTCAAAAACACCCCAAACAAGAATGGGACCACCCCAAAAACGGAAGAAAACGCTAAAAAAAAACAGAAGAATTCAACCAAAACCATAGATTCACCACCCAGAAAAACTTAAACTCACCTGATATTCTCCAAAACCCACAATTTACACTTTTCCAACATGATGACCAACAAGAACCCAACAAAACCCAACGGAGACCCCAAAACACATCAAAAACACACCAAAAAAGAACGGGATCACCCCAGAAAAACAGAAAAAAAAAAAACAAATACCATGAATCCACCCCAAAAGTCCCCCTAAACCTACCTGATGTTCTCCAAAACCCACAATTTACCCTTTTCCACCATGATGCCAACGGAAAACCCAACGAAACCCAACGGAGAACCCAAAACACATCAAAAACACCACAAACAAGAACGGAATCACCCCCAAAACTGGAACAAAATCCCCAAAAAGCACGGATCAAATCCCAAAACCACCCTAAACCTACCTGATGTTCTCCAAAACCCACTATTCAGCCTTTTCCACCAAAATGAACAAGGAAAACACAACGAAACAAAACAGAGACCACAAAACACGTCAAAAACACCCCAAACAAGAACGGAATCACCCCCAAAACTGGAAGAAAATCCCCCAAAAACATAGATCCACCCCAAAAACACCCTAAACCTACCTGATGTTCTCCAAAACCCACAATTTACACTTTTCCACCATGATGACCACGAGAAACCCAATGAAACCCAACGGAGAACCCAAAACACGTCCAAAACACCCCAAACAAGAACAGGATCACCCCCAAAAACGAAAGAAAACCCCAAAAAGCACGGATCCAATCCCAAAACCACTCTAAACGTACCTGATGTTCTCCAAATCCAAATGTCCACTCCCAACCACCATAAAACCCATTAGGAACTCAACGAAACCCAACGGAAACCCCAAAAACACCTCAAAAACACCCCAGAAAAGAACTGGATCAGAAGAAAAAACACCAAACACTATGAATTTCCCCGCAAAACCACCCTAAACTCACCTGATCTTCTTCAAAACCCACAATCCACTCCCATTTACCCTAACGACCAACGAGAATCCAACTAAAACCCAACGGAGACCCCAAAACAAGTCGAAAACACCCCAAACAAGAACAGGATAACCCCTAAAAAAGAAAGAAAACCCCAAAAACCATAGATCCACCCCAAAAACACACTAAACCTACCTGATGTTCTCCAAATCCCAAAGTCCACTCCCAACAAACTTAAAACACATTAGGAAATCAACGAAACGCAACGGAAACCCCAAAACACGTCAAAAACACCACAAAAAAAAGCGGGATCACCCCCAAAACCGAAAGAAAACCCTAAAAGACGTTGATCCACCCCAAAAGTCCCCCTAAACCTACCTGATGTTCTCCAATACCCACAATTTACCCTTTTCCACCATGATGAACAACAAGAACCCAACAAAACCCAACGGAGACCCCAAAATATGTCAAAAACACCCCAAACAAGAATGGGACCACCCCAAAAACGGAAGAAAACGCTAAAAAAAAACAGAAGAATTCAACCAAAACCATAGATTCACCACCCAGAAAAACTTAAACTCACCTGATATTCTCCAAAACCCACAATTTACACTTTTCCAACATGATGACCAACAAGAACCCAACAAAACCCAACGGAGACCCCAAAACACATCAAAAACACACCAAAAAAGAACGGGATCACCCCAGAAAAACAGAAAAAAAAAAAAACAAATACCATGAATCCACCCCAAAAGTCCCCCTAAACCTACCTGATGTTCTCCAAAACCCACAATTTACCCTTTTCCACCATGATGCCAACGGAAAACCCAACGAAACCCAACGGAGAACCCAAAACACATCAAAAACACCACAAACAAGAACGGAATCACCCCCAAAACTGGAACAAAATCCCCAAAAAGCACGGATCAAATCCCAAAACCACCCTAAACCTACCTGATGTTCTCCAAAACCCACTATTCAGCCTTTTCCACCAAAATGAACAAGGAAAACACAACGAAACAAAACAGAGACCACAAAACACGTCAAAAACACCCCAAACAAGAACGGAATCACCCCCAAAACTGGAAGAAAATCCCCCAAAAACATAGATCCACCCCAAAAACACCCTAAACCTACCTGATGTTCTCCAAAACCCACAATTTACACTTTTCCACCATGATGACCACGAGAAACCCAATGAAACCCAACGGAGAACCCAAAACACGTCCAAAACACCCCAAACAAGAACAGGATCACCCCCAAAAACGAAAGAAAACCCCAAAAAGCACGGATCCAATCCCAAAACCACTCTAAACGTACCTGATGTTCTCCAAATCCAAATGTCCACTCCCAACCACCATAAAACCCATTAGGAACTCAACGAAACCCAACGGAAACCCCAAAAACACCTCAAAAACACCCCAGAAAAGAACTGGATCAGAAGAAAAAACACCAAACACTATGAATTTCCCCGCAAAACCACCCTAAACTCACCTGATCTTCTTCAAAACCCACAATCCACTCCCATTTACCCTAACGACCAACGAGAATCCAACTAAAACCCAACGGAGACCCCAAAACAAGTCGAAAACACCCCAAACAAGAACAGGATAACCCCTAAAAAAGAAAGAAAACCCCAAAAAACATAGATCCACCCCAAAAACACACTAAACCTACCTGATGTTCTCCAAATCCCAAAGTCCACTCCCAACAAACTTAAAACACATTAGGAAATCAACGAAACGCAACGGAAACCCCAAAACACGTCAAAAACACCACAAAAAAAAAGAGGGATCACCCCCAAAACCGAAAGAAAACCCTAAAAGCCGTTGATCCACCCCAAAAGTCCCCCTAAACCTACCTGATGTTCTCCAATACCCACAATTTACCCTTTTCCACCATGATGAACAACAAGAACCCAACAAAACCCAACGGAGACCCCAAAATATGTCAAAAACACCCCAAACAAGAATGGGACCACCCCAAAAACGGAAGAAAACGCTAAAAAAAAACAGAAGAATTCAACCAAAACCATAGATTCACCACCCAGAAAAACTTAAACTCACCTGATATTCTCCAAAACCCACAATTTACACTTTTCCAACATGATGACCAACAAGAACCCAACAAAACCCAACGGAGACCCCAAAACACATCAAAAACACACCAAAAAAGAACGGGATCAACCTAGAAAAACAGAAAAAAAAAAAAACAAATACCATGAATCCACCCCAAAAGTCCCCCTAAACCTACCTGATGTTCTCCAAAACCCACAATTTACCCTTTTCCACCATGATGCCAACGGAAAACCCAACGAAACCCAACGGAGAACCCAAAACACATCAAAAACACCACAAACAAGAACGGAATCACCCCCAAAACTGGAACAAAATCCCCAAAAAGCACGGATCAAATCCCAAAACCACCCTAAACCTACCTGATGTTCTCCAAAACCCACTATTCAGCCTTTTCCACCAAAATGAACAAGGAAAACACAACGAAACAAAACAGAGACCACAAAACACGTCAAAAACACCCCAAACAAGAACGGAATCACCCCCAAAACTGGAAGAAAATCCCCCAAAAACATAGATCCACCCCAAAAAAACCCTAAACCTACCTGATGTTCTCCAAAACCCACAATTTACACTTTTCCACCATGATGACCACGGAAAACACAACGAAACCCAACGGAGAACCCAAAACACGTCCAAAACACCCCAAACAAGAACAGGATCACCCCCAAAAACGAAAGAAAACCCCAAAAAGCACGGATCCAATCCCAAAACCACTCTAAACGTACCTGATGTTCTCCAAATCCAAATGTCCACTCCCAACCACCATAAAACCCATTAGGAACTCAACGAAACCCAACGGAAACCCCAAAAACACCTCAAAAACACCCCAGAAAAGAACTGGATCAGAAGAAAAAACACCAAACACTATGAATTTCCCCGCAAAACCACCCTAAACTCACCTGATCTTCTTCAAAACCCACAATCCACTCCCATTTACCCTAACGACCAACGAGAATCCAACTAAAACCCAACGGAGACCCCAAAACAAGTCGAAAACACCCCAAACAAGAACAGGATAACCCCTAAAAAAGAAAGAAAACCCCAAAAAACATAGATCCACCCCAAAAACACACTAAACCTACCTGATGTTCTCCAAATCCCAAAGTCCACTCCCAACAAACTTAAAACACATTAGGAAATCAACGAAACGCAACGGAAACCCCAAAACACGTCAAAAACACCACAAAAAAAAAGCGGGATCACCCCCAAAACCGAAAGAAAACCCTAAAAGACGTTGATCCACCCCAAAAGTCCCCCTAAACCTACCTGATGTTCTCCAATACCCACAATTTACCCTTTTCCACCATGATGAACAACAAGAACCCAACAAAAACCAACGGAGACCCCAAAATATGTCAAAAACACCCCAAACAAGAATGGGACCACCCCAAAAACGGAAGAAAACGCTAAAAAAAAACAGAAGAATTCAACCAAAACCATAGATTCACCACCCAGAAAAACTTAAACTCACCTGATATTCTCCAAAACCCACAATTTACACTTTTCCAACATGATGACCAACAAGAACCCAACAAAACCCAACGGAGACCCCAAAACACATCAAAAACACACCAAAAAAGAACGGGATCACCCCAGAAAAACAGAAAAAAAAAAAACAAATACCATGAATCCACCCCAAAAGTCCCCCTAAACCTACCTGATGTTCTCCAAAACCCACAATTTACCCTTTTCCACCATGATGCCAACGGAAAACCCAACGAAACCCAACGGAGAACCCAAAACACATCAAAAACACCACAAACAAGAACGGAATCACCCCCAAAACTGGAACAAAATCCCCAAAAAGCACGGATCAAATCCCAAAACCACCCTAAACCTACCTGATGTTCTCCAAAACCCACTATTCAGCCTTTTCCACCAAAATGAACAAGGAAAACACAACGAAACAAAACAGAGACCACAAAACACGTCAAAAACACCCCAAACAAGAACGGAATCACCCCCAAAACTGGAAGAAAATCCCCCAAAAACATAGATCCACCCCAAAAAAACCCTAAACCTACCTGATGTTCTCCAAAACCCACAATTTACACTTTTCCACCATGATGACCACGGAAAACACAACGAAACCCAACGGAGAACCCAAAACACGTCCAAAACACCCCAAACAAGAACAGGATCACCCCCAAAAACGAAAGAAAACCCCAAAAAGCACGGATCCAATCCCAAAACCACTCTAAACGTACCTGATGGTCTCCAAATCCAAATGTCCACTCCCAACCACCATAAAACCCATTAGGAACTCAACGAAACCCAACGGAAACCCCAAAAACACCTCAAAAACACGCCAGAAAAGAACTGGATCAGAAGAAAAAACACCAAACACTATGAATTTCCCCGCAAAACCACCCTAAACTCACCTGATCTTCTTCAAAACCCACAATCCACTCCCATTTACCCTAACGACCAACGAGAATCCAACTAAAACCCAACGGAGACCCCAAAACAAGTCGAAAACACCCCAAACAAGAACAGGATAACCCCTAAAAAAGAAAGAAAACCCCAAAAAACATAGATCCACCCCAAAAACACACTAAACCTACCTGATGTTCTCCAAATCCCAAAGTCCACTCCCAACAAACTTAAAACACATTAGGAAATCAACGAAACGCAACGGAAACCCCAAAACACGTCAAAAACACCACAAAAAAAAGCGGGATCACCCCCAAAACCGAAAGAAAACCCTAAAAGACGTTGATCCACCCCAAAAGTCCCCCTAAACCTACCTGATGTTCTCCAATACCCACAATTTACACGTTTTCACCATGATGAACAACAAGAACCCAACAAAACCCAACGGAGACCCCAAAATATGTCAAAAACACCCCAAAAAAGAATGGGACCACCCCAAAGACAGAAGAAAACGCTAAAAAAAACCAGAAGAATTCAACCAAAACCATAGATTCACCACCCAGAAAAACTTAAACTCACCTGATATTCTCCAAAACCCACAATTTACACTTTTCCAACATGATGACCAACAAGAACCCAACAAAACCCAACGGAGACCCCAAAACACATCAAAAACACACCAAAAAAGAACGGGATCACCCCAGAAAAACAGAAAAAAAAAAAACAAATACCATGAATCCACCCCAAAAGTCCCCCTAAACCTACCTGATGTTCTCCAAAACCCACAATTTACCCTTTTCCACCATGATGCCAACGGAAAACCCAACGAAACCCAACGGAGAACCCAAAACACATCAAAAACACCACAAACAAGAACGGAATCACCCCCAAAACTGGAACAAAATCCCCAAAAAGCACGGATCAAATCCCAAAACCACCCTAAACCTACCTGATGTTCTCCAAAACCCACTATTCAGCCTTTTCCACCAAAATGAACAAGGAAAACACAACGAAACAAAACAGAGACCACAAAACACGTCAAAAACACCCCAAACAAGAACGGAATCACCCCCAAAACTGGAAGAAAATCCCCCAAAAACATAGATCCACCCCAAAAAACACCCTAAACCTACCTGATGTTCTCCAAAACCCACAATTTACACTTTTCCACCATGATGACCACGGAAAACACAACGAAACCCAACGGAGAACCCAAAACACGTCCAAAACACCCCAAACAAGAACAGGATCACCCCCAAAAACGAAAGAAAACCCCAAAAAGCACGGATCCAATCCCAAAAACACTCTAAACGTACCTGATGGTCTCCAAATCCAAATGTCCACTCCCAACCACCATAAAACCCATTAGGAACTCAACGAAACCCAACGGAAACCCCAAAAACACCTCAAAAACACCCCAGAAAAGAACTGGATCAGAAGAAAAAACACCAAACACTATGAATTTCCCCGCAAAACCACCCTAAACTCACCTGATCTTCTTCAAAACCCACAATCCACTCCCATTTACCTTAACGACCAACGAGAATCCAACTAAAACCCAACGGAGACCCCAAAACAAGTCGAAAACACCCCAAACAAGAACAGGATAACCCCTAAAAAAGAAAGAAAACCCCAAAAAACATAGATCCACCCCAAAAACACACTAAACCTACCTGATGTTCTCCAAATCCCAAAGTCCACTCCCAACAAACTTAAAACACATTAGGAAATCAACGAAACGCAACGGAAACCCCAAAACACGTCAAAAACACCACAAAAAAAAAGCGGGATCACCCCCAAAACCGAAAGAAAACCCTAAAAGCCGTTGATCCACCCCAAAAGTCCCCCTAAACCTACCTGATGTTCTCCAATACCCACAATTTACACGTTTTCAACATGATGAACAACAAGAACCCAACAAAAACCAACGGAGACCCCAAAATATGTCAAAAACACCCCAAACAAGAATGGGACCACCCCAAAAACAGAAGAAAACGCTAAAAAAAACCAGAAGAATTCAACCAAAACCATAGATTCACCACCCAGAAAAACTTAAACTCACCTGATATTCTCCAAAACCCACAATTTACACTTTTCCAACATGATGACCAACAAGAACCCAACAAAACCCAACGGAGACCCCAAAACACATCAAAAACACACCAAAAAAGAACGGGATCACCCCAGAAAAACAGAAAAAAAAAAAAACAAATACCATGAATCCACCCCAAAAGTCCCCCTAAACCTACCTGATGTTCTCCAAAACCCGCAATTTACCCTTTTCCACCATGATGCCAACGGAAAACCCAACGAAACCCAACGGAGAACCCAAAACACATCAAAAACACCACAAACAAGAACGGAATCACCCCCAAAACTGGAACAAAATCCCCAAAAAGCACGGATCAAATCCCAAAACCACCCTAAACCTACCTGATGTTCTCCAAAACCCACTATTCAGCCTTTTCCACCAAAATGAACAAGGAAAACACAACGAAACAAAACAGAGACCACAAAACACGTCAAAAACACCCCAAACAAGAACGGAATCACCCCCAAAACTGGAAGAAAATCCCCCAAAAACATAGATCCACCCCAAAAAACACCCTAAACCTACCTGATGTTCTCCAAAACCCACAATTTACACTTTTCCACCATGATGACCACGGAAAACACAACGAAACCCAACGGAGAACCCAAAACACGTCCAAAACACCCCAAACAAGAACAGGATCACCCCCCAAAACGAAAGAAAACCCCAAAAAGCACGGATCCAATCCCAAAACCACTCTAAACGTACCTGATGTTCTCCAAATCCAAATGTCCACTCCCAACCACCATAAAACCCATTAGGAACTCAACGAAACCCAACGGAAACCCCAAAAACACCTCAAAAACACCCCAGAAAAGAACTGGATCAGAAGAAAAAACACCAAACACTATGAATTTCCCCGCAAAACCACCCTAAACTCACCTGATCTTCTTCAAAACCCACAATCCACTCCCATTTACCCTAACGACCAACGAGAATCCAACTAAAACCCAACGGAGACCCCAAAACAAGTCGAAAACACCCCAAACAAGAACAGGATAACCCCTAAAAAAGAAAGAAAACCCCAAAAAACATAGATCCACCCCAAAAACACACTAAACCTACCTGATGTTCTCCAAATCCCAAAGTCCACTCCCAACAAACTTAAAACACATTAGGAAATCAACGAAACGCAACGGAAACCCCAAAACACGTCAAAAACACCACAAAAAAAAGCGGGATCACCCCCAAAACCGAAAGAAAACCCTAAAAGACGTTGATCCACCCCAAAAGACCCCCTAAACCTACCTGATGTTCTCCAATACCCACAATTTACACGTTTTCACCATGATGAACAACAAGAACCCAACAAAACCCAACGGAGACCCCAAAATATGTCAAAAACACCCCAAAAAAGAATGGGACCACCCCAAAAACAGAAGAAAACGCTAAAAAAAAACAGAAGAATTCAACCAAAACCATAGATTCACCACCCAGAAAAACTTAAACTCACCTGATATTCTCCAAAACCCACAATTTACACTTTTCCAACATGATGACCAACAAGAACCCAACAAAACCCAACGGAGACCCCAAAACACATCAAAAACACACCAAAAAAGAACGGGATCACCCCAGAAAAACAGAAAAAAAAAAAACAAATACCATGAATCCACCCCAAAAGTCCCCCTAAACCTACCTGATGTTCTCCAAAACCCACAATTTACACTTTTCCACCATGATGCCAACGGAAAACCCAACGAAACCCAACGGAGAACCCAAAACACATCAAAAACACCACAAACAAGAACCGAATCACCCCCAAAACTGGAACAAAATCCCCAAAAAGCACGGATCAAATCCCAAAACCACCCTAAACCTACCTGATGTTCTCCAAAACCCACTATTCAGCCTTTTCCACCAAAATGAACAAGGAAAACACAACGAAACAAAACAGAGACCACAAAACACGTCAAAAACACCCCAAACAAGAACGGAATCACCCCCAAAACTGGAAGAAAATCCCCCAAAAACATAGATCCACCCCAAAAAACACCCTAAACCTACCTGATGTTCTCCAAAACCCACAATTTACACTTTTCCACCATGATGACCACGGAAAACACAACGAAACCCAACGGAGAACCCAAAACACGTCCAAAACACCCCAAACAAGAACAGGATCACCCCCCAAAACGAAAGAAAACCCCAAAAAGCACGGATCCAATCCCAAAAACACTCTAAACGTACCTGATGGTCTCCAAATCCAAATGTCCACTCCCAACCACCATAAAACCCATTAGGAACTCAACGAAACCCAACGGAAACCCCAAAAACACCTCAAAAACACCCCAGAAAAGAACTGGATCAGAAGAAAAAACACCAAACACTATGAATTTCCCCGCAAAACCACCCTAAACTCACCTGATCTTCTTCAAAACCCACAATCCACTCCCATTTACCTTAACGACCAACGAGAATCCAACTAAAACCCAACGGAGACCCCAAAACAAGTCGAAAACACCCCAAACAAGAACAGGATAACCCCTAAAAAAGAAAGAAAACCCCAAAAACCATAGATCCACCCCAAAAACACACTAAACCTACCTGATGTTCTCCAAATCCCAAAGTCCACTCCCAACAAACTTAAAACACATTAGGAAATCAACGAAACGCAACGGAAACCCCAAAACACGTCAAAAACACCACAAAAAAAAAGCGGGATCACCCCCAAAACCGAAAGAAAACCCTAAAAGCCGTTGATCCACCCCAAAAGTCCCCCTAAACCTACCTGATGTTCTCCAATACCCACAATTTACACGTTTTCAACATGATGAACAACAAGAACCCAACAAAAACCAACGGAGACCCCAAAATATGTCAAAAACACCCCAAAAAAGAATGGGACCACCCCAAAAACAGAAGAAAACGCTAAAAAAAAACAGAAGAATTCAACCAAAACCATAGATTCACCACCCAGAAAAACTTAAACTCACCTGATATTCTCCAAAACCCACAATTTACACTTTTCCAACATGATGACCAACAAGAACCCAACAAAACCCAACGGAGACCCCAAAACACATCAAAAACACACCAAAAAAGAACGGGATCACCCCAGAAAAACAGAAAAAAAAAAAACAAATACCATGAATCCACCCCAAAAGTCCCCCTAAACCTACCTGATGTTCTCCAAAACCCGCAATTTACCCTTTTCCACCATGATGCCAACGGAAAACCCAACGAAACCCAACGGAGAACCCAAAACACATCAAAAACACCACAAACAAGAACGGAATCACCCCCAAAACTGGAACAAAATCCCCAAAAAGCACGGATCAAATCCCAAAACCACCCTAAACCTACCTGATGTTCTCCAAAACCCACTATTCAGCCTTTTCCACCAAAATGAACAAGGAAAACACAACGAAACAAAACAGAGACCACAAAACACGTCAAAAACACCCCAAACAAGAACGGAATCACCCCCAAAACTGGAAGAAAATCCCCCAAAAACATAGATCCACCCCAAAAAACACCCTAAACCTACCTGATGTTCTCCAAAACCCACAATTTACACTTTTCCACCATGATGACCACGGAAAACACAACGAAACCCAACGGAGAACCCAAAACACGTCCAAAACACCCCAAACAAGAACAGGATCACCCCCCAAAACGAAAGAAAACCCCAAAAAGCACGGATCCAATCCCAAAACCACTCTAAACGTACCTGATGTTCTCCAAATCCAAATGTCCACTCCCAACCACCATAAAACCCATTAGGAACTCAACGAAACCCAACGGAAACCCCAAAAACACCTCAAAAACACCCCAGAAAAGAACTGGATCAGAAGAAAAAACACCAAACACTATGAATTTCCCCGCAAAACCACCCTAAACTCACCTGATCTTCTTCAAAACCCACAATCCACTCCCATTTACCCTAACGACCAACGAGAATCCAACTAAAACCCAACGGAGACCCCAAAACAAGTCGAAAACACCCCAAACAAGAACAGGATAACCCCTAAAAAAGAAAGAAAACCCCAAAAACCATAGATCCACCCCAAAAACACACTAAACCTACCTGATGTTCTCCAAATCCCAAAGTCCACTCCCAACAAACTTAAAACACATTAGGAAATCAACGAAACGCAACGGAAACCCCAAAACACGTCAAAAACACCACAAAAAAAAGCGGGATCACCCCCAAAACCGAAAGAAAACCCTAAAAGACGTTGATCCACCCCAAAAGTCCCCCTAAACCTACCTGATGTTCTCCAATACCCACAATTTACCCTTTTCCACCATGATGAACAACAAGAACCCAACAAAAACCAACGGAGACCCCAAAATATGTCAAAAACACCCCAAACAAGAATGGGACCACCCCAAAAACAGAAGAAAACGCTAAAAAAAACCAGAAGAATTCAACCAAAACCATAGATTCACCACCCAGAAAAACTTAAACTCACCTGATATTCTCCAAAACCCACAATTTACACTTTTCCAACATGATGACCAACAAGAACCCAACAAAACCCAACGGAGACCCCAAAACACATCAAAAACACACCAAAAAAGAACGGGATCACCCCAGAAAAACAGAAAAAAAAAAAACAAATACCATGAATCCACCCCAAAAGTCCCCCTAAACCTACCTGATGTTCTCCAAAACCCACAATTTACCCTTTTCCACCATGATGCCAACGGAAAACCCAACGAAACCCAACGGAGAACCCAAAACACATCAAAAACACCACAAACAAGAACGGAATCACCCCCAAAACTGGAACAAAATCCCCAAAAAGCACGGATCAAATCCCAAAACCACCCTAAACCTACCTGATGTTCTCCAAAACCCACTATTCAGCCTTTTCCACCAAAATGAACAAGGAAAACACAACGAAACAAAACAGAGACCACAAAACACGTCAAAAACACCCCAAACAAGAACGGAATCACCCCCAAAACTGGAAGAAAATCCCCCAAAAACATAGATCCACCCCAAAAAAACCCTAAACCTACCTGATGTTCTCCAAAACCCACAATTTACACTTTTCCACCATGATGACCACGGAAAACACAACGAAACCCAACGGAGAACCCAAAACACGTCCAAAACACCCCAAACAAGAACAGGATCACCCCCAAAAACGAAAGAAAACCCCAAAAAGCACGGATCCAATCCCAAAACCACTCTAAACGTACCTGATGTTCTCCAAATCCAAATGTCCACTCCCAACCACCATAAAACCCATTAGGAACTCAACGAAACCCAACGGAAACCCCAAAAACACCTCAAAAACACCCCAGAAAAGAACTGGATCAGAAGAAAAAACACCAAACACTATGAATTTCCCCGCAAAACCACCCTAAACTCACCTGATCTTCTTCAAAACCCACAATCCACTCCCATTTACCCTAACGACCAACGAGAATCCAACTAAAACCCAACGGAGACCCCAAAACAAGTCGAAAACACCCCAAACAAGAACAGGATAACCCCTAAAAAAGAAAGAAAACCCCAAAAAACATAGATCCACCCCAAAAACACACTAAACCTACCTGATGTTCTCCAAATCCCAAAGTCCACTCCCAACAAACTTAAAACACATTAGGAAATCAACGAAACGCAACGGAAACCCCAAAACACGTCAAAAACACCACAAAAAAAAGCGGGATCACCCCCAAAACCGAAAGAAAACCCTAAAAGACGTTGATCCACCCCAAAAGTCCCCCTAAACCTACCTGATGTTCTCCAATACCCACAATTTACACGTTTTCACCATGATGAACAACAAGAACCCAACAAAACCCAACGGAGACCCCAAAATATGTCAAAAACACCCCAAAAAAGAATGGGACCACCCCAAAAACAGAAGAAAACGCTAAAAAAAAAACAGAAGAATTCAACCAAAACCATAGATTCACCACCCAGAAAAACTTAAACTCACCTGATATTCTCCAAAACCCACAATTTACACTTTTCCAACATGATGACCAACAAGAACCCAACAAAACCCAACGGAGACCCCAAAACACATCAAAAACACACCAAAAAAGAACGGGATCACCCCAGAAAAACAGAAAAAAAAAAAACAAATACCATGAATCCACCCCAAAAGTCCCCCTAAACCTACCTGATGTTCTCCAAAACCCGCAATTTACCCTTTTCCACCATGATGCCAACGGAAAACCCAACGAAACCCAACGGAGAACCCAAAACACATCAAAAACACCACAAACAAGAACGGAATCACCCCCAAAACTGGAACAAAATCCCCAAAAAGCACGGATCAAATCCCAAAACCACCCTAAACCTACCTGATGTTCTCCAAAACCCACTATTCAGCCTTTTCCACCAAAATGAACAAGGAAAACACAACGAAACAAAACAGAGACCACAAAACACGTCAAAAACACCCCAAACAAGAACGGAATCACCCCCAAAACTGGAAGAAAATCCCCCAAAAACATAGATCCACCCCAAAAAACACCCTAAACCTACCTGATGTTCTCCAAAACCCACAATTTACACTTTTCCACCATGATGACCACGGAAAACACAACGAAACCCAACGGAGAACCCAAAACACGTCCAAAACACCCCAAACAAGAACAGGATCACCCCCAAAAACGAAAGAAAACCCCAAAAAGCACGGATCCAATCCCAAAAACACTCTAAACGTACCTGATGGTCTCCAAATCCAAATGTCCACTCCCAACCACCATAAAACCCATTAGGAACTCAACGAAACCCAACGGAAACCCCAAAAACACCTCAAAAACACCCCAGAAAAGAACTGGATCAGAAGAAAAAACACCAAACACTATGAATTTCCCCGCAAAACCACCCTAAACTCACCTGATCTTCTTCAAAACCCACAATCCACTCCCATTTACCTTAACGACCAACGAGAATCCAACTAAAACCCAACGGAGACCCCAAAACAAGTCGAAAACACCCCAAACAAGAACAGGATAACCCCTAAAAAAAGAAAGAAAACCCCAAAAAACATAGATCCACCCCAAAAACACACTAAACCTACCTGATGTTCTCCAAATCCCAAAGTCCACTCCCAACAAACTTAAAACACATTAGGAAATCAACGAAACGCAACGGAAACCCCAAAACACGTCAAAAACACCACAAAAAAAAAGCGGGATCACCCCCAAAACCGAAAGAAAACCCTAAAAGACGTTGATCCACCCCAAAAGTCCCCCTAAACCTACCTGATGTTCTCCAATACCCACAATTTACACGTTTTCAACATGATGAACAACAAGAACCCAACAAAAACCAACGGAGACCCCAAAATATGTCAAAAACACCCCAAACAAGAATGGGACCACCCCAAAAACAGAAGAAAACGCTAAAAAAAAACAGAAGAATTCAACCAAAACCATAGATTCACCACCCAGAAAAACTTAAACTCACCTGATATTCTCCAAAACCCACAATTTACACTTTTCCAACATGATGACCAACAAGAACCCAACAAAACCCAACGGAGACCCCAAAACACATCAAAAACACACCAAAAAAGAACGGGATCACCCCAGAAAAACAGAAAAAAAAAAACCAAATACCATGAATCCACCCCAAAAGTCCCCCTAAACCTACCTGATGTTCTCCAAAACCCGCAATTTACCCTTTTCCACCATGATGCCAACGGAAAACCCAACGAAACCCAACGGAGAACCCAAAACACATCAAAAACACCACAAACAAGAACCGAATCACCCCCAAAACTGGAACAAAATCCCCAAAAAGCACGGATCAAATCCCAAAACCACCCTAAACCTACCTGATGTTCTCCAAAACCCACTATTCAGCCTTTTCCACCAAAATGAACAAGGAAAACACAACGAAACAAAACAGAGACCACAAAACACGTCAAAAACACCCCAAACAAGAACGGAATCACCCCCAAAACTGGAAGAAAATCCCCCCAAAACATAGATCCACCCCAAAAAACACCCTAAACCTACCTGATGTTCTCCAAAACCCACAATTTACACTTTTCCACCATGATGACCACGGAAAACACAACGAAACCCAACGGAGAACCCAAAACACGTCCAAAACACCCCAAACAAGAACAGGATCACCCCCCAAAACGAAAGAAAACCCCAAAAAGCACGGATCCAATCCCAAAACCACTCTAAACGTACCTGATGTTCTCCAAATCCAAATGTCCACTCCCAACCACCATAAAACCCATTAGGAACTCAACGAAACCCAACGGAAACCCCAAAAACACCTCAAAAACACCCCAGAAAAGAACTGGATCAGAAGAAAAAACACCAAACACTATGAATTTCCCCGCAAAACCACCCTAAACTCACCTGATCTTCTTCAAAACCCACAATCCACTCCCATTTACCCTAACGACCAACGAGAATCCAACTAAAACCCAACGGAGACCCCAAAACAAGTCGAAAACACCCCAAACAAGAACAGGATAACCCCTAAAAAAGAAAGAAAACCCCAAAAACCATAGATCCACCCCAAAAACACACTAAACCTACCTGATGTTCTCCAAATCCCAAAGTCCACTCCCAACAAACTTAAAACACATTAGGAAATCAACGAAACGCAACGGAAACCCCAAAACACGTCAAAAACACCACAAAAAAAAGCGGGATCACCCCCAAAACCGAAAGAAAACCCTAAAAGCCGTTGATCCACCCCAAAAGTCCCCCTAAACCTACCTGATGTTCTCCAATACCCACAATTTACCCTTTTCCACCATGATGAACAACAAGAACCCAACAAAAACCAACGGAGACCCCAAAATATGTCAAAAACACCCCAAACAAGAATGGGACCACCCCAAAAACAGAAGAAAACGCTAAAAAAAAACAGAAGAATTCAACCAAAACCATAGATTCACCACCCAGAAAAACTTAAACTCACCTGATATTCTCCAAAACCCACAATTTACACTTTTCCAACATGATGACCAACAAGAACCCAACAAAACCCAACGGAGACCCCAAAACACATCAAAAACACACCAAAAAAGAACGGGATCACCCCAGAAAAACAGAAAAAAAAAAAACAAATACCATGAATCCACCCCAAAAGTCCCCCTAAACCTACCTGATGTTCTCCAAAACCCGCAATTTACCCTTTTCCACCATGATGCCAACGGAAAACCCAACGAAACCCAACGGAGAACCCAAAACACATCAAAAACACCACAAACAAGAACCGAATCACCCCCAAAACTGGAACAAAATCCCCAAAAAGCACGGATCAAATCCCAAAACCACCCTAAACCTACCTGATGTTCTCCAAAACCCACTATTCAGCCTTTTCCACCAAAATGAACAAGGAAAACACAACGAAACAAAACAGAGACCACAAAACACGTCAAAAACACCCCAAACAAGAACGGAATCACCCCCAAAACTGGAAGAAAATCCCCCAAAAACATAGATCCACCCCAAAAAAACCCTAAACCTACCTGATGTTCTCCAAAACCCACAATTTACACTTTTCCACCATGATGACCACGGAAAACACAACGAAACCCAACGGAGAACCCAAAACACGTCCAAAACACCCCAAACAAGAACAGGATCACCCCCAAAAACGAAAGAAAACCCCAAAAAGCACGGATCCAATCCCAAAACCACTCTAAACGTACCTGATGGTCTCCAAATCCAAATGTCCACTCCCAACCACCATAAAACCCATTAGGAACTCAACGAAACCCAACGGAAACCCCAAAAACACCTCAAAAACACCCCAGAAAAGAACTGGATCAGAAGAAAAAACACCAAACACTATGAATTTCCCCGCAAAACCACCCTAAACTCACCTGATCTTCTTCAAAACCCACAATCCACTCCCATTTACCCTAACGACCAACGAGAATCCAACTAAAACCCAACGGAGACCCCAAAACAAGTCGAAAACACCCCAAACAAGAACAGGATAACCCCTAAAAAAGAAAGAAAATCCCAAAAAACATAGATCCACCCCAAAAACACACTAAACCTACCTGATGTTCTCCAAATCCCAAAGTCCACTCCCAACAAACTTAAAACACATTAGGAAATCAACGAAACGCAACGGAAACCCCAAAACACGTCAAAAACACCACAAAAAAAAGCGGGATCACCCCCAAAACCGAAAGAAAACCCTAAAAGACGTTGATCCACCCCAAAAGTCCCCCTAAACCTACCTGATGTTCTCCAATACCCACAATTTACACGTTTTCACCATGATGAACAACAAGAACCCAACAAAAACCAACGGAGACCCCAAAATATGTCAAAAACACCCCAAAAAAGAATGGGACCACCCCAAAAACAGAAGAAAACGCTAAAAAAAACCAGAAGAATTCAACCAAAACCATAGATTCACCACCCAGAAAAACTTAAACTCACCTGATATTCTACAAAACCCACAATTTACACTTTTCCAACATGATGACCAACAAGAACCCAACAAAACCCAACGGAGACCCCAAAACACATCAAAAACACACCAAAAAAGAACGGGATCACCCCAGAAAAACAGAAAAAAAAAAAACAAATACCATGAATCCACCCCAAAAGTCCCCCTAAACCTACCTGATGTTCTCCAAAACCCGCAATTTACCCTTTTCCACCATGATGCCAACGGAAAACCCAACGAAACCCAACGGAGAACCCAAAACACATCAAAAACACCACAAACAAGAACCGAATCACCCCCAAAACTGGAACAAAATCCCCAAAAAGCACGGATCAAATCCCAAAACCACCCTAAACCTACCTGATGTTCTCCAAAACCCACTATTCAGCCTTTTCCACCAAAATGAACAAGGAAAACACAACGAAACAAAACAGAGACCACAAAACACGTCAAAAACACCCCAAACAAGAACGGAATCACCCCCAAAACTGGAAGAAAATCCCCCAAAAACATAGATCCACCCCAAAAAACACCCTAAACCTACCTGATGTTCTCCAAAACCCACAATTTACACTTTTCCACCATGATGACCACGGAAAACACAACGAAACCCAACGGAGAACCCAAAACACGTCCAAAACACCCCAAACAAGAACAGGATCACCCCCCAAAACGAAAGAAAACCCCAAAAAGCACGGATCCAATCCCAAAACCACTCTAAACGTACCTGATGGTCTCCAAATCCAAATGTCCACTCCCAACCACCATAAAACCCATTAGGAACTCAACGAAACCCAACGGAAACCCCAAAAACACCTCAAAAACACCCCAGAAAAGAACTGGATCAGAAGAAAAAACACCAAACACTATGAATTTCCCCGCAAAACCACCCTAAACTCACCTGATCTTCTTCAAAACCCACAATCCACTCCCATTTACCTTAACGACCAACGAGAATCCAACTAAAACCCAACGGAGACCCCAAAACAAGTCGAAAACACCCCAAACAAGAACAGGATAACCCCTAAAAAAGAAAGAAAACCCCCAAAACCATAGATCCACCCCAAAAACACACTAAACCTACCTGATGTTCTCCAAATCCCAAAGTCCACTCCCAACAAACTTAAAACACATTAGGAAATCAACGAAACGCAACGGAAACCCCAAAACACGTCAAAAACACCACAAAAAAAAAGCGGGATCACCCCCAAAACCGAAAGAAAACCCTAAAAGCCGTTGATCCACCCCAAAAGTCCCCCTAAACCTACCTGATGTTCTCCAATACCCACAATTTACACGTTTTCAACATGATGAACAACAAGAACCCAACAAAAACCAACGGAGACCCCAAAATATGTCAAAAACACCCCAAAAAAGAATGGGACCACCCCAAAAACAGAAGAAAACGCTAAAAAAAAACAGAAGAATTCAACCAAAACCATAGATTCACCACCCAGAAAAACTTAAACTCACCTGATATTCTCCAAAACCCACAATTTACACTTTTCCAACATGATGACCAACAAGAACCCAACAAAACCCAACGGAGACCCCAAAACACATCAAAAACACACCAAAAAAGAACGGGATCACCCCAGAAAAACAGAAAAAAAAAAAACAAATACCATGAATCCACCCCAAAAGTCCCCCTAAACCTACCTGATGTTCTCCAAAACCCGCAATTTACCCTTTTCCACCATGATGCCAACGGAAAACCCAACGAAACCCAACGGAGAACCCAAAACACATCAAAAACACCACAAACAAGAACGGAATCACCCCCAAAACTGGAACAAAATCCCCAAAAAGCACGGATCAAATCCCAAAACCACCCTAAACCTACCTGATGTTCTCCAAAACCCACTATTCAGCCTTTTCCACCAAAATGAACAAGGAAAACACAACGAAACAAAACAGAGACCACAAAACACGTCAAAAACACCCCAAACAAGAACGGAATCACCCCCAAAACTGGAAGAAAATCCCCCAAAAACATAGATCCACCCCAAAAAACACCCTAAACCTACCTGATGTTCTCCAAAACCCACAATTTACACTTTTCCACCATGATGACCACGGAAAACACAACGAAACCCAACGGAGAACCCAAAACACGTCCAAAACACCCCAAACAAGAACAGGATCACCCCCCAAAACGAAAGAAAACCCCAAAAAGCACGGATCCAATCCCAAAACCACTCTAAACGTACCTGATGTTCTCCAAATCCAAATGTCCACTCCCAACCACCATAAAACCCATTAGGAACTCAACGAAACCCAACGGAAACCCCAAAAACACCTCAAAAACACCCCAGAAAAGAACTGGATCAGAAGAAAAAACACCAAACACTATGAATTTCCCCGCAAAACCACCCTAAACTCACCTGATCTTCTTCAAAACCCACAATCCACTCCCATTTACCCTAACGACCAACGAGAATCCAACTAAAACCCAACGGAGACCCCAAAACAAGTCGAAAACACCCCAAACAAGAACAGGATAACCCCTAAAAAAGAAAGAAAACCCCAAAAAACATAGATCCACCCCAAAAACACACTAAACCTACCTGATGTTCTCCAAATCCCAAAGTCCACTCCCAACAAACTTAAAACACATTAGGAAATCAACGAAACGCAACGGAAACCCCAAAACACGTCAAAAACACCACAAAAAAAAGCGGGATCACCCCCAAAACCGAAAGAAAACCCTAAAAGACGTTGATCCACCCCAAAAGTCCCCCTAAACCTACCTGATGTTCTCCAATACCCACAATTTACACGTTTTCACCATGATGAACAACAAGAACCCAACAAAACCCAACGGAGACCCCAAAATATGTCAAAAACACCCCAAACAAGAATGGGACCACCCCAAAAACAGAAGAAAACGCTAAAAAAAACAGAAGAATTCAACCAAAACCATAGATTCACCACCCAGAAAAACTTAAACTCACCTGATATTCTCCAAAACCCACAATTTACACTTTTCCAACATGATGACCAACAAGAACCCAACAAAACCCAACGGAGACCCCAAAACACATCAAAAACACACCAAAAAAGAACGGGATCACCCCAGAAAAACAGAAAAAAAAAAAACAAATACCATGAATCCACCCCAAAAGTCCCCCTAAACCTACCTGATGTTCTCCAATACCCACAATTTACCCTTTTCCACCATGATGCCAACGGAAAACCCAACGAAACCCAACGGAGAACCCAAAACACATCAAAAACACCACAAACAAGAACGGAATCACCCCCAAAACTGGAACAAAATCCCCAAAAAGCACGGATCAAATCCCAAAACCACCCTAAACCTACCTGATGTTCTCCAAAACCCACTATTCAGCCTTTTCCACCAAAATGAACAAGGAAAACACAACGAAACAAAACAGAGACCACAAAACACGTCAAAAACACCCCAAACAAGAACAGAATCACCCCCAAAACTGGAAGAAAATCCGCAAAAAACATAGATCCACCCCAAAAAAGACAGTAAACCTACCTGATGTTCTCCAAAACACGCAATTTACACTTTTCCAACATGATGACCAACAAGAACCCAGCAAAACCCAACGGAGACCCCAAAACACGTCAAAAACACCCCAAAAAAGAATTCGATCACCCCCCGCAAAAAAACAGAAGAAAATCCCAAATACCATGAATCCACCCCAAAAGTCCCCCTAAACCTACCTGATGTTCTCCAAAACCCACAATTTACACTTTTCCAACATGATGACCACGAGAAACCCAATGAAACCCAACGGAGACCCCAAAACACGTCAAAAACATGCCAAAAACAACTGGATCACTAGAAAAAACAGAACAAAACCCTAAAAACCATGAATCTGCCCCAGAAGTTTTCATAAACCTACCTGATGTTCTCCAAAACCCACAATTTACACTTTTCCACCATGATGACCACGGAAAACACAACGAAACCCAACGGAGAACCCAAAACACGTCCAAAACACCCCAAACAAGAATAGGATCACCCCCAAAAACGAAAGAAAACCCCAAAAAGCACGGATCCAATCCCAAAACCACTCTAAACGTACCTGATGGTCTCCAAATCCAAATGTCCACTCCCAACCACCATAAAACCCATTAGGAACTCAACGAAACCCAGCGGAAACCCCAAAAACACCTCAAAAACACCCCAGAAAAGAACTGGATCAGAAGAAAAAACACCAAACACTATGAATTTCCCCGCAAAACCACCCTAAACTCACCTGATCTTCTTCAAAACCCACAATCCACTCCCATTTACCCTAACGACCAACGAGAATCCAACTAAAACCCAACGGAGACCCCAAAACAAGTCGAAAACACCCCAAACAAGAACAGGATAACCCCTAAAAAAGAAAGAAAACCCCAAAAAACATAGATCCACCCCAAAAACACACTAAACCTACCTGATGTTCTCCAAATCCCAAAGTCCACTCCCAACAAACTTAAAACACATTAGGAAATCAACGAAACGCAACGGAAACCCCAAAACACGTCAAAAACACCACAAAAAAAAGCGGGATCACCCCCAAAACCGAAAGAAAACCCTAAAAGACGTTGATCCACCCCAAAAGTCCCCCTAAACCTACCTGATGTTCTCCAATACCCACAATTTACACGTTTTCACCATGATGAACAACAAGAACCCAACAAAAACCAACGGAGACCCCAAAATATGTCAAAAACACCCCAAAAAAGAATGGGACCACCCCAAAAACAGAAGAAAACGCTAAAAAAAAACAGAAGAATTCAACCAAAACCATAGATTCACCACCCAGAAAAACTTAAACTCACCTGATATTCTCCAAAACCCACAATTTACACTTTTCCAACATGATGACCAACAAGAACCCAACAAAACCCAACGGAGACCCCAAAACACATCAAAAACACACCAAAAAAGAACGGGATCACCCCAGAAAAACAGAAAAAAAAAAAAAAAATACCGTGAATCCACCCCAAAAGTCCCCCTAAACCTACCTGATGTTCTCCAAAACCCACAATTTACCCTTTTCCACCATGATGCCAACGGAAAACCCAACGAAACCCAACGGAGAACCCAAAACACATCAAAAACACCACAAACAAGAACGGAATCACCCCCAAAACTGGAACAAAATCCCCCAAAAGCACGGATCAAATCCCAAAACCACCCTAAACCTACCTGATGTTCTCCAAAACCCACTATTCAGCCTTTTCCACCAAAATGAACAAGGAAAACACAACGAAACAAAACAGAGACCACAAAACACGTCAAAAACACCCCAAACAAGAACGGAATCACCCCCAAAACTGGAAGAAAATCCCCCAAAAACATAGATCCACCCCAAAAAACACCCTAAACCTACCTGATGTTCTCCAAAACCCACAATTTACACTTTTCCACCATGATGACCACGGAAAACACAACGAAACCCAACGGAGAACCCAAAACACGTCCAAAACACCCCAAACAAGAACAGGATCACCCCCCAAAACGAAAGAAAACCCCAAAAAGCACGGATCCAATCCCAAAACCACTCTAAACGTACCTGATGGTCTCCAAATCCAAATGTCCACTCCCAACCACCATAAAACCCATTAGGAACTCAACGAAACCCAACGGAAACCCCAAAAACACCTCAAAAACACCCCAGAAAAGAACTGGATCAGAAGAAAAAACACCAAACACTATGAATTTCCCCGCAAAACCACCCTAAACTCACCTGATCTTCTTCAAAACCCACAATCCACTCCCATTTACCTTAACGACCAACAAGAATCCAACTAAAACCCAACGGAGACCCCAAAACAAGTCGAAAACACCCCAAACAAGAACAGGATAACCCCTAAAAAAGAAAGAAAACCCCAAAAAACATAGATCCACCCCAAAAACACACTAAACCTACCTGATGTTCTCCAAATCCCAAAGTCCACTCCCAACAAACTAAAAACACATTAGGAAATCAACGAAACGCAACGGAAACCCCAAAACACGTCAAAAACACCACAAAAAAAAAAGCGGGATCACCCCCAAAACCGAAAGAAAACCCTAAAAGACGTTGATCCACCCCAAAAGTCCCCCTAAACCTACCTGATGTTCTCCAATACCCACAATTTACCCTTTTCCACCATGATGAACAACAAGAACCCAACAAAAACCAACGGAGACCCCAAAATATGTCAAAAACACCCCAAACAAGAATGGGACCACCCCAAAAACAGAAGAAAACGCTAAAAAAAAACAGAAGAATTCAACCAAAACCATAGATTCACCACCCAGAAAAACTTAAACTCACCTGATATTCTCCAAAACCCACAATTTACACTTTTACAACATGATGACCAACAAGAACCCAACAAAACCCAACGGAGACCCCAAAACACATCAAAAACACACCAAAAAAGAACGGGATCACCCCAGAAAAACAGAAAAAAAAAAAACAAATACCATGAATCCACCCCAAAAGTCCCCCTAAACCTACCTGATGTTCTCCAATACCCACAATTTACCCTTTTCCACCATGATGCCAACGGAAAACCCAACGAAACCCAACGGAGAACCCAAAACACATCAAAAACACCACAAACAAGAACGGAATCACCCCCAAAACTGGAACAAAATCCCCAAAAAGCACGGATCAAATCCCAAAACCACCCTAAACCTACCTGATGTTCTCCAAAACCCACTATTCAGCCTTTTCCACCAAAATGAACAAGGAAAACACAACGAAACAAAACAGAGACCACAAAACACGTCAAAAACACCCCAAACAAGAACAGAATCACCCCCAAAACTGGAAGAAAATCCCCCAAAAACATAGATCCACCCCAAAAACACCTTAAATCTACCTGAAGTTCTCCAAAACCCACGATTTACACTTTTCCACCATGATGACCACGGAAAACACAACGAAACCCAACGGAGAACCCAAAACACGTCCAAAACACCCCAAACAAGAATAGGATCACCCCCCAAAATGAAAGAAAACCCCAAAAAGCACGGATCCAATCCCAAAACCACTCTAAACGTACCTGATGGTCTCCAAATCCAAATGTCCACTCCCAACCACCATAAAACCCATTAGGAACTCAACGAAACCCAGCGGAAACCCCAAAAACACCTCAAAAACACCCCAGAAAAGAACTGGATCAGAAGAAAAAACACCAAACACTATGAATTTCCCCGCAAAACCACCCTAAACTCACCTGATCTTCTTCAAAACCCACAATCCACTCCCATTTACCCTAACGACCAACGAGAATCCAACTAAAACCCAACGGAGACCCCAAAACAAGTCGAAAACACCCCAAACAAGAACAGGATAACCCCTAAAAAAGAAAGAAAACCCCAAAAAACATAGATCCACCCCAAAAACACACTAAACCTACCTGATGTTCTCCAAATCCCAAAGTCCACTCCCAACAAACTTAAAACACATTAGGAAATCAACGAAACGCAACGGAAACCCCAAAACACGTCAAAAACACCACAAAAAAAAGCGGGATCACCCCCAAAACCGAAAGAAAACCCTAAAAGACGTTGATCCACCCCAAAAGTCCCCCTAAACCTACCTGATGTTCTCCAATACCCACAATTTACACGTTTTCAACATGATGAACAACAAGAACCCAACAAAAACCAACGGAGACCCCAAAATATGTCAAAAACACCCCAAAAAAGAATGGGACCACCCCAAAAAGAGAAGAAAACGCTAAAAAAAAACAGAAGAATTCAACCAAAACCATAGATTCACCACCCAGAAAAACTTAAACTCACCTGATATTCTCCAAAACCCACAATTTACACTTTTCCAACATGATGACCAACAAGAACCCAACAAAACCCAACGGAGACCCCAAAACACATCAAAAACACACCAAAAAAGAACGGGATCACCCCAGAAAAACAGAAAAAAAAAAACAAATACCATGAATCCACCCCAAAAGTCCCCCTAAACCTACCTGATGTTCTCCAAAACCCACAATTTACCCTTTTCCACCATGATGCCAACGGAAAACCCAACGAAACCCAACGGAGAACCCAAAACACATCATAAACACCACAAACAAGAACGGAATCACCCCCAAAACTGGAACAAAATCCCCAAAAAGCACGGATCAAATCCCAAAACCACCCTAAACCTACCTGATGCTCTCCAAAACCCACTATTCAGCCTTTTCCACCAAAATGAACAAGGAAAACACAACGAAACAAAACAGAGACCACAAAACACCTCAAAAACACCCCAAACAAGAACGGAATCACCCCCAAAACTGGAAGAAAATCCCCCAAAAACATAGATCCACCCCAAAAACACCCTAAACCTACCTGATGTTCTCCAAAACCCACAATTTACACTTTTCCACCATGATGACCACGGAAAACACAACGAAACCCAACGGAGAACCCAAAACACGTCCAAAACACCCCAAACAAGAACAGGATCACCCCCCAAAACGAAAGAAAACCCCAAAAAGCACGGATCCAATCCCAAAAACACTCTAAACGTACCTGATGTTCTCCAAATCCAAATGTCCACTCCCAACCACCATAAAACCCATTAGGAACTCAACGAAACCCAACGGAAACCCCAAAAACACCTCAAAAACACCCCAGAAAAGAACTGGATCAGAAGAAAAAACACCAAACACTATGAATTTCCCCGCAAAACCACCCTAAACTCACCTGATCTTCTTCAAAACCCACAATCCACTCCCATTTACCCTAACGACCAACGAGAATCCAACTAAAACCCAACGGAGACCCCAAAACAAGTCGAAAACACCCCAAACAAGAACAGGATAACCCCTAAAAAAGAAAGAAAACCCCAAAAAACATAGATCCACCCCAAAAACACACTAAACCTACCTGATGTTCTCCAAATCCCAAAGTCCACTCCCAACAAACTTAAAACACATTAGGAAATCAACGAAACGCAACGGAAACCCCAAAACACGTCAAAAACACCACAAAAAAAAGCGGGATCACCCCCAAAACCGAAAGAAAACCCTAAAAGACGTTGATCCACCCCAAAAGTCCCCCTAAACCTACCTGATGTTCTCCAATACCCACAATTTACACGTTTTCACCATGATGAACAACAAGAACCCAACAAAAACCAACGGAGACCCCAAAATATGTCAAAAACACCCCAAAAAAGAATGGGACCACCCCAAAAACAGAAGAAAACGCTAAAAAAAAAAACAGAAGAATTCAACCAAAACCATAGATTCACCACCCAGAAAAACTTAAACTCACCTGATATTCTACAAAACCCACAATTTACACTTTTCCAACATGATGACCAACAAGAACCCAACAAAACCCAACGGAGACCCCAAAACACATCAAAAACACACCAAAAAAGAACGGGATCACCCCAGAAAAACAGAAAAAAAAAAAACAAATACCATGAATCCACCCCAAAAGTCCCCCTAAACCTACCTGATGTTCTCCAAAACCCACAATTTACACTTTTCCACCATGATGACCACGGAAAACACAACGAAACCCAACGGAGAACCCAAAACATGTCCAAAACACCCCAAAAAAGAATTGGATCACCCCAAAACTGGAACAAAATCCTCCAAAACCATAGATCCACCCAAAAAACACCCTAAATCTACCTGATGTTCTCCAAAACCCACTATTCAGCCTTTTCCACCAAAATGAACAAGGAAAACACAACGAAACAAAACAGAGACCACAAAACACGTCAAAAACACCCCAAACAAGAACGGAATCACCCCCAAAACTGGAAGAAAATCCCCCAAAAACATAGATCCACCCCAAAAAACACCCTAAACCTACCTGATGTTCTCCAAAACCCACAATTTACACTTTTCCACCATGATGACCACGGAAAACACAACGAAACCCAACGGAGAACCCAAAACACGTCCAAAACACCCCAAACAAGAACAGGATCACCCCCAAAAACGAAAGAAAACCCCAAAAAGCACGGATCCAATCCCAAAACCACTCTAAACGTACCTGATGGTCTCCAAATCCAAATGTCCACTCCCAACCACCATAAAACCCATTAGGAACTCAACGAAACCCAACGGAAACCCCAAAAACACCTCAAAAACACCCCAGAAAAGAACTGGATCAGAAGAAAAAACACCAAACACTATGAATTTCCCCGCAAAACCACCCTAAACTCACCTGATCTTCTTCAAAACCCACAATCCACTCCCATTTACCCTAACGACCAACGAGAATCCAACTAAAACCCAACGGAGACCCCAAAACAAGTCGAAAACACCCCAAACAAGAACAGGATAACCCCTAAAAAAGAAAGAAAACCCCAAAAAACATAGATCCACCCCAAAAACACACTAAACCTACCTGATGTTCTCCAAATCCCAAAGTCCACTCCCAACAAACTTAAAACACATTAGGAAATCAACGAAACGCAACGGAAACCCCAAAACACGTCAAAAACACCACAAAAAAAAGCGGGATCACCCCCAAAACCGAAAGAAAACCCTAAAAGCCGTTGATCCACCCCAAAAGTCCCCCTAAACCTACCTGATGTTCTCCAAAACCCACAATTTACCCTTTTCCACCATGATGCCAACGGAAAACCCAACGAAACCCAACGGAGAACCCAAAACACATCAAAAACACCACAAACAAGAACGGAATCACCCCCAAAACTGGAACAAAATCCCCAAAAAGCACGGATCAAATCCCAAAACCACCCTAAACCTACCTGATGTTCTCCAAAACCCACTATTCAGCCTTTTCCACCAAAATGAACAAGGAAAACACAACGAAACAAAACAGAGACCACAAAACACGTCAAAAACACCCCAGACAAGAACGGAATCACCCCCAAAACTGGAAGAAAATCCCCCAAAAACATAGATCCACCCCAAAAAACACCCTAAACCTACCTGATGTTCTCCAAAACCCACAATTTACACTTTTCCACCATGATGACCACGGAAAACACAACGAAACCCAACGGAGAACCCAAAACACGTCCAAAACACCCCAAACAAGAACAGGATCACCCCCCAAAACGAAAGAAAACCCCAAAAAGCACGGATCCAATCCCAAAAACACTCTAAACGTACCTGATGTTCTCCAAATCCAAATGTCCACTCTCAACCACCATAAAACCCATTAGGAACTCAACGAAACCCAACGGAAACCCCAAAAACACCTCAAAAACACCCCAGAAAAGAACTGGATCAGAAGAAAAAACACCAAACACTATGAATTTCCCCGCAAAACCACCCTAAACTCACCTGATCTTCTTCAAAACCCACAATCCACTCCCATTTACCCTAACGACCAACGAGAATCCAACTAAAACCCAACGGAGACCCCAAAACAAGTCGAAAACACCCCAAACAAGAACAGGATAACCCCTAAAAAAGAAAGAAAACCCCAAAAAACATAGATCCACCCCAAAAACACACTAAACCTACCTGATGTTCTCCAAATCCCAAAGTCCACTCCCAACAAACTTAAAACACATTAGGAAATCAACGAAACGCAACGGAAACCCCAAAACACGTCAAAAACACCACAAAAAAAAGCGGGATCACCCCCAAAACCGAAAGAAAACCCTAAAAGACGTTGATCCACCCCAAAAGTCCCCCTAAACCTACCTGATGTTCTCCAATACCCACAATTTACACGTTTTCACCATGATGAACAACAAGAACCCAACAAAAACCAACGGAGACCCCAAAATATGTCAAAAACACCCCAAAAAAGAATGGGACCACCCCAAAAACAGAAGAAAACGCTAAAAAAAAAACAGAAGAATTCAACCAAAACCATAGATTCACCACCCAGAAAAACTTAAACTCACCTGATATTCTACAAAACCCACAATTTACACTTTTCCAACATGATGACCAACAAGAACCCAACAAAACCCAACGGAGACCCCAAAACACATCAAAAACACACCAAAAAAGAACGGGATCACCCCAGAAAAACAGAAAAAAAAAAAACAAATACCATGAATCCACCCCAAAAGTCCCCCTAAACCTACCTGATGTTCTCCAAAACCCACAATTTACACTTTTCCACCATGATGACCACGGAAAACACAACGAAACCCAACGGAGAACCCAAAACATGTCCAAAACACCCCAAAAAAGAATTGGATCACCCCAAAACTGGAACAAAATCCTCCAAAACCATAGATCCACCCAAAAAACACCCTAAATCTACCTGATGTTCTCCAAAACCCACTATTCAGCCTTTTCCACCAAAATGAACAAGGAAAACACAACGAAACAAAACAGAGACCACAAAACACGTCAAAAACACCCCAAACAAGAACGGAATCACCCCCAAAACTGGAAGAAAATCCCCCAAAAACATAGATCCACCCCAAAAAACACCCTAAACCTACCTGATGTTCTCCAAAACCCACAATTTACACTTTTCCACCATGATGACCACGGAAAACACAACGAAACCCAACGGAGAACCCAAAACACGTCCAAAACACCCCAAACAAGAACAGGATCACCCCCAAAAACGAAAGAAAACCCCAAAAAGCACGGATCCAATCCCAAAACCACTCTAAACGTACCTGATGGTCTCCAAATCCAAATGTCCACTCCCAACCACCATAAAACCCATTAGGAACTCAACGAAACCCAGCGGAAACCCCAAAAACACCTCAAAAACACCCCAGAAAAGAACTGGATCAGAAGAAAAAACACCAAACACTATGAATTTCCCCGCAAAACCACCCTAAACTCACCTGATCTTCTTCAAAACCCACAATCCACTCCCATTTACCCTAACGACCAACGAGAATCCAACTAAAACCCAACGGAGACCCCAAAACAAGTCGAAAACACCCCAAACAAGAACAGGATAACCCCTAAAAAAGAAAGAAAACCCCAAAAACCATAGATCCACCCCAAAAACACACTAAACCTACCTGATGTTCTCCAAATCCCAAAGTCCACTCCCAACAAACTTAAAACACATTAGGAAATCAACGAAACGCAACGGAAACCCCAAAACACGTCAAAAACACCACAAAAAAAAGCGGGATCACCCCCAAAACCAAAAGAAAACCCTAAAAGCCGTTGATCCACCCCAAAAGTCCCCCTAAACCTACCTGATGTTCTCCAATACCCACAATTTACACGTTTTCAACATGATGAACAACAAGAACCCAACAAAACCCAACGGAGACCCCAAAATATGTCAAAAACACCCCAAAAAAGAATGGGACCACCCCAAAAAGAGAAGAAAATGCTAAAAAAAAACAGAAGAATTCAACCAAAACCATAGATTCACCACCCAGAAAAACTTAAACTCACCTGATATTCTCCAAAACCCACAATTTACACTTTTCCAACATGATGACCAACAAGAACCCAACAAAACCCAACGGAGACCCCAAAACACATCAAAAACACACCAAAAAAGAACGGGATCACCCCAGAAAAACAGAAAAAAAAAAACAAATACCATGAATCCACCCCAAAAGTCCCCCTAAACCTACCTGATGTTCTCCAAAACCCACAATTTACCCTTTTCCACCATGATGCCAACGGAAAACCCAACGAAACCCAACGGAGAACCCAAAACACATCATAAACACCACAAACAAGAACGGAATCACCCCCAAAACTGGAACAAAATCCCCAAAAAGCACGGATCAAATCCCAAAACCACCCTAAACCTACCTGATGCTCTCCAAAACCCACTATTCAGCCTTTTCCACCAAAATGAACAAGGAAAACACAACGAAACAAAACAGAGACCACAAAACACCTCAAAAACACCCCAAACAAGAACGGAATCACCCCCAAAACTGGAAGAAAATCCCCCAAAAACATAGATCCACCCCAAAAACACCCTAAACCTACCTGATGTTCTCCAAAACCCACAATTTACACTTTTCCACCATGATGACCACGGAAAACACAACGAAACCCAACGGAGAACCCAAAACACGTCCAAAACACCCCAAACAAGAACAGGATCACCCCCCAAAACGAAAGAAAACCCCAAAAAGCACGGATCCAATCCCAAAAACACTCTAAACGTACCTGATGTTCTCCAAATCCAAATGTCCACTCCCAACCACCATAAAACCCATTAGGAACTCAACGAAACCCAACGGAAACCCCAAAAACACCTCAAAAACACCCCAGAAAAGAACTGGATCAGAAGAAAAAACACCAAACACTATGAATTTCCCCGCAAAACCACCCTAAACTCACCTGATCTTCTTCAAAACCCACAATCCACTCCCATTTACCCTAACGACCAACGAGAATCCAACTAAAACCCAACGGAGACCCCAAAACAAGTCGAAAACACCCCAAACAAGAACAGGATAACCCCTAAAAAAGAAAGAAAACCCCAAAAAACATAGATCCACCCCAAAAACACACTAAACCTACCTGATGTTCTCCAAATCCCAAAGTCCACTCCCAACAAACTTAAAACACATTAGGAAATCAACGAAACGCAACGGAAACCCCAAAACACGTCAAAAACACCACAAAAAAAAGCGGGATCACCCCCAAAACCGAAAGAAAACCCTAAAAGACGTTGATCCACCCCAAAAGTCCCCCTAAACCTACCTGATGTTCTCCAATACCCACAATTTACACGTTTTCACCATGATGAACAACAAGAACCCAACAAAAACCAACGGAGACCCCAAAATATGTCAAAAACACCCCAAAAAAGAATGGGACCACCCCAAAAACAGAAGAAAACGCTAAAAAAAAAAACAGAAGAATTCAACCAAAACCATAGATTCACCACCCAGAAAAACTTAAACTCACCTGATATTCTACAAAACCCACAATTTACACTTTTCCAACATGATGACCAACAAGAACCCAACAAAACCCAACGGAGACCCCAAAACACATCAAAAACACACCAAAAAAGAACGGGATCACCCCAGAAAAACAGAAAAAAAAAAAACAAATACCATGAATCCACCCCAAAAGTCCCCCTAAACCTACCTGATGTTCTCCAAAACCCACAATTTACACTTTTCCACCATGATGACCACGGAAAACACAACGAAACCCAACGGAGAACCCAAAACATGTCCAAAACACCCCAAAAAAGAATTGGATCACCCCAAAACTGGAACAAAATCCTCCAAAACCATAGATCCACCCAAAAAACACCCTAAATCTACCTGATGTTCTCCAAAACCCACTATTCAGCCTTTTCCACCAAAATGAACAAGGAAAACACAACGAAACAAAACAGAGACCACAAAACACGTCAAAAACACCCCAAACAAGAACGGAATCACCCCCAAAACTGGAAGAAAATCCCCCAAAAACATAGATCCACCCCAAAAAACACCCTAAACCTACCTGATGTTCTCCAAAACCCACAATTTACACTTTTCCACCATGATGACCACGGAAAACACAACGAAACCCAACGGAGAACCCAAAACACGTCCAAAACACCCCAAACAAGAACAGGATCACCCCCAAAAACGAAAGAAAACCCCAAAAAGCACGGATCCAATCCCAAAACCACTCTAAACGTACCTGATGGTCTCCAAATCCAAATGTCCACTCCCAACCACCATAAAACCCATTAGGAACTCAACGAAACCCAACGGAAACCCCAAAAACACCTCAAAAACACCCCAGAAAAGAACTGGATCAGAAGAAAAAACACCAAACACTATGAATTTCCCCGCAAAACCACCCTAAACTCACCTGATCTTCTTCAAAACCCACAATCCACTCCCATTTACCCTAACGACCAACGAGAATCCAACTAAAACCCAACGGAGACCCCAAAACAAGTCGAAAACACCCCAAACAAGAACAGGATAACCCCTAAAAAAGAAAGAAAACCCCAAAAAACATAGATCCACCCCAAAAACACACTAAACCTACCTGATGTTCTCCAAATCCCAAAGTCCACTCCCAACAAACTTAAAACACATTAGGAAATCAACGAAACGCAACGGAAACCCCAAAACACGTCAAAAACACCACAAAAAAAAGCGGGATCACCCCCAAAACCGAAAGAAAACCCTAAAAGCCGTTGATCCACCCCAAAAGTCCCCCTAAACCTACCTGATGTTCTCCAAAACCCACAATTTACCCTTTTCCACCATGATGCCAACGGAAAACCCAACGAAACCCAACGGAGAACCCAAAACACATCAAAAACACCACAAACAAGAACGGAATCACCCCCAAAACTGGAACAAAATCCCCAAAAAGCACGGATCAAATCCCAAAACCACCCTAAACCTACCTGATGTTCTCCAAAACCCACTATTCAGCCTTTTCCACCAAAATGAACAAGGAAAACACAACGAAACAAAACAGAGACCACAAAACACGTCAAAAACACCCCAGACAAGAACGGAATCACCCCCAAAACTGGAAGAAAATCCCCCAAAAACATAGATCCACCCCAAAAAACACCCTAAACCTACCTGATGTTCTCCAAAACCCACAATTTACACTTTTCCACCATGATGACCACGGAAAACACAACGAAACCCAACGGAGAACCCAAAACACGTCCAAAACACCCCAAACAAGAACAGGATCACCCCCCAAAACGAAAGAAAACCCCAAAAAGCACGGATCCAATCCCAAAAACACTCTAAACGTACCTGATGTTCTCCAAATCCAAATGTCCACTCTCAACCACCATAAAACCCATTAGGAACTCAACGAAACCCAACGGAAACCCCAAAAACACCTCAAAAACACCCCAGAAAAGAACTGGATCAGAAGAAAAAACACCAAACACTATGAATTTCCCCGCAAAACCACCCTAAACTCACCTGATCTTCTTCAAAACCCACAATCCACTCCCATTTACCCTAACGACCAACGAGAATCCAACTAAAACCCAACGGAGACCCCAAAACAAGTCGAAAACACCCCAAACAAGAACAGGATAACCCCTAAAAAAGAAAGAAAACCCCAAAAAACATAGATCCACCCCAAAAACACACTAAACCTACCTGATGTTCTCCAAATCCCAAAGTCCACTCCCAACAAACTTAAAACACATTAGGAAATCAACGAAACGCAACGGAAACCCCAAAACACGTCAAAAACACCACAAAAAAAAGCGGGATCACCCCCAAAACCGAAAGAAAACCCTAAAAGACGTTGATCCACCCCAAAAGTCCCCCTAAACCTACCTGATGTTCTCCAATACCCACAATTTACACGTTTTCACCATGATGAACAACAAGAACCCAACAAAAACCAACGGAGACCCCAAAATATGTCAAAAACACCCCAAAAAAGAATGGGACCACCCCAAAAACAGAAGAAAACGCTAAAAAAAAAACAGAAGAATTCAACCAAAACCATAGATTCACCACCCAGAAAAACTTAAACTCACCTGATATTCTACAAAACCCACAATTTACACTTTTCCAACATGATGACCAACAAGAACCCAACAAAACCCAACGGAGACCCCAAAACACATCAAAAACACACCAAAAAAGAACGGGATCACCCCAGAAAAACAGAAAAAAAAAAAACAAATACCATGAATCCACCCCAAAAGTCCCCCTAAACCTACCTGATGTTCTCCAAAACCCACAATTTACACTTTTCCACCATGATGACCACGGAAAACACAACGAAACCCAACGGAGAACCCAAAACATGTCCAAAACACCCCAAAAAAGAATTGGATCACCCCAAAACTGGAACAAAATCCTCCAAAACCATAGATCCACCCAAAAAACACCCTAAATCTACCTGATGTTCTCCAAAACCCACTATTCAGCCTTTTCCACCAAAATGAACAAGGAAAACACAACGAAACAAAACAGAGACCACAAAACACGTCAAAAACACCCCAAACAAGAACGGAATCACCCCCAAAACTGGAAGAAAATCCCCCAAAAACATAGATCCACCCCAAAAAACACCCTAAACCTACCTGATGTTCTCCAAAACCCACAATTTACACTTTTCCACCATGATGACCACGGAAAACACAACGAAACCCAACGGAGAACCCAAAACACGTCCAAAACACCCCAAACAAGAACAGGATCACCCCCAAAAACGAAAGAAAACCCCAAAAAGCACGGATCCAATCCCAAAACCACTCTAAACGTACCTGATGGTCTCCAAATCCAAATGTCCACTCCCAACCACCATAAAACCCATTAGGAACTCAACGAAACCCAACGGAAACCCCAAAAACACCTCAAAAACACCCCAGAAAAGAACTGGATCAGAAGAAAAAACACCAAACACTATGAATTTCCCCGCAAAACCACCCTAAACTCACCTGATCTTCTTCAAAACCCACAATCCACTCCCATTTACCCTAACGACCAACGAGAATCCAACTAAAACCCAACGGAGACCCCAAAACAAGTCGAAAACACCCCAAACAAGAACAGGATAACCCCTAAAAAAGAAAGAAAACCCCAAAAAACATAGATCCACCCCAAAAACACACTAAACCTACCTGATGTTCTCCAAATCCCAAAGTCCACTCCCAACAAACTTAAAACACATTAGGAAATCAACGAAACGCAACGGAAACCCCAAAACACGTCAAAAACACCACAAAAAAAAGCGGGATCACCCCCAAAACCGAAAGAAAACCCTAAAAGCCGTTGATCCACCCCAAAAGTCCCCCTAAACCTACCTGATGTTCTCCAAAACCCACAATTTACCCTTTTCCACCATGATGCCAACGGAAAACCCAACGAAACCCAACGGAGAACCCAAAACACATCAAAAACACCACAAACAAGAACGGAATCACCCCCAAAACTGGAACAAAATCCCCAAAAAGCACGGATCAAATCCCAAAACCACCCTAAACCTACCTGATGTTCTCCAAAACCCACTATTCAGCCTTTTCCACCAAAATGAACAAGGAAAACACAACGAAACAAAACAGAGACCACAAAACACGTCAAAAACACCCCAGACAAGAACGGAATCACCCCCAAAACTGGAAGAAAATCCCCCAAAAACATAGATCCACCCCAAAAAACACCCTAAACCTACCTGATGTTCTCCAAAACCCACAATTTACACTTTTCCACCATGATGACCACGGAAAACACAACGAAACCCAACGGAGAACCCAAAACACGTCCAAAACACCCCAAACAAGAACAGGATCACCCCCCAAAACGAAAGAAAACCCCAAAAAGCACGGATCCAATCCCAAAACCACTCTAAACGTACCTGATGGTCTCCAAATCCAAATGTCCACTCCCAACCACCATAAAACCCATTAGGAACTCAACGAAACCCAACGGAAACCCCAAAAACACCTCAAAAACACCCCAAAAAAGAACTGGATCAGAAGAAAAAACACCAAACACTATGAATTTCCCCGCAAAACCACCCTAAACTCACCTGATCTTCTTCAAAACCCACAATCCACTCCCATTTACCCTAACGACCAACGAGAATCCAACTAAAACCCAACGGAGACCCCAAAACAAGTCGAAAACACCCCAAACAAGAACAGGATAACCCCTAAAAAAGAAAGAAAACCCCAAAAAACATAGATCCACCCCAAAAACACACTAAACCTACCTGATGTTCTCCAAATCCCAAAGTCCACTCCCAACAAACTTAAAACACATTAGGAAATCAACGAAACGCAAAGGAAACCCCAAAACACGTCAAAAACACCACAAAAAAAAGCGGGATCACCCCCAAAACCGAAAGAAAACCCTAAAAGACGTTGATCCACCCCAAAAGTCCCCCTAAACCTACCTGATGTTCTCCAATACCCACAATTTACCCTTTTCCACCATGATGAACAACAAGAACCCAACAAAAACCAACGGAGACCCCAAAATATGTCAAAAACACCCCAAACAAGAATGGGACCACCCCAAAAACAGAAGAAAACGCTAAAAAAAAACAGAAGAATTCAACCAAAACCATAGATTCACCACCCAGAAAAACTTAAACTCACCTGATATTCTCCAAAACCCACAATTTACACTTTTCCAACATGATGACCAACAAGAACCCAACAAAACCCAACGGAGACCCCAAAACACATCAAAAACACACCAAAAAAGAACGGGATCAACCCAGAAAAACAGAAAAAAAAAAAACAAATACCATGAATCCACCCCAAAAGTCCCCCTAAACCTACCTGATGTTCTCCAAAACCCACAATTTACCCTTTTCCACCATGATGCCAACGGAAAACCCAACGAAACCCAACGGAGAACCCAAAACACATCAAAAACACCACAAACAAGAACGGAATCACCCCCAAAACTGGAACAAAATCCCCAAAAAGCACGGATCAAATCCCAAAACCACCCTAAACCTACCTGATGTTCTCCAAAACCCATCTTCAGCCTTTTCCACCAAAATGAACAAGGAAAACACAACGAAACAAAACAGAGACCACAAAACACGTCAAAAACACCCCAAACAAGAACGGAATCACCCCCAAAACTGGAAGAAAATCCCCCAAAAACATAGATCCACCCCAAAAAACACCCTAAACCTACCTGATGTTCTCCAAAACCCACAATTTACACTTTTCCACCATGATGACCACGGAAAACACAACGAAACCCAACGGAGAACCCAAAACACGTCCAAAACACCCCAAACAAGAACAGGATCACCCCCAAAAACGAAAGAAAACCCCAAAAAGCACGGATCCAATCCCAAAACCACTCTAAACGTACCTGATGGTCTCCAAATCCAAATGTCCACTCCCAACCACCATAAAACCCATTAGGAACTCAACGAAACCCAACGGAAACCCCAAAAACACCTCAAAAACACCCCAGAAAAGAACTGGATCAGAAGAAAAAACACCAAACACTATGAATTTCCCCGCAAAACCACCCTAAACTCACCTGATCTTCTTCAAAACCCACAATCCACTCCCATTTACCCTAACGACCAACGAGAATCCAACTAAAACCCAACGGAGACCCCAAAACAAGTCGAAAACACCCCAAACAAGAACAGGATAACCCCTAAAAAAGAAAGAAAACCCCCAAAACCATAGATCCACCCCAAAAACACACTAAACCTACCTGATGTTCTCCAAATCCCAAAGTCCACTCCCAACAAACTTAAAACACATTAGGAAATCAACGAAACGCAACGGAAACCCCAAAACACGTCAAAAACACCACAAAAAAAAAGCGGGATCACCCCCAAAACCGAAAGAAAACCCTAAAAGCCGTCGATCCACCCCAAAAGTCCCCCTAAACCTACCTGATGTTCTCCAATACCCACAATTTACACGTTTTCACCATGATGAACAACAAGAACCCAACAAAAACCAACGGAGACCCCAAAATATGTCAAAAACACCCCAAACAAGAATGGGACCACCCCAAAAACAGAAGAAAACGCTAAAAAAAAAACCAGAAGAATTCAACCAAAACCATAGATTCACCACCCAGAAAAACTTAAACTCACCTGATATTCTCCAAAACCCACAATTTACACTTTTCCAACATGATGACCAACAAGAACCCAACAAAACCCAACGGAGACCCCAAAACACATCAAAAACACACCAAAAAAGAACGGGATCACCCCAGAAAAACAGAAAAAAAAAAAACAAATACCATGAATCCACCCCAAAAGTCCCCCTAAACCTACCTGATGTTCTCCAAAACCCACAATTTACACTTTTCCACCATGATGCCAACGGAAAACACAACGAAACCCAACGGAGAACCCAAAACATGTCCTAAACACCCCAAAAAAGAATTGGATCACCCCAAAACTGGAACAAAATCCTCCAAAACCATAGATCCACCCAAAAAACACCCTAAATCTACCTGATGTTCTCCAAAACCCACTATTCAGCCTTTTCCACCAAAATGAACAAGGAAAACACAACGAAACAAAACAGAGACCACAAAACACGTCAAAAACACCCCAAACAAGAACGGAATCACCCCCAAAACTGGAAGAAAATCCCCCAAAAACATAGATCCACCCCAAAAAACACCCTAAACCTACCTGATGTTCTCCAAAACCCACAATTTACACTTTTCCACCATGATGACCACGGAAAACACAACGAAACCCAACGGAGAACCCAAAACACGTCCAAAACACCCCAAACAAGAACAGGATCACCCCCCAAAACGAAAGAAAACCCCAAAAAGCACGGATCCAATCCCAAAACCACTCTAAACGTACCTGATGTTCTCCAAATCCAAATGTCCACTCCCAACCACCATAAAACCCATTAGGAACTCAACGAAACCCAACGGAAACCCCAAAAACACCTCAAAAACACCCCAGAAAAGAACTGGATCAGAAGAAAAAACACCAAACACTATGAATTTCCCCGCAAAACCACCCTAAACTCACCTGATCTTCTTCAAAACCCACAATCCACTCCCATTTACCCTAACGACCAACGAGAATCCAACTAAAACCCAACGGAGACCCCAAAACAAGTCGAAAACACCCCAAACAAGAACAGGATAACCCCTAAAAAAGAAAGAAAACCCCCAAAACCATAGATCCACCCCAAAAACACACTAAACCTACCTGATGTTCTCCAAATCCCAAAGTCCACTCCCAACAAACTTAAAACACATTAGGAAATCAACGAAACGCAACGGAAACCCCAAAACACGTCAAAAACACCACAAAAAAAAAGCGGGATCACCCCCAAAACCGAAAGAAAACCCTAAAAGACGTTGATCCACCCCAAAAGTCCCCCTAAACCTACCTGATGTTCTCCAATACCCACAATTTACACGTTTTCACCATGATGAACAACAAGAACCCAACAAAAACCAACGGAGACCCCAAAATATGTCAAAAACACCCCAAACAAGAATGGGACCACCCCAAAAACAGAAGAAAACGCTAAAAAAAAAAACCAGAAGAATTCAACCAAAACCATAGATTCACCACCCAGAAAAACTTAAACTCACCTGATATTCTCCAAAACCCACAATTTACACTTTTCCAACATGATGACCAACAAGAACCCAACAAAACCCAACGGAGACCCCAAAACACATCAAAAACACACCAAAAAAGAACGGGATCAACCCAGAAAAACAGAAAAAAAAAAAACAAATACCATGAATCCACCCCAAAAGTCCCCCTAAACCTACCTGATGTTCTCCAAAACCCACAATTTACACTTTTCCACCATGATGACCACGGAAAACACAACGAAACCCAACGGAGAACCCAAAACATGTCCAAAACACCCCAAAAAAGAATTGGATCACCCCAAAACTGGAACAAAATCCTCCAAAACCATAGATCCACCCAAAAAACACCCTAAATCTACCTGATGTTCTCCAAAACCCACTATTCAGCCTTTTCCACCAAAATGAACAAGGAAAACACAACGAAACAAAACAGAGACCACAAAACACGTCAAAAACACCCCAAACAAGAACGGAATCACCCCCAAAACTGGAAGAAAATCCCCCAAAAACATAGATCCACCCCAAAAAACACCCTAAACCTACCTGATGTTCTCCAAAACCCACAATTTACACTTTTCCACCATGATGACCACGGAAAACACAACGAAACCCAACGGAGAACCCAAAACACGTCCAAAACACCCCAAACAAGAACAGGATCACCCCCAAAAACGAAAGAAAACCCCAAAAAGCACGGATCCAATCCCAAAACCACTCTAAACGTACCTGATGGTCTCCAAATCCAAATGTCCACTCCCAACCACCATAAAACCCATTAGGAACTCAACGAAACCCAACGGAAACCCCAAAAACACCTCAAAAACACCCCAGAAAAGAACTGGATCAGAAGAAAAAACACCAAACACTATGAATTTCCCCGCAAAACCACCCTAAACTCACCTGATCTTCTTCAAAACCCACAATCCACTCCCATTTACCCTAACGACCAACGAGAATCCAACTAAAACCCAACGGAGACCCCAAAACAAGTCGAAAACACCCCAAACAAGAACAGGATAACCCCTAAAAAAGAAAGAAAACCCCAAAAAACATAGATCCACCCCAAAAACACACTAAACCTACCTGATGTTCTCCAAATCCCAAAGTCCACTCCCAACAAACTTAAAACACATTAGGAAATCAACGAAACGCAAAGGAAACCCCAAAACACGTCAAAAACACCACAAAAAAAAGCGGGATCACCCCCAAAATCGAAAGAAAACCCTAAAAGACGTTGATCCACCCCAAAAGTCCCCCTAAACCTACCTGATGTTCTCCAATACCCACAATTTACCCTTTTCCACCATGATGAACAACAAGAACCCAACAAAAACCAACGGAGACCCCAAAATATGTCAAAAACACCCCAAACAAGAATGGGACCACCCCAAAAACAGAAGAAAACGCTAAAAAAAAAACAGAAGAATTCAACCAAAACCATAGATTCACCACCCAGAAAAACTTAAACTCACCTGATATTCTCCAAAACCCACAATTTACACTTTTCCAACATGATGACCAACAAGAACCCAACAAAACCCAACGGAGACCCCAAAACACATCAAAAACACACCCAAAAAGAACGGGATCAACCTAGAAAAACAGAAAAAAAAAAAAAACAAATACCATGAATCCACCCCAAAAGTCCCCCTAAACCTACCTGATGTTCTCCAAAACCCACAATTTACCCTTTTCCACCATGATGCCAACGGAAAACCCAACGAAACCCAACGGAGAACCCAAAACACATCAAAAACACCACAAACAAGAACGGAATCACCCCCAAAACTGGAACAAAATCCCCAAAAAGCACGGATCAAATCCCAAAACCACCCTAAACCTACCTGATGTTCTCCAAAACCCACTATTCAGCCTTTTCCACCAAAATGAACAAGGAAAACACAACGAAACAAAACAGAGACCACAAAACACGTCAAAAACACCCCAAACAAGAACGGAATCACCCCCAAAACTGGAAGAAAATCCCCCAAAAACATAGATCCACCCCAAAAAACACCCTAAACCTACCTGATGTTCTCCAAAACCCACAATTTACACTTTTCTACCATGATGACCACGGAAAACACAACGAAACCCAACGGAGAACCCAAAACACGTCCAAAACACCCCAAACAAGAACAGGATCACCCCCAAAAACGAAAGAAAACCCCAAAAAGCACGGATCCAATCCCAAAACCACTCTAAACGTACCTGATGTTCTCCAAATCCAAATGTCCACTCCCAACCACCATAAAACCCATTAGGAACTCAACGAAACCCAACGGAAACCCCAAAAACACCTCAAAAACACCCCAGAAAAGAACTGGATCAGAAGAAAAAACACCAAACACTATGAATTTCCCCGCAAAACCACCCTAAACTCACCTGATCTTCTTCAAAACCCACAATCCACTCCCATTTACCCTAACGACCAACGAGAATCCAACTAAAACCCAACGGAGACCCCAAAACAAGTCGAAAACACCCCAAACAAGAACAGGATAACCCCTAAAAAAGAAAGAAAACCCCAAAAAACATAGATCCACCCCAAAAACACACTAAACCTACCTGATGTTCTCCAAATCCCAAAGTCCACTCCCAACAAACTTAAAACACATTAGGAAATCAACGAAACGCAACGGAAACCCCAAAACACGTCAAAAACACCACAAAAAAAAGCGGGATCACCCCCAAAACCGAAAGAAAACCCTAAAAGACGTTGATCCACCCCAAAAGTCCCCCTAAACCTACCTGATGTTCTCCAATACCCACAATTTACACGTTTTCAACATGATGAACAACAAGAACCCAACAAAAACCAACGGAGACCCCAAAATATGTCAAAAACACCCCAAAAAAGAATGGGACCACCCCAAAAACAGAAGAAAACGCTAAAAAAAAAACAGAAGAATTCAACCAAAACCATAGATTCACCACCCAGAAAAACTTAAACTCACCTGATATTCTACAAAACCCACAATTTACACTTTTCCAACATGATGACCAACAAGAACCCAACAAAACCCAACGGAGACCCCAAAACACATCAAAAACACACCAAAAAAGAACGGGATCACCCCAGAAAAACAGAAAAAAAAAAAACAAATACCATGAATCCACCCCAAAAGTCCCCCTAAACCTACCTGATGTTCTCCAAAACCCACAATTTACACTTTTCCACCATGATGACCACGGAAAACACAACGAAACCCAACGGAGAACCCAAAACATGTCCTAAACACCCCAAAAAAGAATTGGATCACCCCAAAACTGGAACAAAATCCTCCAAAACCATAGATCCACCCAAAAAACACCCTAAATCTACCTGATGTTCTCCAAAACCCACTATTCAGCCTTTTCCACCAAAATGAACAAGGAAAACACAACGAAACAAAACAGAGACCACAAAACACGTCAAAAACACCCCAAACAAGAACGGAATCACCCCCAAAACTGGAAGAAAATCCCCCAAAAACATAGATCCACCCCAAAAAACACCCTAAACCTACCTGATGTTCTCCAAAACCCACAATTTACACTTTTCCACCATGATGACCACGGAAAACACAACGAAACCCAACGGAGAACCCAAAACACGTCCAAAACACCCCAAACAAGAACAGGATCACCCCCAAAAACGAAAGAAAACCCCAAAAAGCACGGATCCAATCCCAAAACCACTCTAAACGTACCTGATGGTCTCCAAATCCAAATGTCCACTCTCAACCACCATAAAACCCATTAGGAACTCAACGAAACCCAACGGAAACCCCAAAAACACCTCAAAAACACCCCAGAAAAGAACTGGATCAGAAGAAAAAACACCAAACACTATGAATTTCCCCGCAAAACCACCCTAAACTCACCTGATCTTCTTCAAAACCCACAATCCACTCCCATTTACCCTAACGACCAACGAGAATCCAACTAAAACCCAACGGAGACCCCAAAACAAGTCGAAAACACCCCAAACAAGAACAGGATAACCCCTAAAAAAGAAAGAAAACCCCAAAAAACATAGATCCACCCCAAAAACACACTAAACCTACCTGATGTTCTCCAAATCCCAAAGTCCACTCCCAACAAACTTAAAACACATTAGGAAATCAACGAAACGCAACGGAAACCCCAAAACACGTCAAAAACACCACAAAAAAAAGCGGGATCACCCCCAAAACCGAAAGAAAACCCTAAAAGACGTTGATCCACCCCAAAAGTCCCCCTAAACCTACCTGATGTTCTCCAATACCCACAATTTACACGTTTTCAACATGATGAACAACAAGAACCCAACAAAAACCAACGGAGACCCCAAAATATGTCAAAAACACCCCAAAAAAGAATGGGACCACCCCAAAAACAGTAGAAAACGCTAAAAAAAAACAGAAGAATTCAACCAAAACCATAGATTCACCACCCAGAAAAACTTAAACTCACCTGATATTCTCCAAAACCCACAATTTACACTTTTCCAACATGATGACCAACAAGAACCCAACAAAACCCAACGGAGACCCCAAAACACATCAAAAACACACCAAAAAAGAACGGGATCACCCCAGAAAAACAGAAAAAAAAAAAACAAATACCATGAATCCACCCCAAAAGTCCCCCTAAACCTACCTGATGTTCTCCAAAACCCACAATTTACACTTTTCCACCATGATGACCACGGAAAACACAACGAAACCCAACGGAGAACCCAAAACATGTCCTAAACACCCCAAAAAAGAATTGGATCACCCCAAAACTGGAACAAAATCCTCCAAAACCATAGATCCACCCAAAAAACACCCTAAATCTACCTGATGTTCTCCAAAACCCACTATTCAGCCTTTTCCACCAAAATGAACAAGGAAAACACAACGAAACAAAACAGAGACCACAAAACACGTCAAAAACACCCCAAACAAGAACGGAATCACCCCCAAAACTGGAAGAAAATCCCCCAAAAACATAGATCCACCCCAAAAAACACCCTAAACCTACCTGATGTTCTCCAAAACCCACAATTTACACTTTTCTACCATGATGACCACGGAAAACACAACGAAACCCAACGGAGAACCCAAAACACGTCCAAAACACCCCAAACAAGAACAGGATCACCCCCAAAAACGAAAGAAAACCCCAAAAAGCACGGATCCAATCCCAAAACCACTCTAAACGTACCTGATGTTCTCCAAATCCAAATGTCCACTCCCAACCACCATAAAACCCATTAGGAACTCAACGAAACCCAACGGAAACCCCAAAAACACCTCAAAAACACCCCAGAAAAGAACTGGATCAGAAGAAAAAACACCAAACACTATGAATTTCCCCGCAAAACCACCCTAAACTCACCTGATCTTCTTCAAAACCCACAATCCACTCCCATTTACCCTAACGACCAACGAGAATCCAACTAAAACCCAACGGAGACCCCAAAACAAGTCGAAAACACCCCAAACAAGAACAGGATAACCCCTAAAAAAGAAAGAAAACCCCAAAAAACATAGATCCACCCCAAAAACACACTAAACCTACCTGATGTTCTCCAAATCCCAAAGTCCACTCCCAACAAACTTAAAACACATTAGGAAATCAACGAAACGCAACGGAAACCCCAAAACACGTCAAAAACACCACAAAAAAAAGCGGGATCACCCCCAAAACCGAAAGAAAACCCTAAAAGCCGTTGATCCACCCCAAAAGTCCCCCTAAACCTACCTGATGTTCTCCAATACCCACAATTTACACGTTTTCAACATGATGAACAACAAGAACCCAACAAAAACCAACGGAGACCCCAAAATATGTCAAAAACACCCCAAAAAAGAATGGGACCACCCCAAAAACAGAAGAAAACGCTAAAAAAAAACAGAAGAATTCAACCAAAACCATAGATTCACCACCCAGAAAAACTTAAACTCACCTGATATTCTCCAAAACCCACAATTTACACTTTTCCAACATGATGACCAACAAGAACCCAACAAAACCCAACGGAGACCCCAAAACACATCAAAAACACACCAAAAAAGAACGGGATCACCCCAGAAAAACAGAAAAAAAAAAAACAAATACCATGAATCCACCCCAAAAGTCCCCCTAAACCTACCTGATGTTCTCCAAAACCCACAATTTACACTTTTCCACCATGATGACCACGGAAAACACAACGAAACCCAACGGAGAACCCAAAACATGTCCTAAACACCCCAAAAAAGAATTGGATCACCCCAAAACTGGAACAAAATCCTCCAAAACCATAGATCCACCCAAAAAACACCCTAAATCTACCTGATGTTCTCCAAAACCCACTATTCAGCCTTTTCCACCAAAATGAACAAGGAAAACACAACGAAACAAAACAGAGACCACAAAACACGTCAAAAACACCCCAAACAAGAACGGAATCACCCCCAAAACTGGAAGAAAATCCCCCAAAAACATAGATCCACCCCAAAAAACACCCTAAACCTACCTGATGTTCTCCAAAACCCACAATTTACACTTTTCCACCATGATGACCACGGAAAACACAACGAAACCCAACGGAGAACCCAAAACACGTCCAAAACACCCCAAACAAGAACAGGATCACCCCCAAAAACGAAAGAAAACCCCAAAAAGCACGGATCCAATCCCAAAACCACTCTAAACGTACCTGATGGTCTCCAAATCCAAATGTCCACTCCCAACCACCATAAAACCCATTAGGAACTCAACGAAACCCAACGGAAACCCCAAAAACACCTCAAAAACAGCCCAGAAAAGAACTGGATCAGAAGAAAAAACACCAAACACTATGAATTTCCCCGCAAAACCACCCTAAACTCACCTGATCTTCTTCAAAACCCACAATCCACTCCCATTTACCCTAACGACCAACGAGAATCCAACTAAAACCCAACGGAGACCCCAAAACAAGTCGAAAACACCCCAAACAAGAACAGGATAACCCCTAAAAAAGAAAGAAAACCCCAAAAAACATAGATCCACCCCAAAAACACACTAAACCTACCTGATGTTCTCCAAATCCCAAAGTCCACTCCCAACAAACTTAAAACACATTAGGAAATCAACGAAACGCAACGGAAACCCCAAAACACGTCAAAAACACCACAAAAAAAAGCGGGATCACCCCCAAAACCGAAAGAAAACCCTAAAAGACGTTGATCCACCCCAAAAGTCCCCCTAAACCTACCTGATGTTCTCCAATACCCACAATTTACACGTTTTCAACATGATGAACAACAAGAACCCAACAAAAACCAACGGAGACCCCAAAATATGTCAAAAACACCCCAAAAAAGAATGGGACCACCCCAAAAACAGAAGAAAACGCTAAAAAAAAAAACAGAAGAATTCAACCAAAACCATAGATTCACCACCCAGAAAAACTTAAACTCACCTGATATTCTACAAAACCCACAATTTACACTTTTCCAACATGATGACCAACAAGAACCCAACAAAACCCAACGGAGACCCCAAAACACATCAAAAACACACCAAAAAAGAACGGGATCACCCCAGAAAAACAGAAAAAAAAAAAACAAATACCATGAATCCACCCCAAAAGTCCCCCTAAACCTACCTGATGTTCTCCAAAACCCACAATTTACACTTTTCCACCATGATGACCACGGAAAACACAACGAAACCCAACGGAGAACCCAAAACATGTCCTAAACACCCCAAAAAAGAATTGGATCACCCCAAAACTGGAACAAAATCCTCCAAAACCATAGATCCACCCAAAAAACACCCTAAATCTACCTGATGTTCTCCAAAACCCACTATTCAGCCTTTTCCACCAAAATGAACAAGGAAAACACAACGAAACAAAACAGAGACCACAAAACACGTCAAAAACACCCCAAACAAGAACGGAATCACCCCCAAAACTGGAAGAAAATCCCCCAAAAACATAGATCCACCCCAAAAAACACCCTAAACCTACCTGATGTTCTCCAAAACCCACAATTTACACTTTTCCACCATGATGACCACGGAAAACACAACGAAACCCAACGGAGAACCCAAAACACGTCCAAAACACCCCAAACAAGAACAGGATCACCCCCAAAAACGAAAGAAAACCCCAAAAAGCACGGATCCAATCCCAAAACCACTCTAAACGTACCTGATGTTCTCCAAATCCAAATGTCCACTCCCAACCACCATAAAACCCATTAGGAACTCAACGAAACCCAACGGAAACCCCAAAAACACCTCAAAAACACCCCAGAAAAGAACTGGATCAGAAGAAAAAACACCAAACACTATGAATTTCCCCGCAAAACCACCCTAAACTCACCTGATCTTCTTCAAAACCCACAATCCACTCCCATTTACCCTAACGACCAACGAGAATCCAACTAAAACCCAACGGAGACCCCAAAACAAGTCGAAAACACCCCAAACAAGAACAGGATAACCCCTAAAAAATGAAAGAAAACCCCCAAAAGCATAGATCCACCCCAAAAACACACTAAACCTACCTGATGTTCTCCAAATCCCAAAGTCCACTCCCAACAAACTTAAAACACATTAGGAAATCAACGAAACGCAACGGAAACCCCAAAACACGTCAAAAACACCACAAAAAAAAGCGGGATCACCCCCAAAACCGAAAGAAAACCCTAAAAGCCGTTGATCCACCCCAAAAGTCCCCCTAAACCTACCTGATGTTCTCCAATACCCACAATTTACACGTTTTCACCATGATGAACAACAAGAACCCAACAAAAACCAACGGAGACCCCAAAATATGTCAAAAACACCCCAAACAAGAATGGGACCACCCCAAAAACAGAAGAAAACGCTAAAAAAAAACAGAAGAATTCAACCAAAACCATAGATTCACCACCCAGAAAAACTTAAACTCACCTGATATTCTCCAAAACCCACAATTTACACTTTTCCAACATGATGACCAACAAGAACCCAACAAAACCCAACGGAGACCCCAAAACACATCAAAAACACACCAAAAAAGAACGGGATCAACCCAGAAAAACAGAAAAAAAAAAAAACAAATACCATGAATCCACCCCAAAAGTCCCCCTAAACCTACCTGATGTTCTCCAAAACCCACAATTTACCCTTTTCCACCATGATGCCAACGGAAAACCCAACGAAACCCAACGGAGAACCCAAAACACATCAAAAACACCACAAACAAGAACGGAATCACCCCCAAAACTGGAACAAAATCCCCCAAAAGCACGGATCAAATCCCAAAACCACCCTAAACCTACCTGATGTTCTCCAAAACCCACTATTCAGCCTTTTCCACCAAAATGAACAAGGAAAACACAACGAAACAAAACAGAGACCACAAAACACGTCAAAAACACCCCAAACAAGAACGGAATCACCCCCAAAACTGGAAGAAAATCCCCCAAAAACATAGATCCACCCCAAAAAACACCCTAAACCTACCTGATGTTCTCCAAAACCCACAATTTACACTTTTCCACCATGATGACCACGGAAAACACAACGAAACCCAACGGAGAACCCAAAACACGTCCAAAACACCCCAAACAAGAACAGGATCACCCCCAAAAACGAAAGAAAACCCCAAAAAGCACGGATCCAATCCCAAAACCACTCTAAACGTACCTGATGGTCTCCAAATCCAAATGTCCACTCCCAACCACCATAAAACCCATTAGGAACTCAACGAAACCCAACGGAAACCCCAAAAACACCTCAAAAACACCCCAGAAAAGAACTGGATCAGAAGAAAAAACACCAAACACTATGAATTTCCCCGCAAAACCACCCTAAACTCACCTGATCTTCTTCAAAACCCACAATCCACTCCCATTTACCCTAACGACCAACGAGAATCCAACTAAAACCCAACGGAGACCCCAAAACAAGTCGAAAACACCCCAAACAAGAACAGGATAACCCCTAAAAAAGAAAGAAAACCCCAAAAAACATAGATCCACCCCAAAAACACACTAAACCTACCTGATGTTCTCCAAATCCCAAAGTCCACTCCCAACAAACTTAAAACACATTAGGAAATCAACGAAACGCAACGGAAACCCCAAAACACGTCAAAAACACCACAAAAAAAAGCGGGATCACCCCCAAAACCGAAAGAAAACCCTAAAAGCCGTTGATCCACCCCAAAAGTCCCCCTAAACCTACCTGATGTTCTCCAATACCCACAGTTTACCCTTTTCCACCATGATGAACAACAAGAACCCAACAAAAACCAACGGAGACCCCAAAATATGTCAAAAACACCCCAAACAAGAATGGGACCACCCCAAAAACAGAAGAAAACGCTAAAAAAAAACAGAAGAATTCAACCAAAACCATAGATTCACCACCCAGAAAAACTTAAACTCACCTGATATTCTACAAAACCCACAATTTACACTTTTCCAACATGATGACCAACAAGAACCCAACAAAACCCAACGGAGACCCCAAAACACATCAAAAACACACCAAAAAAGAACGGGATCAACCCAGAAAAACAGAAAAAAAAAAAAACAAATACCATGAATCCACCCCAAAAGTCCCCCTAAACCTACCTGATGTTCTCCAAAACCCACAATTTACCCTTTTCCACCATGATGCCAACGGAAAACCCAACGAAACCCAACGGAGAACCCAAAACACATCAAAAACACCACAAACAAGAACGGAATCACCCCCAAAACTGGAACAAAATCCCCAAAAAGCACGGATCAAATCCCAAAACCACCCTAAACCTACCTGATGTTCTCCAAAACCCACTATTCAGCCTTTTCCACCAAAATGAACAAGGAAAACACAACGAAACAAAACAGAGACCACAAAACACGTCAAAAACACCCCAAACAAGAACGGAATCACCCCCAAAACTGGAAGAAAATCCCCCAAAAACATAGATCCACCCCAAAAAACACCCTAAACCTACCTGATGTTCTCCAAAACCCACAATTTACACTTTTCCACCATGATGACCACGGAAAACACAACGAAACCCAACGGAGAACCCAAAACACGTCCAAAACACCCCAAACAAGAACAGGATCACCCCCAAAAACGAAAGAAAACCCCAAAAAGCACGGATCCAATCCCAAAACCACTCTAAACGTACCTGATGGTCTCCAAATCCAAATGTCCACTCCCAACCACCATAAAACCCATTAGGAACTCAACGAAACCCAACGGAAACCCCAAAAACACCTCAAAAACACCCCAGAAAAGAACTGGATCAGAAGAAAAAACACCAAACACTATGAATTTCCCCGCAAAACCACCCTAAACTCACCTGATCTTCTTCAAAACCCACAATCCACTCCCATTTACCCTAACGACCAACGAGAATCCAACTAAAACCCAACGGAGACCCCAAAACAAGTCGAAAACACCCCAAACAAGAACAGGATAACCCCTAAAAAAGAAAGAAAACCCCAAAAAACATAGATCCACCCCAAAAACACACTAAACCTACCTGATGTTCTCCAAATCCCAAAGTCCACTCCCAACAAACTTAAAACACATTAGGAAATCAACGAAACGCAACGGAAACCCCAAAACACGTCAAAAACACACCAAAAAAAAGCGGGATCACCCCCAAAACCGAAAGAAAACCCTAAAAGCCGTTGATCCACCCCAAAAGTCCCCCTAAACCTACCTGATGTTCTCCAAAACCCACAATTTACCCTTTTCCACCATGATGCCAACGGAAAACCCAACGAAACCCAACGGAGAACCCAAAACACATCAAAAACACCACAAACAAGAACGGAATCACCCCCAAAACTGGAACAAAATCCCCAAAAAGCACGGATCAAATCCCAAAACCACCCTAAACCTACCTGATGTTCTCCAAAACCCACTATTCAGCCTTTTCCACCAAAATGAACAAGGAAAACACAACGAAACAAAACAGAGACCACAAAACACGTCAAAAACACCCCAAACAAGAACGGAATCACCCCCAAAACTGGAAGAAAATCCCCAAAAAACATAGATCCACCCCAGAAACACCCTAAATCTACCTGATGTTCTCCAAAACCCACAATTTACACTTTTCCACCATGATGACCACGGAAAACACAACGAAACCCAACGGAGAACCCAAAACACGTCCAAAACACCCCAAACAAGAATAGGATCACCCCCAAAAACGAAAGAAAACCCCAAAAAGCACGGATCCAATCCCAAAACCACTCTAAACGTACCTGATGTTCTCCAAATCCAAATGTCCACTCCCAACCACCATAAAACCCATTAGGAACTCAACGAAACCCAACGGAAACCCCCAAAACACCTCAAAAACACCCCAGAAAAGAACTGGATCAGAAGAAAAAACACCAAACACTATGAATTTCCCCGCAAAACCACCCTAAACTCACCTGATCTTCTTCAAAACCCACAATCCACTCCCATTTACCCTAACGACCAACGAGAATCCAACTAAAACCCAACGGAGACCCCAAAACAAGTCGAAAACACCCCAAACAAGAACAGGATAACCCCTAAAAAAGAAAGAAAACCCCAAAAAACATAGATCCACCCCAAAAACACACTAAACCTACCTGATGTTCTCCAAATCCCAAAGTCCACTCCCAACAAACTTAAAACACATTAGGAAATCAACGAAACGCAACGGAAACCCCAAAACACGTCAAAAACACCACAAAAAAAAAGCGGGATCACCCCCAAAACCGAAAGAAAACCCTAAAAGCCGTTGATCCACCCCAAAAGTCCCCCTAAACCTACCTGATGTTCTCCAATACCCACAATTTACCCTTTTCCACCATGATGAACAACAAGAACCCAACAAAAACCAACGGAGACCCCAAAATATGTCAAAAACACCCCAAACAAGAATGGGACCACCCCAAAAACAGAAGAAAACGCTAAAAAAAAAAACAGAAGAATTCAACCAAAACCATAGATTCACCACCCAGAAAAACTTAAACTCACCTAATATTCTCCAAAACCCACAATTTACACTTTTCCAACATGATGACCAACAAGAACCCAACAAAACCCAACGGAGACCCCAAAACACATCAAAAACACACCAAAAAAGAACGGGATCAACCCAGAAAAACAGAAAAAAAAAAAAACAAATACCATGAATCCACCCCAAAAGTCCCCCTAAACCTACCTGATGTTCTCCAAAACCCACAATTTACCCTTTTCCACCATGATGCCAACGGAAAACCCAACGAAACCCAACGGAGACCCCAAAACACATCAAAAACACTACAAACAAGAACGGAATCACCCCCAAAACTGGAACAAAATCCCCAAAAAGCACGGATCAAATCCCAAAACCACCCTAAACCTACCTGATGTTCTCCAAAACCCACTATTCAGCCTTTTCCACCAAAATGAACAAGGAAAACACAACGAAACCCAACGGAGAACCCAAAACATGTCCAAAACACCCCAAACAAGAACAGGATCACCCCCAAAAACGAAAGAAAACCCCAAAAAGCACGGATCCAATCCCAAAACCACTCTAAACGTACCTGATGTTCTCCAAATCCAAATGTCCACTCCCAACCACCATAAAAACCATTAGGAACTCAACGAAACCCAACGGAAAACCCAAAAACACCTCAAAAACACCCCAGAAAAGAACTGGATCAGAAGAAAAAACACCAAACACTATGAATATCCCCGCAAAACCACCCTAAACTCACCTGATCTTCTTCAAAACCCACAATCCACTCCCATTTACCCTAACGACCAACGAGAATCCAACTAAAACCCAACGGAGACCCCAAAACAAGTCGAAAACACCCCAAACAAGAACAGGATAACCCCTAAAAAAGAAAGAAAACCCCAAAAAACATAGATCCACCCCAAAAACACACTAAACCTACCTGATGTTCTCCAAATCCCAAAGTCCACTCCCAACAAACTTAAAACACATTAGGAAATCAACGAAACGCAACGGAAACCCCAAAACACGTCAAAAACACCACAAAAAAAAGCGGGATCACCCCCAAAACCGAAAGAAAACCCTAAAAGCCGTTGATCCACCCCAAAAGTCCCCCTAAACCTACCTGATGTTCTCCAAAACCCACAATTTACCCTTTTCCACCATGATGCCAACGGAAAACCCAACGAAACCCAACGGAGAACCCAAAACACATCAAAAACACTAAAAACAAGAACGGAATCACCCCCAAAACTGGAACAAAATCCCCAAAAAGCACGGATCAAATCCCAAAACCACCCTAAACCTACCTGATGTTCTCCAAAACCCACTATTCAGCCTTTTCCACCAAAATGAACAAGGAAAACACAACGAAACAAAACAGAGACCACAAAACACGTCAAAAACACCCCAAACAAGAACGGAATCACCCCCAAAACTGGAACAAAATCCCCAAAAAGCACGGATCAAATCCCAAAACCACCCTAAACCTACCTGATGTTCTCCAAAACCCACTATTCAGCCTTTTCCACCAAAATGAACAAGGAAAACACAACGAAACAAAACAGAGACCACAAAACACGTCAAAAACACCCCAAACAAGAACGGAATCACCCCCAAAACTGGAAGAAAATCCCCAAAAAACATAGATCCACCCCAAAAACACCCTAAATCTACCTGATGTTCTCCAAAACCCACAATTTACACTTTTCCACCATGATGACCACGGAAAACACAACGAAACCCAACGGAGAACCCAAAACACGTCCAAAACACCCCAAACAAGAATAGGATCACCCCCAAAAACGAAAGAAAACCCCAAAAAGCACGGATCCAATCCCAAAACCACTCTAAACGTACCTGATGTTCTCCAAATCCAAATGTCCACTCCCAACCACCATAAAACCCATTAGGAACTCAACGAAACCCAACGGAAACCCCAAAAACACCTCAAAAACACCCCAGAAAAGAACTGGATCAGAAGAAAAAACACCAAACACTATGAATTTCCCCGCAAAACCACCCTAAACTCACCTGATCTTCTTCAAAACCCACAATCCACTCCCATTTACCCTAACGACCAACGAGAATCCAACTAAAACCCAACGGAGACCCCAAAACAAGTCGAAAACACCCCAAACAAGAACAGGATAACCCCTAAAAAAGAAAGAAAACCCCAAAAAACATAGATCCACCCCAAAAACACACTAAACCTACCTGATGTTCTCCAAATCCCAAAGTCCACTCCCAACAAACTTAAAACACATTAGGAAATCAACGAAATGCAACGGAAACCCCAAAACACGTCAAAAACACCACCAAAAAAAGCGGGATCACCCCCAAAACCGAAAGAAAACCCTAAAAGCCGTTGATCCACCCCAAAAGTCCCCCTAAACCTACCTGATGTTCTCCAATACCCACAATTTACACGTTTTCACCATGATGAACAACAAGAACCCAACAAAAACCAACGGAGACCCCAAAATATGTCAAAAACACCCCAAACAAGAATGGGACCACCCCAAAAACAGAAGAAAACGCTAAAAAAAAAAAAAACAGAAGAATTCAACCAAAACCATAGATTCACCACCCAGAAAAACTTAAACTCACCTGATATTCTCCAAAACCCACAATTTACACTTTTCCAACATGATAACCAACAAGAACCCAACAAAACCCAACGGAGACCCCAAAACACATCAAAAACACACCAAAAAAGAACGGGATCAACCCAGAAAAACAGAAAAAAAAAAAAACAAATACCATGAATCCACCCCAAAAGTCCCCCTAAACCTACCTGATGTTCTCCAAAACCCACAATTTACCCTTTTCCACCATGATGCCAACGGAAAACCCAACGAAACCCAACGGAGACCCCAAAACACATCAAAAACACTACAAACAAGAACGGAATCACCCCCAAAACTGGAACAAAATCCCCAAAAAGCACGGATCAAATCCCAAAACCACCCTAAACCTACCTGATGTTCTCCAAAACCCACTATTCAGCCTTTTCCACCAAAATGAACAAGGAAAACACAACGAAACCCAACGGAGAACCCAAAACACGTCCAAAACACCCCAAACAAGAACAGGATCACCCCCAAAAACGTAAGAAAACCCCAAAAAGCACGGATCCAATCCCAAAACCACTCTAAACGTACCTGATGGTCTCCAAATCCAAATGTCCACTCCCAACCACCATAAAACCCATTAGGAACTCAACGAAACCCAACGGAAACCCCAAAAACACCTCAAAAACACCCCAGAAAAGAACTGGATCAGAAGAAAAAACACCAAACACTATGAATTTCCCCGCAAAACCACCCTAAACTCACCTGATCTTCTTCAAAACCCACAATCCACTCCCATTTACCCTAACGACCAACGAGAATCCAACTAAAACCCAACGGAGACCCCAAAACAAGTCGAAAACACCCCAAACAAGAACAGGATAACCCCTAAAAAAGAAAGAAAACCCCAAAAAACATAGATCCACCCCAAAAACACACTAAACCTACCTGATGTTCTCCAAATCCCAAAGTCCACTCCCAACAAACTTAAAACACATTAGGAAATCAACGAAACGCAACGGAAACCCCAAAACACGTCAAAAACACCACAAAAAAAAAGCGGGATCACCCCCAAAACCGAAAGAAAACCCTAAAAGCCGTTGATCCACCCCAAAAGTCCCCCTAAACCTACCTGATGTTCTCCAATACCCACAATTTACACTTTTCCAACATGATGACCAACAAGAACCCAACAAAACCCAACGGAGAACCCAAAACACATCAAAAACACTACAAACAAGAACGGAATCACCCCCAAAACTGGAACAAAATCCCCAAAAAGCACGGATCAAATCCCAAAACCACCCTAAACCTACCTGATGTTCTCCAAAACCCACTATTCAGCCTTTTCCACCAAAATGAACAAGGAAAACACAACGAAACAAAACAGAGACCACAAAACACGTCAAAAACACCCCAAACAAGAACGGAATCACCCCCAAAACTGGAAGAAAATCCCCCAAAAACATAGATCCACCCCAAAAAACACCCTAAACCTACCTGATGTTCTCCAAAACCCACAATTTACACTTTTCCACCATGATGACCATGGAAAACACAACGAAACCCAACGGAGAACCCAAAACACGTCCAAAACACCCCAAACAAGAACAGGATCACCCCCAAAAACGAAAGAAAACCCCAAAAAGCACGGATCCAATCCCAAAACCACTCTAAACGTACCTGATGTTCTCCAAATCCAAATGTCCACTCCCAACCACCATAAAACCCATTAGGAACTCAACGAAACCCAACGGAAACCCCAAAAACACCTCAAAAACACCCCAGAAAAGAACTGGATCAGAAGAAAAAACACCAAACACTATGAATTTCCCCGCAAAACCACCCTAAACTCACCTGATCTTCTTCAAAACCCACAATCCACTCCCATTTACCCTAACGACCAACGAGAATCCAACTAAAACCCAACGGAGACCCCAAAACAAGTCGAAAACACCCCAAACAAGAACAGGATAACCCCTAAAAAAGAAAGAAAACCCCAAAAAACATAGATCCACCCCAAAAACACACTAAACCTACCTGATGTTCTCCAAATCCCAAAGTCCACTCCCAACAAACTTAAAACACATTAGGAAATCAACGAAACGCAACGGAAACCCCAAAACACGTCAAAAACACCACAAAAAAAAAGAGGGATCACCCCCAAAACCGAAAGAAAACCCTAAAAGCCGTTGATCCACCCCAAAAGTCCCCCTAAACCTACCTGATGTTCTCCAATACCCACAATTTACCCTTTTCCACCATGATGAACAACAAGAACCCAACAAAAACCAACGGAGACCCCAAAATATGTCAAAAACACCCCAAACAAGAATGGGACCACCCCAAAAACAGAAGAAAACGCTAAAAAAAAAACAGAAGAATTCAACCAAAACCATAGATTCACCACCCAGAAAAACTTAAACTCACCTGATATTCTCCAAAACCCACAATTTACACTTTTCCAACATGATGACCAACAAGAACCCAACAAAACCCAACGGAGACCCCAAAACACATCAAAAACACACCAAAAAAGAACGGGATCACCCCAGAAAAACAGAAAAAAAAAACAAATACCATGAATCCACCCCAAAAGTCCCCCTAAACCTACCTGATGTTCTCCAAAACCCACAATTTACCCTTTTCCACCATGATGCCAACGGAAAACCCAACGAAACCCAACGGAGAACCCAAAACACATCAAAAACACCACAAACAAGAACGGAATCACCCCCAAAACTGGAACAAAATCCCCAAAAAGCACGGATCAAATCCCAAAACCACCCTAAACCTACCTGATGTTCTCCAAAACCCACTATTCAGCCTTTTCCACCAAAATGAACAAGGAAAACACAACGAAACAAAACAGAGACCACAAAACACGTCAAAAACACCCCAAACAAGAACGGAATCACCCCCAAAACTGGAAGAAAATCCCCCAAAAACATAGATCCACCCCAAAAAACACCCTAAACCTACCTGATGTTCTCCAAAACCCACAATTTACACTTTTCCACCATGATGACCACGGAAAACACAACGAAACCCAACGGAGAACCCAAAACACGTCCAAAACACCCCAAACAAGAACAGGATCACCCCCAAAAACGAAAGAAAACCCCAAAAAGCACGGATCCAATCCCAAAACCACTCTAAACGTACCTGATGGTCTCCAAATCCAAATGTCCACTCCCAACCACCATAAAACCCATTAGGAACTCAACGAAACCCAACGGAAACCCCAAAAACACCTCAAAAACACCCCAGAAAAGAACTGGATCAGAAGAAAAAACACCAAACACTATGAATTTCCCCGCAAAACCACCCTAAACTCACCTGATCTTCTTCAAAACCCACAATCCACTCCCATTTACCCTAACGACCAACGAGAATCCAACTAAAACCCAACGGAGACCCCAAAACAAGTCGAAAACACCCCAAACAAGAACAGGATAACCCCTAAAAAAGAAAGAAAACCCCAAAAAACATAGATCCACCCCAAAAACACACTAAACCTACCTGATGTTCTCCAAATCCCAAAGTCCACTCCCAACAAACTTAAAACACATTAGGAAATCAACGAAACGCAACGGAAACCCCAAAACACGTCAAAAACACCACAAAAAAAAGCGGGATCACCCCCAAAACCGAAAGAAAACCCTAAAAGACGTTGATCCACCCCAAAAGTCCCCCTAAACCTACCTGATGTTCTCCAATACCCACAATTTACCCTTTTCCACCATGATGAACAACAAGAACCCAACAAAAACCAACGGAGACCCCAAAATATGTCAAAAACACCCCAAACAAGAATGGGACCACCCCAAAAACAGAAGAAAACGCTAAAAAAAAAACAGAAGAATTCAACCAAAACCATAGATTCACCACACAGAAAAACTTAAACTCACCTGATATTCTCCAAAACCCACAATTTACACTTTTCCAACATGATGACCAACAAGAACCCAACAAAACCCAACGGAGACCCCAAAACACATCAAAAACACACCAAAAAAGAACGGGATCAACCTAGAAAAACAGAAAAAAAAAAAAACAAATACCATGAATCCACCCCAAAAGTCCCCCTAAACCTACCTGATGTTCTCCAAAACCCACAATTTACCCTTTTCCACCATGATGCCAACGGAAAACCCAACGAAACCCAACGGAGAACCCAAAACACATCAAAAACACCACAAACAAGAACGGAATCACCCCCCAAACTGGAACAAAATCCCCAAAAAGCACGGATCAAATCCCAAAACCACCCTAAACCTACCTGATGCTCTCCAAAACCCACTATTCAGCATTTTCCACCAAAATGAACAAGGAAAACACAACGAAACAAAACAGAGACCACAAAACACGTCAAAAACACCCCAAACAAGAACGGAATCACCCCCAAAACTGGAAGAAAATCCCCCAAAAACATAGATCCACCCCAAAAAACACCCTAAACCTACCTGATGTTCTCCAAAACCCACAATTTACACTTTTCCACCATGATGACCACGGAAAACACAACGAAACCCAACGGAGAACCCAAAACACGTCCAAAACACCCCAAACAAGAACAGGATCACCCCCAAAAACGAAAGAAAACCCCAAAAAGCACGGATCCAATCCCAAAACCACTCTAAACGTACCTGATGGTCTCCAAATCCAAATGTCCACTCCCAACCACCATAAAACCCATTAGGAACTCAACGAAACCCAACGGAAAACCCAAAAACACCTCAAAAACACCCCAGAAAAGAACTGGATCAGAAGAAAAAACACCAAACACTATGAATTTCCCCGCAAAACCACCCTAAACTCACCTGATCTTCTTCAAAACCCACAATCCACTCCCATTTACCCTAACGACCAACGAGAATCCAACTAAAACCCAACGGAGACCCCAAAACAAGTCGAAAACACCCCAAACAAGAACAGGATAACCCCTAAAAAAGAAAGAAAACCCCAAAAAACATAGATCCACCCCAAAAACACACTAAACCTACCTGATGTTCTCCAAATCCCAAAGTCCACTCCCAACAAACTTAAAACACATTAGGAAATCAACGAAACGCAACGGAAACCCCAAAACACGTCAAAAACACCACAAAAAAAAGCGGGATCACCCCCAAAACCGAAAGAAAACCCTAAAAGCCGTTGATCCACCCCAAAAGTCCCCCTAAACCTACCTGATGTTCTCCAATACCCACAATTTACCCTTTTCCACCATGATGAACAACAAGAACCCAACAAAAACCAACGGAGACCCCAAAATATGTCAAAAACACCCCAAACAAGAATGGGACCACCCCAAAAACAGAAGAAAACGCTAAAAAAAAACAGAAGAATTCAACCAAAACCATAGATTCACCACCCAGAAAAACTTAAACTCACCTGATATTCTCCAAAACCCACAATTTACACTTTTCCAACATGATGACCAACAAGAACCCAACAAAACCCAACGGAGACCCCAAAACACATCAAAAACACACCAAAAAAGAACGGGATCAACCCAGAAAAACAGAAAAAAAAAAAAACAAATACCATGAATCCACCCCAAAAGTCCCCCTAAACCTACCTGATGTTCTCCAAAACCCACAATTTACCCTTTTCCACCATGATGCCAACGGAAAACCCAACGAAACCCAACGGAGAACCCAAAACACATCAAAAACACCACAAACAAGAACGGAATCACCCCCAAAACTGGAACAAAATCCCCAAAAAGCACGGATCAAATCCCAAAACCACCCTAAACCTACCTGATGTTCTCCAAAACCCACTATTCAGCCTTTTCCACCAAAATGAACAAGGAAAACACAACGAAACAAAACAGAGACCACAAAACACGTCAAAAACACCCCAAACAAGAACGGAATCACCCCCAAAACTGGAAGAAAATCCCCCAAAAACATAGATCCACCCCAAAAAACACCCTAAACCTACCTGATGTTCTCCAAAACCCACAATTTACACTTTTCCACCATGATGACCACGGAAAACACAACGAAACCCAACGGAGAACCCAAAACACGTCCAAAACACCCCAAACAAGAACAGGATCACCCCCAAAAACGAAAGAAAACCCCAAAAAGCACGGATCCAATCCCAAAACCACTCTAAACGTACCTGATGGTCTCCAAATCCAAATGTCCACTCCCAACCACCATAAAACCCATTAGGAACTCAACGAAACCCAACGGAAACCCCAAAAACACCTCAAAAACACCCCAGAAAAGAACTGGATCAGAAGAAAAAACACCAAACACTATGAATTTCCCCGCAAAACCACCCTAAACTCACCTGATCTTCTTCAAAACCCACAATCCACTCCCATTTACCCTAACGACCAACGAGAATCCAACTAAAACCCAACGGAGACCCCAAAACAAGTCGAAAACACCCCAAACAAGAACAGGATAACCCCTAAAAAAGAAAGAAAACCCCAAAAAACATAGATCCACCCCAAAAACACACTAAACCTACCTGATGTTCTCCAAATCCCAAAGTCCACTCCCAACAAACTTAAAACACATTAGGAAATCAACGAAACGCAACGGAAACCCCAAAACACGTCAAAAACACCACAAAAAAAAGCGGGATCACCCCCAAAACCGAAAGAAAACCCTAAAAGACATTGATCCACCCCAAAAGTCCCCCTAAACCTACCTGATGTTCTCCAATACCCACAATTTACCCTTTTCCACCATGATGAACAACAAGAACCCAACAAAAACCAACGGAGACCCCAAAATATGTCAAAAACACCCCAAACAAGAATGGGACCACCCCAAAAACAGAAGAAAACGCTAAAAAAAAAAAAACAGAAGAATTCAACCAAAACCATAGATTCACCACCCAGAAAAACTTAAACTCACCTGATATTCTCCAAAACCCACAATTTACACTTTTCCAACATGATGACCAACAAGAACCCAACAAAACCCAACGGAGACCCCAAAACACATCAAAAACACACCAAAAAAGAACGGGATCACCCCAGAAAAACAGAAAAAAAAAAAACAAATACCATGAATCCACCCCAAAAGTCCCCCTAAACCTACCTGATGTTCTCCAAAACCCACAATTTACACTTTTCCACCATGATGACCACGGAAAACACAACGAAACCCAACGGAGAACCCAAAACATGTCCTAAACACCCCAAAAAAGAATTGGATCACCCCAAAACTGGAACAAAATCCTCCAAAACCATAGATCCACCCAAAAAACACCCTAAATCTACCTGATGTTCTCCAAAACCCACTATTCAGCCTTTTCCACCAAAATGAACAAGGAAAACACAACGAAACAAAACAGAGACCACAAAACACGTCAAAAACACCCCAAACAAGAACGGAATCACCCCCAAAACTGGAAGAAAATCCCCCAAAAACATAGATCCACCCCAAAAAAACCCTAAACCTACCTGATGTTCTCCAAAACCCACAATTTACACTTTTCCACCATGATGACCACGGAAAACACAACGAAACCCAACGGAGAACCCAAAACACGTCCAAAACACCCCAAACAAGAACAGGATCACCCCCAAAAACGAAAGAAAACCCCAAAAAGCACGGATCCAATCCCAAAACCACTCTAAACGTACCTGATGTTCTCCAAATCCAAATGTCCACTCCCAACCACCATAAAACCCATTAGGAACTCAACGAAACCCAACGGAAACCCCAAAAACACCTCAAAAACACCCCAGAAAAGAACTGGATCAGAAGAAAAAACACCAAACACTATGAATTTCCCCGCAAAACCACCCTAAACTCACCTGATCTTCTTCAAAACCCACAATCCACTCCCATTTACCCTAACGACCAACGAGAATCCAACTAAAACCCAACGGAGACCCCAAAACAAGTCGAAAACACCCCAAACAAGAACAGGATAACCCCTAAAAAAGAAAGAAAACCCCAAAAAACATAGATCCACCCCAAAAACACACTAAACCTACCTGATGTTCTCCAAATCCCAAAGTCCACTCCCAACAAACTTAAAACACATTAGGAAATCAACGAAACGCAACGGAAACCCCAAAACACGTCAAAAACACCACAAAAAAAAGCGGGATCACCCCCAAAACCGAAAGAAAACCCTAAAAGCCGTTGATCCACCCCAAAAGTCCCCCTAAACCTACCTGATGTTCTCCAATACCCACAATTTACCCTTTTCCACCATGATGAACAACAAGAACCCAACAAAAACCAACGGAGACCCCAAAATATGTCAAAAACACCCCAAACAAGAATGGGACCACCCCAAAAACAGAAGAAAATGCTAAAAAAAAAACAGAAGAATTCAACCAAAACCATAGATTCACCACCCAGAAAAACTTAAACTCACCTGATATTCTCCAAAACCCACAATTTACACTTTTCCAACATGATGACCAACAAGAACCCAACAAAACCCAACGGAGACCCCAAAACACATCAAAAACACACCCAAAAAGAACGGGATCAACCTAGAAAAACAGAAAAAAAAAAAAACAAATACCATGAATCCACCCCAAAAGTCCCCCTAAACCTACCTGATGTTCTCCAAAACCCACAATTTACCCTTTTCCACCATGATGCCAACGGAAAACCCAACGAAACCCAACGGAGAACCCAAAACACATCAAAAACACCACAAACAAGAACGGAATCACCCCCAAAACTGGAACAAAATCCCCAAAAAGCACGGATCAAATCCCAAAACCACCCTAAACCTACCTGATGTTCTCCAAAACCCACTATTAAGCCTTTTCCACCAAAATGAACAAGGAAAACACAACGAAACAAAACAGAGACCACAAAACACGTCAAAAACACCCCAAACAAGAACGGAATCACCCCCAAAACTGGAAGAAAATCCCCCAAAAACATAGATCCACCCCAAAAAACACCCTAAACCTACCTGATGTTCTCCAAAACCCACAATTTACACTTTTCCACCATGATGACCACGGAAAACACAACGAAACCCAACGGAGAACCCAAAACACGTCCAAAACACCCCAAACAAGAACAGGATCACCCCCAAAAACGAAAGAAAACCCCAAAAAGCACGGATCCAATCCCAAAACCACTCTAAACGTACCTGATGGTCTCCAAATCCAAATGTCCACTCCCAACCACCATAAAACCCATTAGGAACTCAACGAAACCCAACGGAAACCCCAAAAACACCTCAAAAACACCCCAGAAAAGAACTGGATCAGAAGAAAAAACACCAAACACTATGAATTTCCCCGCAAAACCACCCTAAACTCACCTGATCTTCTTCAAAACCCACAATCCACTCCCATTTACCCTAACGACCAACGAGAATCCAACTAAAACCCAACGGAGACCCCAAAACAAGTCGAAAACACCCCAAACAAGAACAGGATAACCCCTAAAAAAGAAAGAAAACCCCAAAAAACATAGATCCACCCCAAAAACACACTAAACCTAACTGATGTTCTCCAAATCCCAAAGTCCACTCCCAACAAACTTAAAACACATTAGGAAATCAACGAAACGCAACGGAAACCCCAAAACACGTCAAAAACACCACAAAAAAAAGCGGGATCACCCCCAAAACCGAAAGAAAACCCTAAAAGCCGTTGATCCACCCCAAAAGTCCCCCTAAACCTACCTGATGTTCTCCAATACCCACAATTTACCCTTTTCCACCATGATGCCAACGGAAAACCCAACGAAACCCAACGGAGAACCCAAAACACATCAAAAACACCACAAACAAGAACGGAATCACCCCCAAAACTGGAACAAAATCCCCAAAAAGCACGGATCAAATCCCAAAACCACCCTAAACCTACCTGATGTTCTCCAAAACCCACTATTCAGCCTTTTCCACCAAAATGAACAAGGAAAACACAACGAAACAAAACAGAGACCACAAAACACGTCAAAAACACCCCAAACAAGAACGGAATCACCCCCAAAACTGGAAGAAAATCCCCAAAAAACATAGATCCACCCCAAAAAAACCCTAAATCTACCTGATGTTCTCCAAAACCCACAATTTACACTTTTCCACCATGATGACCACGGAAAACACAACGAAACCCAACGGAGAACCCAAAACACGTCCAAAACACCCCAAACAAGAATAGGATCACCCCCAAAAACGAAAGAAAACCCCAAAAAGCACGGATCCAATCCCAAAACCACTCTAAACGTACCTGATGGTCTCCAAATCCAAATGTCCACTCCCAACCACCATAAAACCCATTAGGAACTCAACGAAACCCAACGGAAACCCCAAAAACACCTCAAAAACACCCCAGAAAAGAACTGGATCAGAAGAAAAAACACCAAACACTATGAATTTCCCCGCAAAACCACCCTAAACTCACCTGATCTTCTTCAAAACCCACAATCCACTCCCATTTACCCTAACGACCAACGAGAATCCAACTAAAACCCAACGGAGACCCCAAAACAAGTCGAAAACACCCCAAACAAGAACAGGATAACCCCTAAAAAAGAAAGAAAACCCCAAAAAATATAGATCCACCCCAAAAACACACTAAACCTACCTGATGTTCTCCAAATCCCAAAGTCCACTCCCAACAAACTTAAAACACATTAGGAAATCAACGAAACGCAACGGAAACCCCAAAACACGTCAAAAACACCACCAAAAAAAGCGGGATCACTCCCAAAACCGAAAGAAAACCCTAAAAGCCGTTGATCCACCCCAAAAGTCCCCCTAAACCTACCTGATGTTCTCCAATACCCACAATTTACCCTTTTCCACCATGATGAACAACAAGAACCCAACAAAAACCAACGGAGACCCCAAAATATGTCAAAAACACCCCAAAAAAGAATGGGACCACCCCAAAAACAGAAGAAAACGCTAAAAAAAAAACAGAAGAATTCAACCAAAACCATAGATTCACCACCCAGAAAAACTTAAACTCACCTGATATTCTCCAAAACCCACAATTTACACTTTTCCAACATGATGACCAACAAGAACCCAACAAAACCCAACGGAGACCCCAAAACACATCAAAAACACACCCAAAAAGAACGGGATCACCCCAGAAAAACAGAAAAAAAAAAAAAACAAATACCATGAATCCACCCCAAAAGTCCCCCTAAACCTACCTGATGTTCTCCAAAACCCACAATTTACCCTTTTCCACCATGATGCCAACGGAAAACCCAACGAAACCCAACGGAGAACCCAAAACACATCAAAAACACTACAAACAAGAACGGAATCACCCCCAAAACTGGAACAAAATCCCCAAAAAGCACGGATCAAATCCCAAAACCACCCTAAACCTACCTGATGTTCTCCAAAACCCACTATTCAGCCTTTTCCACCAAAATGAACAAGGAAAACACAACGAAACAAAACAGAGACCACAAAACACGTCAAAAACACCCCAAACAAGAACGGAATCACCCCCAAAACTGGAAGAAAATCCCCCAAAAACATAGATCCACCCCAAAAAACACCCTAAACCTACCTGATGTTCTCCAAAACCCACAATTTACACTTTTCCACCATGATGACCACGGAAAACACAACGAAACCCAACGGAGAACCCAAAACACGTCCAAAACACCCCAAACAAGAACAGGATCACCCCCAAAAACGAAAGAAAACCCCAAAAAGCACGGATCCAATCCCAAAACCACTCTAAACGTACCTGATGTTCTCCAAATCCAAATGTCCACTCCCAACCACCATAAAACCCATTAGGAACTCAACGAAACCCAACGGAAACCCCAAAAACACCTCAAAAACACCCCAGAAAAGAACTGGATCAGAAGAAAAAACACCAAACACTATGAATTTCCCCGCAAAACCACCCTAAACTCACCTGATCTTCTTCAAAACCCACAATCCACTCCCATTTACCCTAACGACCAACGAGAATCCAACTAAAACCCAACGGAGACCCCAAAACAAGTCGAAAACACCCCAAACAAGAACAGGATAACCCCTAAAAAAGAAAGAAAACCCCAAAAAACATAGATCCACCCCAAAAACACACTAAACCTACCTGATGTTCTCCAAATCCCAAAGTCCACTCCCAACAAACTTAAAACACATTAGGAAATCAACGAAACGCAACGGAAACCCCAAAACACGTCAAAAACACCACAAAAAAAAGCGGGATCACCCCCAAAACCGAAAGAAAACCCTAAAAGCCGTTGATCCACCCCAAAAGTCCCCCTAAACCTACCTGATGTTCTCCAAAACCCACAATTTACCCTTTTCCACCATGATGCCAACGGAAAACCCAACGAAACCCAACGGAGAACCCAAAACACATCAAAAACACCACAAACAAGAACGGAATCACCCCCAAAACTGGAACAAAATCCCCAAAAAGCACGGATCAAATCCCAAAACCACCCTAAACCTACCTGATGTTCTCCAAAACCCACTATTCAGCCTTTTCCACCAAAATGAACAAGGAAAACACAACGAAACAAAACAGAGACCACAAAACACGTCAAAAACACCCCAAACAAGAACGGAATCACCCCCAAAACTGGAAGAAAATCCCCCAAAAACATAGATCCACCCCAAAAAACACCCTAAATCTACCTGATGTTCTCCAAAACCCACAATTTACACTTTTCCACCATGATGACCACGAGAAACCCAATGAAACCCAACGGAGAACCCAAAACACGTCCAAAACACCCCAAACAAGAACAGGATCACCCCCAAAAACGAAAGAAAACCCCAAAAAGCACGGATCCAATCCCAAAACCACTCTAAACGTACCTGATGGTCTCCAAATCCAAATGTCCACTCCCAACCACCATAAAACCCATTAGGAACTCAACGAAACCCAACGGAAACCCCAAAAACACCTCAAAAACACCCCAGAAAAGAACTGGATCAGAAGAAAAAACACCAAACACTATGAATTTCCCCGCAAAACCACCCTAAACTCACCTGATCTTCTTCAAAACCCACAATCCACTCCCATTTACCCTAACGACCAACGAGAATCCAACTAAAACCCAACGGAGACCCCAAAACAAGTCGAAAACACCCCAAACAAGAACAGGATAACCCCTAAAAAAGAAAGAAAACCCCAAAAAACATAGATCCACCCCAAAAACACACTAAACCTACCTGATGTTCTCCAAATCCCAAAGTCCACTCCCAACAAACTTAAAACACATTAGGAAATCAACGAAACGCAACGGAAACCCCAAAACACGTCAAAAACACCACAAAAAAAAGCGGGATCACCCCCAAAACCGAAAGAAAACCCTAAAAGCCGTTGATCCACCCCAAAAGTCCCCCTAAACCTACCTGATGTTCTCCAATACCCACAATTTACCCTTTTCCACCATGATGAACAACAAGAACCCAACAAAAACCAACGGAGACCCCAAAATATGTCAAAAACACCCCAAACAAGAATGGGACCACCCCAAAAACAGAAGAAAACGCTAAAAAAAAAACAGAAGAATTCAACCAAAACCATAGATTCACCACCCAGAAAAACTTAAACTCACCTGATATTCTCCAAAACCCACAATTTACACTTTTCCAACATGATGACCAACAAGAACCCAACAAAACCCAACGGAGACCCCAAAACACATCAAAAACACACCCAAAAAGAACGGGATCACCCCAGAAAAACAGAAAAAAAAAAAAAACAAATACCATGAATCCACCCCAAAAGTCCCCCTAAACCTACCTGATGTTCTCCAAAACCCACAATTTACCCTTTTCCACCATGATGCCAACGGAAAACCCAACGAAACCCAACGGAGAACCCAAAACACATCAAAAACACTACAAACAAGAACGGAATCACCCCCAAAACTGGAACAAAATCCCCAAAAAGCACGGATCAAATCCCAAAACCACCCTAAACCTACCTGATGTTCTCCAAAACCCACTATTCAGCCTTTTCCACCAAAATGAACAAGGAAAACACAACGAAACAAAACAGAGACCACAAAACACGTCAAAAACACCCCAAACAAGAACGGAATCACCCCCAAAACTGGAAGAAAATCCCCCAAAAACATAGATCCACCCCAAAAAACACCCTAAACCTACCTGATGTTCTCCAAAACCCACAATTTACACTTTTCCACCATGATGACCACGGAAAACACAACGAAACCCAACGGAGAACCCAAAACACGTCCAAAACACCCCAAACAAGAACAGGATCACCCCCAAAAACGAAAGAAAACCCCAAAAAGCACGGATCCAATCCCAAAACCACTCTAAACGTACCTGATGGTCTCCAAATCCAAATGTCCACTCCCAACCACCATAAAACCCATTAGGAACTCAACGAAACCCAACGGAAACCCCAAAAACACCTCAAAAACACCCCAGAAAAGAACTGGATCAGAAGAAAAAACACCAAACACTATGAATTTCCCCGCAAAACCACCCTAAACTCACCTGATCTTCTTCAAAGCCCACAATCCACTCCCATTTACCTTAACGACCAACGAGAATCCAACTAAAACCCAACGGAGACCCCAAAACAAGTCGAAAACACCCCAAACAAGAACAGGATAACCCCTAAAAAAGAAAGAAAACCCCAAAAAACATAGATCCACCCCAAAAACACACTAAACCTACCTGATGTTCTCCAAATCCCAAAGTCCACTCCCAACAAACTTAAAACACATTAGGAAATCAACGAAACGCAACGGAAACCCCAAAACACGTCAAAAACACCACAAAAAAAAGCGGGATCACCCCCAAAACCGAAAGAAAACCCTAAAAGCCGTTGATCCACCCCAAAAGTCCCCCTAAACCTACCTGATGTTCTCCAATACCCACAATTTACCCTTTTCCACCATGATGAACAACAAGAACCCAACAAAAACCAACGGAGACCCCAAAATATGTCAAAAACACCCCAAAAAAGAATGGGACCACCCCAAAAACAGAAGAAAACGCTAAAAAAAAACAGAAGAATTCAACCAAAACCATAGATTCACCACCCAGAAAAACTTAAACTCACCTGATATTCTCCAAAACCCACAATTTACACTTTTCCAACATGATGACCAACAAGAACCCAACAAAACCCAACGGAGACCCCAAAACACATCAAAAACACACCCAAAAAGAACGGGATCACCCCAGAAAAACAGAAAGAAAAAAAAAACAAATACCATGAATCCACCCCAAAAGTCCCCCTAAACCTACCTGATGTTCTCCAAAACCCACAATTTACCCTTTTCCACCATGATGCCAACGGAAAACCCAACGAAACCCAACGGAGAACCCAAAACACATCAAAAACACCACAAACAAGAACGGAATCACCCCCAAAACTGGAACAAAATCCCCAAAAAGCACGGATCAAATCCCAAAACCACCCTAAACCTACCTGATGTTCTCCAAAACCCACTATTCAGCCTTTTCCACCAAAATGAACAAGGAAAACACAACGAAACAAAACAGAGACCACAAAACACGTCAAAAACACCCCAAACAAGAACGGAATCACCCCCAAAACTGGAAGAAAATCCCCCAAAAACATAGATCCACCCCAAAAAACACCCTAAATCTACCTGATGTTCTCCAAAACCCACAATTTACACTTTTCCACCATGATGACCACGAGAAACCCAATGAAACCCAACGGAGACCCCATAACACGTCCAAAACACCCCAAACAAGAACAGGATCACCCCCAAAAACGAAAGAAAACCCCAAAAAGCACGGATCCAATCCCAAAACCACTCTAAACGTACCTGATGTTCTCCAAATCCAAATGTCCACTCCCAACCACCATAAAACCCATTAGGAACTCAACGAAACCCAACGGAAACCCCAAAAACACCTCAAAAACACCCCAGAAAAGAACTGGATCAGAAGAAAAAACACCAAACACTATGAATTTCCCCGCAAAACCACCCTAAACTCACCTGATCTTCTTCAAAACCCACAATCCACTCCCATTTACCCTAACGACCAACGAGAATCCAACTAAAACCCAACGGAGACCCCAAAACAAGTCGAAAACACCCCAAACAAGAACAGGATAACCCCTAAAAAAGAAAGAAAACCCCAAAAAACATAGATCCACCCCAAAAACACACTAAACCTACCTGATGTTCTCCAAATCCCAAAGTCCACTCCCAACAAACTTAAAACACATTAGGAAATCAACGAAACGCAACGGAAACCCCAAAACACGTCAAAAACACCACAAAAAAAAGCGGGATCACCCCCAAAACCGAAAGAAAACCCTAAAAGCCGTTGATCCACCCCAAAAGTCCCCCTAAACCTACCTGATGTTCTCCAATACCCACAATTTACCCTTTTCCACCATGATGAACAACAAGAACCCAACAAAAACCAACGGAGACCCCAAAATATGTCAAAAACACCCCAAACAAGAATGGGACCACCCCAAAAACAGAAGAAAACGCTAAAAAAAAAACAGAAGAATTCAACCAAAACCATAGATTCACCACCCAGAAAAACTTAAACTCACCTGATATTCTCCAAAACCCACAATTTACACTTTTCCAACATGATGACCAACAAGAACCCAACAAAACCCAACGGAGACCCCAAAACACATCAAAAACACACCCAAAAAGAACGGGATCACCCCAGAAAAACAGAAAAAAAAAAAAAACAAATACCATGAATCCACCCCAAAAGTCCCCCTAAACCTACCTGATGTTCTCCAAAACCCACAATTTACCCTTTTCCACCATGATGCCAACGGAAAACCCAACGAAACCCAACGGAGAACCCAAAACACATCAAAAACACCACAAACAAGAACGGAATCACCCCCAAAACTGGAACAAAATCCCCAAAAAGCACGGATCAAATCCCAAAACCACCCTAAACCTACCTGATGTTCTCCAAAACCCACTATTCAGCCTTTTCCACCAAAATGAACAAGGAAAACACAACGAAACAAAACAGAGACCACAAAACACGTCAAAAACACCCCAAACAAGAACGGAATCACCCCCAAAACTGGAAGAAAATCCCCCAAAAACATAGATCCACCCCAAAAAACACCCTAAATCTACCTGATGTTCTCCAAAACCCACAATTTACACTTTTCCACCATGATGACCACGAGAAACCCAATGAAACCCAACGGAGACCCCATAACACGTCCAAAACACCCCAAACAAGAACAGGATCACCCCCAAAAACGAAAGAAAACCCCAAAAAGCACGGATCCAATCCCAAAACCACTCTAAACGTACCTGATGTTCTCCAAATCCAAATGTCCACTCCCAACCACCATAAAACCCATTAGGAACTCAACGAAACCCAACGGAAACCCCAAAAACACCTCAAAAACACCCCAGAAAAGAACTGGATCAGAAGAAAAAACACCAAACACTATGAATTTCCCCGCAAAACCACCCTAAACTCACCTGATCTTCTTCAAAACCCACAATCCACTCCCATTTACCCTAACGACCAACGAGAATCCAACTAAAACCCAACGGAGACCCCAAAACAAGTCGAAAACACCCCAAACAAGAACAGGATAACCCCTAAAAAAGAAAGAAAACCCCAAAAAACATAGATCCACCCCAAAAACACACTAAACCTACCTGATGTTCTCCAAATCCCAAAGTCCACTCCCAACAAACTTAAAACACATTAGGAAATCAACGAAACGCAACGGAAACCCCAAAACACGTCAAAAACACCACAAAAAAAAGCGGGATCACCCCCAAAACCGAAAGAAAACCCTAAAAGCCGTTGATCCACCCCAAAAGTCCCCCTAAACCTACCTGATGTTTTCCAATACCCACAATTTACCCTTTTCCACCATGATGAACAACAAGAACCCAACAAAAACCAACGGAGACCCCAAAATATGTCAAAAACACCCCAAACAAGAATGGGACCACCCCAAAAACAGAAGAAAACGCTAAAAAAAAAAAACAGAAGAATTCAACCAAAACCATAGATTCACCACCCAGAAAAACTTAAACTCACCTGATATTCTCCAAAACCCACAATTTACACTTTTCCAACATGATGACCAACAAGAACCCAACAAAACCCAACGGAGACCCCAAAACACATCAAAAACACACCCAAAAAGAACGGGATCACCCCAGAAAAACAGAAAAAAAAAAAAAACAAATACCATGAATCCACCCCAAAAGTCCCCCTAAACCTACCTGATGTTCTCCAAAACCCACAATTTACCCTTTTCCACCATGATGCCAACGGAAAACCCAACGAAACCCAACGGAGAACCCAAAACACATCAAAAACACCACAAACAAGAACGGAATCACCCCCAAAACTGGAACAAAATCCCCAAAAAGCACGGATCAAATCCCAAAACCACCCTAAACCTACCTGATGTTCTCCAAAACCCACTATTCAGCCTTTTCCACCAAAATGAACAAGGAAAACACAACGAAACAAAACAGAGACCACAAAACACGTCAAAAACACCCCAAACGAGAACGGAATCACCCCCAAAACTGGAAGAAAATCCCCCAAAAACATAGATCCACCCCAAAAAACACCCTAAATCTACCTGATGTTCTCCAAAACCCACAATTTACACTTTTCCACCATGATGACCACGAGAAACCCAATGAAACCCAACGGAGACCCCATAACACGTCCAAAACACCCCAAACAAGAACAGGATCACCCCCAAAAACGAAAGAAAACCCCAAAAAGCACGGATCCAATCCCAAAACCACTCTAAACGTACCTGATGTTCTCCAAATCCAAATGTCCACTCCCAACCACCATAAAACCCATTAGGAACTCAACGAAACCCAACGGAAACCCCAAAAACACCTCAAAAACACCCCAGAAAAGAACTGGATCAGAAGAAAAAACACCAAACACTATGAATTTCCCCGCAAAACCACCCTAAACTCACCTGATCTTCTTCAAAACCCACAATCCACTCCCATTTACCTTAACGACCAACGAGAATCCAACTAAAACCCAACGGAGACCCCAAAACAAGTCGAAAACACCCCAAACAAGAACAGGATAACCCCTAAAAAAGAAAGAAAACCCCAAAAAACATAGATCCACCCCAAAAACACACTAAACCTACCTGATGTTCTCCAAATCCCAAAGTCCACTCCCAACAAACTTAAAACACATTAGGAAATCAACGAAACGCAACGGAAACCCCAAAACACGTCAAAAACACCACAAAAAAAAGCGGGATCACCCCCAAAACCGAAAGAAAACCCTAAAAGCCGTTGATCCACCCCAAAAGTCCCCCTAAACCTACCTGATGTTCTCCAATACCCACAATTTACCCTTTTCCACCATGATGAACAACAAGAACCCAACAAAAACCAACGGAGACCCCAAAATATGTCAAAAACACCCCATAAAAGAATGGGACCACCCCAAAAACAGAAGAAAACGCTAAAAAAAAAAAAAAAAAAAAAAAACAGAAGAATTCAACCAAAACCATAGATTCACCACCCAGAAAAACTTAAACTCACCTGATATTCTCCAAAACCCACAATTTACACTTTTCCAACATGATGACCAACAAGAACCCAACAAAACCCAACGGAGACCCCAAAACACATCAAAAACACACCAAAAAAGAACGGGATCACCCCAGAAAAACAGAAAAAAAAAAAAAAAACAAATACCATGAATCCACCCCAAAAGTCCCCCTAAACCTACCTGATGTTCTCCAAAACCCACAATTTACCCTTTTCCACCATGATGCCAACGGAAAACCCAACGAAACCCAACGGAGAACCCAAAACACATCAAAAACACCACAAACAAGAACGGAATCACCCCCAAAACTGGAACAAAATCCCCAAAAAGCACGGATCAAATCCCAAAACCACCCTAAACCTACCTGATGTTCTCCAAAACCCACTATTCAGCCTTTTCCACCAAAATGAACAAGGAAAACACAACGAAACAAAACAGAGACCACAAAACACGTCAAAAACACCCCAAACAAGAACGGAATCACCCCCAAAACTGGAAGAAAATCCCCCAAAAACATAGATCCACCCCAAAAAACACCCTAAACCTACCTGATGTTCTCCAAAACCCACAATTTACACTTTTCCACCATGATGACCACGGAAAACACAACGAAACCCAACGGAGAACCCAAAACACGTCCAAAACACCCCAAACAAGAACAGGATCACCCCCAAAAACGAAAGAAAACCCCAAAAAGCACGGATCCAATCCCAAAACCACTCTAAACGTACCTGATGGTCTCCAAATCCAAATGTCCACTCCCAACCACCATAAAACCCATTAGGAACTCAACGAAACCCAACGGAAACCCCAAAAACACCTCAAAAACAGCCCAGAAAAGAACTGGATCAGAAGAAAAAACACCAAACACTATGAATTTCCCCGCAAAACCACCCTAAACTCACCTGATCTTCTTCAAAACCCACAATCCACTCCCATTTACCCTAACGACCAACGAGAATCCAACTAAAACCCAACGGAGACCCCAAAACAAGTCGAAAACACCCCAAACAAGAACAGGATAACCCCTAAAAAAGAAAGAAAACCCCAAAAAACATAGATCCACCCCAAAAACACACTAAACCTACCTGATGTTCTCCAAGTCCCAAAGTCCACTCCCAACAAACTTAAAACACATTAGGAAATCAACGAAACGCAACGGAAACCCCAAAACACGTCAAAAACACCACAAAAAAAAGCGGGATCACCCCCAAAACCGAAAGAAAACCCTAAAAGACGTTGATCCACCCCAAAAGTCCCCCTAAACCTACCTGATGTTCTCCAATACCCACAATTTACCCTTTTCCACCATGATGAACAACAAGAACCCAACAAAAACCAACGGAGACCCCAAAATATGTCAAAAACACCCCAAAAAAGAATGGGACCACCCCAAAAACAGAAGAAAACGCTAAAAAAAAAAAAAAAAAAAAAAAAACAGAAGAATTCAACCAAAACCATAGATTCACCACCCAGAAAAACTTAAACTCACCTGATATTCTCCAAAACCCACAATTTACACTTTTCCAACATGATGACCAACAAGAACCCAACAAAACCCAACGGAGACCCCAAAACACATCAAAAACACACCAAAAAAGAACGGGATCACCCCAGAAAAACAGAAAAAAAAAAAACAAATACCATGAATCCACCCCAAAAGTCCCCCTAAACCTACCTGATGTTCTCCAAAACCCACAATTTACCCTTTTCCACCATGATGCCAACGGAAAACCCAACGAAACCCAACGGAGAACCCAAAACACATCAAAAACACCACAAACAAGAACGGAATCACCCCCAAAACTGGAACAAAATCCCCAAAAAGCACGGATCAAATCCCAAAACCACCCTAAACCTACCTGATGTTCTCCAAAACCCACTATTCAGCCTTTTCCACCAAAATGAACAAGGAAAACACAACGAAACAAAACAGAGACCACAAAACACGTCAAAAACACCCCAAACAAGAACGGAATCACCCCCAAAACTGGAAGAAAATCCCCCAAAAACATAGATCCACCCCAAAAAACACCCTAAACCTACCTGATGTTCTCCAAAACCCACAATTTACACTTTTCCACCATGATGACCACGGAAAACACAACGAAACCCAACGGAGAACCCAAAACACGTCCAAAACACCCCAAACAAGAACAGGATCACCCCCAAAAACGAAAGAAAACCCCAAAAAGCACGGATCCAATCCCAAAACCACTCTAAACGTACCTGATGTTCTCCAAATCCAAATGTCCACTCCCAACCACCATAAAACCCATTAGGAACTCAACGAAACCCAACGGAAACCCCAAAAACACCTCAAAAACACCCCAGAAAAGAACTGGATCAGAAGAAAAAACACCAAACACTATGAATTTCCCCGCAAAACCACCCTAAACTCACCTGATCTTCTTCAAAACCCACAATCCACTCCCATTTACCTTAACGACCAACGAGAATCCAACTAAAACCCAACGGAGACCCCAAAACAAGTCGAAAACACCCCAAACAAGAACAGGATAACCCCTAAAAAAGAAAGAAAACCCCAAAAAACATAGATCCACCCCAAAAACACACTAAACCTACCTGATGTTCTCCAAATCCCAAAGTCCACTCCCAACAAACTTAAAACACATTAGGAAATCAACGAAACGCAACGGAAACCCCAAAACACGTCAAAAACACCACAAAAAAAAGCGGGATCACCCCCAAAACCGAAAGAAAACCCTAAAAGACGTTGATCCACCCCAAAAGTCCCCCTAAACCTACCTGATGTTCTCCAATACCCACAATTTACCCTTTTCCACCATGATGAACAACAAGAACCCAACAAAAACCAACGGAGACCCCAAAATATGTCAAAAACACCCCATAAAAGAATGGGACCACCCCAAAAACAGAAGAAAACGCTAAAAAAAAAAAAAAAAAAAAAAACAGAAGAATTCAACCAAAACCATAGATTCACCACCCAGAAAAACTTAAACTCACCTGATATTCTCCAAAACCCACAATTTACACTTTTCCAACATGATGACCAACAAGAACCCAACAAAACCCAACGGAGACCCCAAAACACATCAAAAACACACCAAAAAGAACGGGATCACCCCAGAAAAACAGAAAAAAAAAAACCAAATACCATGAATCCACCCCAAAAGTCCCCCTAAACCTACCTGATGTTCTCCAAAACCCACAATTTACCCTTTTCCACCATGATTCCAACGGAAAACCCAATGAAACCCAACGGAGAACCCAAAACACATCAAAAACACCACAAACAAGAACGGAATCACCCCCAAAACTGGAACAAAATCCCCAAAAAGCACGGATCAAATCCCAAAACCACCCTAAACCTACCTGATGTTCTCCAAAACCCACTATTCAGCCTTTTCCACCAAAATGAACAAGGAAAACACAACGAAACAAAACAGAGACCACAAAACACGTCAAAAACACCCCAAACAAGAACGGAATCACCCCCAAAACTGGAAGAAAATCCCCCAAAAACATAGATCCACCCCAAAAAACACCCTAAACCTACCTGATGTTCTCCAAAACCCACAATTTACACTTTTCCACCATGATGACCACGGAAAACACAACGAAACCCAACGGAGAACCCAAAACACGTCCAAAACACCCCAAACAAGAACAGGATCACCCCCAAAAACGAAAGAAAACCCCAAAAAGCACGGATCCAATCCCAAAACCACTCTAAACGTACCTGATGGTCTCCAAATCCAAATGTCCACTCCCAACCACCATAAAAACCATTAGGAACTCAACGAAACCCAACGGAAACCCCAAAAACACCTCAAAAACACCCCAGAAAAGAACTGGATCAGAAGAAAAAACACCAAACACTATGAATTTCCCCGCAAAACCACCCTAAACTCACCTGATCTTCTTCAAAGCCCACAATCCACTCCCATTTACCCTAACAACCAACGAGAATCCAACTAAAACCCAACGGAGACCCCAAAACAAGTCGAAAACACCCCAAACAAGAACAGGATAACCCCTAAAAAAGAAAGAAAACCCCAAAAACCATAGATCCACCCCAAAAACACACTAAACCTACCTGATGTTCTCCAAATCCCAAAGTCCACTCCCAACAAACTTAAAACACATTAGGAAATCAACGAAACGCAACGGAAACCCCAAAACACGTCAAAAACACCACAAAAAAAAAGCGGGATCACCCCCAAAACCGAAAGAAAACCCTAAAAGCCGTTGATCCACCCCAATAGTCCCCCTAAACCTACCTGATGTTCTCCAATACCCACAATTTACACGTTTTCACCATGATGAACAACAAGAACCCAACAAAAACCAACGGAGACCCCAAAATATGTCAAAAACACCCCATAAAAGAATGGGACCACCCCAAAAACAGAAGAAAACGCTAAAAAAAAAAAAAAAAAACAGAAGAATTCAACCAAAACCATAGATTCACCACCCAGAAAAACTTAAACTCACCTGATATTCTCCAAAACCCACAATTTACACTTTTCCAACATGATGACCAACAAGAACCCAACAAAACCCAACGGAGACCCCAAAACACATCAAAAACACACCCAAAAAGAACGGGATCACCCCAGAAAAACAGAAAAAAAAAAAACAAATACCATGAATCCACCCCAAAAGTCCCCCTAAACCTACCTGATGTTCTCCAAAACCCACAATTTACCCTTTTCCACCATGATGCCAACGGAAAACCCAACGAAACCCAACGGAGAACCCAAAACACATCAAAAACACCACAAACAAGAACGGAATCACCCCCAAAACTGGAACAAAATCCCCAAAAAGCACGGATCAAATCCCAAAACCACCCTAAACCTACCTGATGTTCTCCAAAACCCACTATTCAGCCTTTTCCACCAAAATGAACAAGGAAAACACAACGAAACAAAACAGAGACCACAAAACACGTCAAAAACACCCCAAACAAGAACGGAATCACCCCCAAAACTGGAAGAAAATCCCCCAAAAACATAGATCCACCCCAAAAAACACCCTAAACCTACCTGATGTTCTCCAAAACCCACAATTTACACTTTTCCACCATGATGACCACGGAAAACACAACGAAACCCAACGGAGAACCCAAAACACGTCCAAAACACCCCAAACAAGAACAGGATCACCCCCAAAAACGAAAGAAAACCCCAAAAAGCACGGATCCAATCCCAAAACCACTCTAAACGTACCTGATGGTCTCCAAATCCAAATGTCCACTCCCAACCACCATAAAACCCATTAGGAACTCAACGAAACCCAACGGAAACCCCAAAAACACCTCAAAAACACCCCAGAAAAGAACTGGATCAGAAGAAAAAACACCAAACACTATGAATTTCCCCGCAAAACCACCCTAAACTCACCTGATCTTCTTCAAAACCCACAATCCACTCCCATTTACCCTAACGACCAACGAGAATCCAACTAAAACCCAACGGAGACCCCAAAACAAGTCGAAAACACCCCAAACAAGAACAGGATAACCCCTAAAAAAGAAAGAAAACCCCAAAAAACATAGATCCACCCCAAAAACACACTAAACCTACCTGATGTTCTCCAAGTCCCAAAGTCCACTCCCAACAAACTTAAAACACATTAGGAAATCAACGAAACGCAACGGAAACCCCAAAACACGTCAAAAACACCACAAAAAAAAGCGGGATCACCCCCAAAACCGAAAGAAAACCCTAAAAGACGTTGATCCACCCCAAAAGTCCCCCTAAACCTACCTGATGTTCTCCAATACCCACAATTTACCCTTTTCCACCATGATGAACAACAAGAACCCAACAAAAACCAACGGAGACCCCAAAATATGTCAAAAACACCCCAAAAAAGAATGGGACCACCCCAAAAACAGAAGAAAACGCTAAAAAAAAAAAAAAAAAAAAAAACAGAAGAATTCAACCAAAACCATAGATTCACCACCCAGAAAAACTTAAACTCACCTGATATTCTCCAAAACCCACAATTTACACTTTTCCAACATGATGACCAACAAGAACCCAACAAAACCCAACGGAGACCCCAAAACACATCAAAAACACACCAAAAAAGAACGGGATCACCCCAGAAAAACAGAAAAAAAAAAAACAAATACCATGAATCCACCCCAAAAGTCCCCCTAAACCTACCTGATGTTCTCCAAAACCCACAATTTACCCTTTTCCACCATGATGCCAACGGAAAACCCAACGAAACCCAACGGAGAACCCAAAACACATCAAAAACACCACAAACAAGAACGGAATCACCCCCAAAACTGGAACAAAATCCCCCAAAAGCACGGATCAAATCCCAAAACCACCCTAAACCTACCTGATGTTCTCCAAAACCCACTATTCAGCCTTTTCCACCAAAATGAACAAGGAAAACACAACGAAACAAAACAGAGACCACAAAACACGTCAAAAACACCCCAAACAAGAACGGAATCACCCCCAAAACTGGAAGAAAATCCCCCAAAAACATAGATCCACCCCAAAAAACACCCTAAACCTACCTGATGTTCTCCAAAACCCACAATTTACACTTTTCCACCATGATGACCACGGAAAACACAACGAAACCCAACGGAGAACCCAAAACACGTCCAAAACACCCCAAACAAGAACAGGATCACCCCCAAAAACGAAAGAAAACCCCAAAAAGCACGGATCCAATCCCAAAACCACTCTAAACGTACCTGATGGTCTCCAAATCCAAATGTCCACTCCCAACCACCATAAAACCCATTAGGAACTCAACGAAACCCAACGGAAACCCCAAAAACACCTCAAAAACAGCCCAGAAAAGAACTGGATCAGAAGAAAAAACACCAAACACTATGAATTTCCCCGCAAAACCACCCTAAACTCACCTGATCTTCTTCAAAACCCACAATCCACTCCCATTTACCCTAACGACCAACGAGAATCCAACTAAAACCCAACGGAGACCCCAAAACAAGTCGAAAACACCCCAAACAAGAACAGGATAACCCCTAAAAAAGAAAGAAAACCCCAAAAAACATAGATCCACCCCAAAAACACACTAAACCTACCTGATGTTCTCCAAATCCCAAAGTCCACTCCCAACAAACTTAAAACACATTAGGAAATCAACGAAACGCAACGGAAACCCCAAAACACGTCAAAAACACCACAAAAAAAAGCGGGATCACCCCCAAAACCGAAAGAAAACCCTAAAAGACGTTGATCCACCCCAAAAGTCCCCCTAAACCTACCTGATGTTCTCCAATACCCACAATTTACCCTTTTCCACCATGATGAACAACAAGAACCCAACAAAAACCAACGGAGACCCCAAAATATGTCAAAAACACCCCAAAAAAGAATGGGACCACCCCAAAAACAGAAGAAAACGCTAAAAAAAAAAAAAAAAAAAAAAACAGAAGAATTCAACCAAAACCATAGATTCACCACCCAGAAAAACTTAAACTCACCTGATATTCTCCAAAACCCACAATTTACACTTTTCCAACATGATGACCAACAAGAACCCAACAAAACCCAACGGAGACCCCAAAACACATCAAAAACACACCAAAAAAGAACGGGATCACCCCAGAAAAACAGAAAAAAAAAAAACAAATACCATGAATCCACCCCAAAAGTCCCCCTAAACCTACCTGATGTTCTCCAAAACCCACAATTTACCCTTTTCCACCATGATGCCAACGGAAAACCCAACGAAACCCAACGGAGAACCCAAAACACATCAAAAACACCACAAACAAGAACGGAATCACCCCCAAAACTGGAACAAAATCCCCAAAAAGCACGGATCAAATCCCAAAACCACCCTAAACCTACCTGATGTTCTCCAAAACCCACTATTCAGCCTTTTCCACCAAAATGAACAAGGAAAACACAACGAAACAAAACAGAGACCACAAAACACGTCAAAAACACCCCAAACAAGAACGGAATCACCCCCAAAACTGGAAGAAAATCCCCCAAAAACATAGATCCACCCCAAAAAACACCCTAAACCTACCTGATGTTCTCCAAAACCCACAATTTACACTTTTCCACCATGATGACCACGGAAAACACAACGAAACCCAACGGAGAACCCAAAACACGTCCAAAACACCCCAAACAAGAACAGGATCACCCCCAAAAACGAAAGAAAACCCCAAAAAGCACGGATCCAATCCCAAAACCACTCTAAACGTACCTGATGTTCTCCAAATCCAAATGTCCACTCCCAACCACCATAAAACCCATTAGGAACTCAACGAAACCCAACGGAAACCCCAAAAACACCTCAAAAACAGCCCAGAAAAGAACTGGATCAGAAGAAAAAACACCAAACACTATGAATTTCCCCGCAAAACCACCCTAAACTCACCTGATCTTCTTCAAAGCCCACAATCCACTCCCATTTACCCTAACGACCAACGAGAATCCAACTAAAACCCAACGGAGACCCCAAAACAAGTCGAAAACACCCCAAACAAGAACAGGATAACCCCTAAAAAAGAAAGAAAACCCCAAAAAATATAGATCCACCCCAAAAACACACTAAACCTACCTGATGTTCTCCAAATCCCAAAGTCCACTCCCAACAAACTTAAAACACATTAGGAAATCAACGAAACGCAACGGAAACCCCAAAACACGTCAAAAACACCACAAAAAAAAAGCGGGATCACCCCCAAAACCGAAAGAAAACCCTAAAAGCCGTTGATCCACCCCAATAGTCCCCCTAAACCTACCTGATGTTCTCCAATACCCACAATTTACCCTTTTCCACCATGATGAACAACAAGAACCCAACAAAAACCAACGGAGACCCCAAAATATGTCAAAAACACCCCAAAAAAGAATGGGACCACCCCAAAAACAGAAGAAAACGCTAAAAAAAAAAAAAAAAAAAAAAACAGAAGAATTCAACCAAAACCATAGATTCACCACCCAGAAAAACTTAAACTCACCTGATATTCTCCAAAACCCACAATTTACACTTTTCCAACATGATGACCAACAAGAACCCAACAAAACCCAACGGAGACCCCAAAACACATCAAAAACACACCAAAAAAGAACGGGATCACCCCAGAAAAACAGAAAAAAAAAAAACAAATACCATGAATCCACCCCAAAAGTCCCCCTAAACCTACCTGATGTTCTCCAAAACCCACAATTTACCCTTTTCCACCATGATGCCAACGGAAAACCCAACGAAACCCAACGGAGAACCCAAAACACATCAAAAACACCACAAACAAGAACGGAATCACCCCCAAAACTGGAACAAAATCCCCAAAAAGCACGGATCAAATCCCAAAACCACCCTAAACCTACCTGATGTTCTCCAAAACCCACTATTCAGCCTTTTCCACCAAAATGAACAAGGAAAACACAACGAAACAAAACAGAGACCACAAAACACGTCAAAAACACCCCAAACAAGAACGGAATCACCCCCAAAACTGGAAGAAAATCCCCCAAAAACATAGATCCACCCCAAAAAACACCCTAAACCTACCTGATGTTCTCCAAAACCCACAATTTACACTTTTCCACCATGATGACCACGGAAAACACAACGAAACCCAACGGAGAACCCAAAACACGTCCAAAACACCCCAAACAAGAACAGGATCACCCCCAAAAACGAAAGAAAACCCCAAAAAGCACGGATCCAATCCCAAAACCACTCTAAACGTACCTGATGTTCTCCAAATCCAAATGTCCACTCCCAACCACCATAAAACCCATTAGGAACTCAACGAAACCCAACGGAAACCCCAAAAACACCTCAAAAACAGCCCAGAAAAGAACTGGATCAGAAGAAAAAACACCAAACACTATGAATTTCCCCGCAAAACCACCCTAAACTCACCTGATCTTCTTCAAAACCCACAATCCACTCCCATTTACCCTAACGACCAACGAGAATCCAACTAAAACCCAACGGAGACCCCAAAACAAGTCGAAAACACCCCAAACAAGAACAGGATAACCCCTAAAAAAGAAAGAAAACCCCAAAAAACATAGATCCACCCCAAAAACACACTAAACCTACCTGATGTTCTCCAAGTCCCAAAGTCCACTCCCAACAAACTTAAAACACATTAGGAAATCAACGAAACGCAACGGAAACCCCAAAACACGTCAAAAACACCACAAAAAAAAAGCGGGATCACCCCCAAAACCGAAAGAAAACCCTAAAAGCCGTTGATCCACCCCAATAGTCCCCCTAAACCTACCTGATGTTCTCCAATACCCACAATTTACACGTTTTCACCATGATGAACAACAAGAACCCAACAAAAACCAACGGAGACCCCAAAATATGTCAAAAACACCCCAAACAAGAATGGGACCACCCCAAAAACAGAAGAAAACGCTAAAAAAAAAAAAAAAAAAAAAAAAAACAGAAGAATTCAACCAAAACCATAGATTCACCACCCAGAAAAACTTAAACTCACCTGATATTCTCCAAAACCCACAATTTACACTTTTCCAACATGATGACCAACAAGAACCCAACAAAACCCAACGGAGACCCCAAAACACATCAAAAACACACCCAAAAAGAACGGGATCACCCCAGAAAAACAGAAAAAAAAAAAAAACAAATACCATGAATCCACCCCAAAAGTCCCCCTAAACCTACCTGATGTTCTCCAAAACCCACAATTTACCCTTTTCCACCATGATGCCAACGGAAAACCCAACGAAACCCAACGGAGAACCCAAAACACATCAAAAACACCACAAACAAGAACGGAATCACCCCCAAAACTGGAACAAAATCCCCAAAAAGCACGGATCAAATCCCAAAACCACCCTAAACCTACCTGATGTTCTCCAAAACCCACTATTCAGCCTTTTCCACCAAAATGAACAAGGAAAACACAACGAAACAAAACAGAGACCACAAAACACGTCAAAAACACCCCAAACAAGAACGGAATCACCCCCAAAACTGGAAGAAAATCCCCCAAAAACATAGATCCACCCCAAAAAACACCCTAAACCTACCTGATGTTCTCCAAAACCCACAATTTACACTTTTCCACCATGATGACCACGAGAAACCCAATGAAACCCAACGGAGACCCCATAACACGTCCAAAACACCCCAAACAAGAAGAGGATCACCCCCAAAAACGAAAGAAAACCCCAAAAAGCACGGATCCAATCCCAAAACCACTCTAAACGTACCTGATGTTCTCCAAATCCAAATGTCCACTCCCAACCACCATAAAACCCATTAGGAACTCAACGAAACCCAACGGAAACCCCAAAAACACCTCAAAAACACCCCAGAAAAGAACTGGATCAGAAGAAAAAACACCAAACACTATGAATTTCCCCGCAAAACCACCCTAAACTCACCTGATCTTCTTCAAAACCCACAATCCACTCCCATTTACCCTAACGACCAACGAGAATCCAACTAAAACCCAACGGAGACCCCAAAACAAGTCGAAAACACCCCAAACAAGAACAGGATAACCCCTAAAAAAGAAAGAAAACCCCAAAAAACATAGATCCACCCCAAAAACACACTAAACCTACCTGATGTTCTCCAAATCCCAAAGTCCACTCCCAACAAACTTAAAACACATTAGGAAATCAACGAAACGCAACGGAAACCCCAAAACACGTCAAAAACACCACAAAAAAAAGCGGGATCACCCCCAAAACCGAAAGAAAACCCTAAAAGCCGTTGATCCACCCCAAAAGTCCCCCTAAACCTACCTGATGTTCTCCAAAACCCACAATTTACCCTTTTCCACCATGATGCCAACGGAAAACCCAACGAAACCCAACGGAGAACCCAAAACACATCAAAAACACCACAAACAAGAACGGAATCACCCCCAAAACTGGAACAAAATCCCCAAAAAGCACGGATCAAATCCCAAAACCACCCTAAACCTACCTGATGTTCTCCAAAACCCACTATTCAGCCTTTTCCACCAAAATGAACAAGGAAAACACAACGAAACAAAACAGAGACCACAAAACACGTCAAAAACACCCCAGACAAGAACGGAATCACCCCCAAAACTGGAAGAAAATCCCCCAAAAACATAGATCCACCCCAAAAAACACCCTAAACCTACCTGATGTTCTCCAAAACCCACAATTTACACTTTTCCACCATGATGACCAACGAGAAGGGTTAGGGTAAAGGTTTTCATTTGTTAAAGCTGAAACGCAGTATGCATTCTGGAACGTCACAGCCAGAGCTGCCTATGGCAATGTGAGAGAGCAAAAGATGGAGCAGATGTTCTACTCCTAGTTCTTTCTTTATACGTAAATAAAAGTTTGAGCTAATTCCAGTTGGAAGAGTTCCAATTACTTGTTTGGTCATAATGTCTTTTAATATTGAAAGCTGCAGCAAAAGCATGGGGATTTTTGCTTCTAGAAACACCCTAGTTCTCTTGTCTGCACTATGCATGCTTTTGAGCTAAAACTGGTTAAAAAATAAAAAGAAAAATCACACACACACAAAAAAAAAAAAAAATACACCACAGCTGCTGCTGCTCTCTTTCTACTTCCTTGTGCTTTGCCCCTACCCTTCCCAAGTCGGACCCGGACCCCGCTGCGGCTAGCACACGCGTCGCCCAGGACCGCAGCCTACGACCTCGGGACGGTCGCATCCCGCGCCTCCGGCAGGAGCTACCCGGGAGGGCAGGACGGCCTGCCGCAGCTCCGCAAGAGACCGAACCTGCTGGATTCCGGGACGGCCAGAGCCCGAGCCGGTGGGCAGCAGCCTCCCGCTTCACGGCTCGGCAGTGAAGCTCACGGTTCATCGTCCGGGTCACGGTTCGTCGCCCGACTTCGGACCCACGGGACAGCCGGCACCCGCGCCGCCGGAGGCCGGACACACGGTCCTCGGCATCGCCGTCCCCGAACCGCACGAAGTCACACACGGTCTCCGGTGCGTCCAGCACACGCATCGCAAAGACCGGAGCCCAGATTATAGGATCAGCCAGCCCCGCGCCGCCCGAGGTCGGACCGGGAACCCGGTGCGCTTGGCACATGCGTCGCCAAAGACCGGAGCCCTGGGAAGCGTGATGGCCGGATCCCACGCAGCCCGAGTTCGGACCCACGGGACCTGGGACAGCCGGCACCCGTGCCGACCGAGGCCGGTCACGCGGGCCCCGGGACCACAGTCCCCGAGCCTCCCGAGGTCGGACCCGGACCCCGTGTGTTGGGGCTGTCTGAGCTGGAGTCACCGTTTCCCTGCAGCAGCCCGCACAGTGCTGTACTCTGCACTCGTAGCTGGAACAGCACTGATATCACTCCAGTGTTGTGTCTGCGTAGTGCTGGCACAGCATCAGGACTCCTTCCAAGCTCCCAAGAGCCAGCAGGCTAGGGGTGGGCAAGTTATGGGGAGGGGACGTTGTCGGGCCAGCTGACCTAATCCAACTAAAGGGATATTCTGTAACACCCGATGTCACACTCAGCAATAAAAGGGGGGGCTCTCGTGGGGGAGGGGGCTGTTCCTCCTGAACATCCACTACGCGTTTGAGGCCCTGCTTCCCAGGACATGGCCGAACACCGCTCGCTGATGGGAAGTAGAGAATAATTTTTTTCTCTCTCGGTGCTTCCATGCGGACTTATTGTTTCTTTTGTTTCTTTTTCTCCCCATTCCCTTTCCCTTTAATTATACCTTTCTTATCTCAAACCTCGAGCTCTCTGTGTTGTATTTTCTCCCCCTTCCTCTTTGAGGAGAGGGGGAGTGAGAGAGCGGTTGTGGTGGAGCTCGGCTGCCCACCTAAGTAAAACCACCACAGTCCTTTTTGGTGCCTAACGAGGGTTGGGCTCCAAAAGGGTTGTGGCGCTCGAGGGTTGAGATAACAGTAGTATTGATTGAAGTATTTACAACTAACATATTGGTTGTCATAATGCTCGGTTTTCTGGTAATACTTTTCTCTGTGGATATGTTGTATGTAGCCCAGTCTCTGTTTTCTTTTTTCCTTTACATCCGATCGGAGAAAATGTTGAAGTCTGTGCTTGTTTTTTTAACATGTTGTGCTGTAACATACTGGCCTTCAGTTTGGTTTGGTATTCAAGCCCGGCATTGTTATCCTCCTGGTCTCCTGGAGATTATATTATTGACAATATTAAGAATTACAGTGCCTTCTTTTTTGCCCCCAGCAGTCAATCAGTGAATAATATCGGGTGTGGTGCCTTCTACTTTTCTCCCTGTGGGCTAATTACAGCAGCCTTTCAGTATCTTGGATACCCCTGGTGAGATATTATCCTCATATACTAGGTGTAGTGTTTGTCTTCTTCCCCAAGGCAAAGCAGTTTATTAAGAATATTATCCAAGGACCTGTCCCCAGACAAAGTTGTGGGTGGCAAGGTGTGTGGGGGGATTTGGGCAGGTACCTATCACGGTTTTCTCCTCCAATGGTTCTAAATTTCACCCCTGAACAAGTACAAAATCCAAGAAAGTTGTTAGAATGTTTGAAAGATGTATGCCCTGACCCTGGCAATACTAGAGAACTCCTCTAGCTGGCTGCACTCTGCTGGGGTCTGGCTTACGCCTATCAGATGTCAATTAACATTGCCCAGCACCCTCAAGGGGATAGGGAGGTTCTTGAATTTGATGATGAGACAGCACACACTGTGACCACCCCAGATGACCGACCACCTTTGGTATCAGTCGCCCCCGTAGTAAAGACAAAACAGTGGAAACGGAGATCAGGTCGTTTAGTAAGGGAAGGAGCTCCTCCTATGGATGAGGGAGAAGAGGAAAAGGCAAGCGGCTCTAAAGCAGCGTTATCACGGCAACATCACGAAGAAGAGACTGAAATCATAGATGAATCAGAAACTACTCGGTCTCTATCCTTGAGTGAGCTGCGAGAAATACGAAAAGCCTTCAGTCGCCGTCCAGGTGAGCACATTCGACGCTGGGATAGTGGGGCCAATACCCAACAGCTAGAAGGCAACAAAGCCAAGCAGCTGGGATCCCTTTCTAGAGAAAGGCTCATTGACAGAGTAATTGGAAGAGAGGCACAAGTTATCAGCCTCTGGAGGCGAATCCTAACAGCTGTGAAAGAAAGGTATCCCCACAAAGAGGGTATTGTCTCCCAAGTAAACAAATGGACCACTATGGATAAGTTACCACTTGTCTATATGGATATGGATAAGATTCCAGCAGCTGCGGGAATTAGCTGTGCTGGAGATGCTTTATAGTGATTTAAACAACGCCCAGGCACCTAAAGACCCCGATGAAGTCCAATGTACAGCGTCCAGGTGGCGGAAGTTTGTACGGGCTGCTCCCCCAACACATGCCAGCACACTGGCAGTCATGGGTTGGGACGAGGGGATGGGGGCAACTGTGGACAACGTGTCCAATCAACTTCATAAATATGAAGAAAATCTCTCTGCCCCAGTACGGGACTGCATTTCAGCTGTGGAGAGACTGTCCCAACGGTTAGATGAACACATAGCTTCGTCCTCACCTAGACGGAAAAATCTTTCGGCCTTCAAGCACCAGCAGTCCCCGGCTCAAACAAGGGAGAATCCGGGACGCACACCGCGAGGTACCTTGTGGTTTTATTTACGTGACCACGGGGAATATAGGAGGAAGTGGGACGGTGAACCGACCTCGGCCCTAGCTGCTCGGCTACGTGAGCTACGGAAAGATACAGCAGCAACAAAGAGGGCCCCTAGGAGGATTGCTGCCCCGGTTTCTGTTGAACAGTCCCCCAGAGGGAGTAGAAGGAACAGTAATACTCCTGACCCTGATGAAGAGACTTCTCCTTCACGTTTGGAAGAAATAATTGATAGATACTCTGACCAGGACTAGTGGGGCCCTGCCTCTAGCCAGGTAGAGGAGAGGGACAACCGGATTTACTGGACTGTGTGGATTCGATGGCCTGGCACACCGGAACCGCAAAAATAGAAAGCTTTAGATGACACAGGCGCACAGTGTACTCTAATGCCGTCAGGCCACCAAGGGGCAGAACCCATCTCTATCTCCGGAGTGACGGGGGGATCCCAAGAGCTAACCATATTGGAAGCTGAAGTGAGTCTAACTGGGAATGAGTGGCAAAAGCACCCCATCGTGACTGGCCCAGAGGTTCCGTGCATCGTCGGCATAGACTACCTCAGGAAAGGATACCTCAAGGATCCAATAGGGTACCGGTGGGCTTTTGGCATAGCTGCCTTGAGCACAGAGAAGATTAAGCAGCTGTCTACCCTGCCTGGTCTCTCACAAGACCCTTCTGCTGTAGGATTGCTGAGGATTGAAGAACAGCAAGTGCCAATTGCGACTACAACTGTGCACAGGCGGCAATAGCGCACCAACCGAGACTCCCTGATTCCTCTCCATGAGTTAGTTCACCATCTGGAGAGCCAAGGAGTGATCAGCAAGACTCATTCACCTTTTAACAGTCCTATATGGCCAGTGCGAAAGTCCAATGGCGAGTGGAGGCTAACAGTGGACTATCGGGGCCTGAATGAAGTCACACCACCACTAAGTGCAGCAGTGCCAGACATGCTAGAACTTCAGTACGAACTAGAGGCAAAGGCAGCCAAGTGGAATGCTACTATCGATACTGCTAATGCATTTTTCTCTATCCGTCTAGCAGCAGTATGCAGGCCACAATTTGCTTTCACTTGGAGGGGCATTCAGTATACTTGGAATCGACTGCCCCAGGGGTGGAAACACAGCCCTGCCATCTGCCATGGACTGATCCAGACGACACTGGAACAGGGGAACGCTCCTGAACACCTGCAGTATATCGATGATATCATCGTATGGGGTAACACAGCAGAAGAAGTTTTTGGGAAAGGGAAGAAAATAATTCCAATTCTCCTGAAAGCTGGATTTGCCATTAAACAGAATAAGGTCAAGGGACCTGCACAGGAAATCCAGTTGTTGGGGGTAAAATGGCAGGATGGACGTCGCCACATTCCGACGGATGAGATCAACAAAATAACAGTTCTGTCTCCGCCAACCAGCAAAAAAGAAACAGAAGCGTTCCTAGGTCTTGTGGGATTTTGGAGAATGCATGTGCCAGGCTATAGTCAGCTTGTGAGTCCTCTATATTGAGTGACTCGAAAGAGGAACTGACCATTGAGGCCATCACACAGGTTACCCATCAGTGTGAGACCTGTGCTGCAATCAAACGAGCCATGAGGGGAAAGTCTCCCTGGAATAGTGGGAGATGGCTTGGATTTCGATCTGGTGAGGTCTGGCAGATTGACTACATCGGACCACTTCCACAAACCCGCCAAGGCAAACGGTACATAATCACCATGGAAGAAGCAACTACTGGGTGGCTGGAAACATACCCTGTAAACCATGCCACGGCCCGAAACTATCTTGGGCCTGGAAATACAAGTGCTGTGGGATTGCATTCGTGGGATTGTTTTTGCCAAAGGTCCAGGGTATACCTGGTGGGTGATGCAGAAAGATGGGGATATCAAGTGTGTGCCTCAAGGAGATTTAACACTGGGAGAAAATTAATCTGTCATCCAAGTTATGTGTTGTAAGAGGACACTGCAGAACCAATGAAAGGTCAACTTTGCAAGGAACCAGGCAAGTGCAACAGTGATGTGAGCTAAGCTGGTGCTGGTGTCAAGAAAACCAACTTCGCCTGCCCTGAGTGACCACTTTGACAGATGATGGTGAAACCATCAACAGTTTTTATGAGCATTTTGGGAAAAGACCTATAGAATAAAGAGAAGTACAGACATAAAAATGCTTCAATGGACAGAAAACTATGGTGATGAGACCATCTATATACTAAACTGTACCTGATTGTGACACAAATGTTATGGAATAAGGGGTGGAGCACTCGTAGCTGGAACAACACTGAAATCACTCCAGTGTTGTGTCTATTGCTGCATAGTGCTGGCACAGCATCAGTACTCTTTCCAAGTCCCCAAGAGTAGGCACGGGTGCCGGCTGTCCCGTGTTCCGTGGGTCCGAACTCGGGCTGCGTGACGCACGACCATCCCGCGGCCCTGGGCGCCGTTCTTGGGCGACGCATGTGCCAAGCGCACCGGGTTCCCGGTCCGACCTCGGGCGGCGCGGGGCTGGCTGATCCTATAATCTGGGCTCCGGTCTTTGCGATGCGTGTGCTGGACGCACCGGAGACCGTGTGTGACTTCGTGCGGTTCGGGGACGGCGATGCCGAGGCCCGTGTGTCCGGCCTCCGGCGGCGCGGGTGCCGGCTGTCCCGTGGGTCCGAAGTCGGGCGACGAACCGTGACCCGGACGATGAACCGTGAGCTTCACTGCCGAGCCGTGAAGCGGGAGGCTGCTGCCCACCGGCTCGGGCTCTGGCCGTCCCGGAATCCAGCAGGTTCGGTCTCTTGCGGAGCTGCGGCAGGCCGTCCTGCCCTCCCGGGTAGCTCCTGCCGGAGGCGCGGGATGCGACCGTCCCGAGGTCCTAGGCTGCGTTCCTGGGCGACGCGTGTGCTAGCCGCAGCGGGGTCCGGGTCCGACTTTGGCTTTGTCAGGGACGGCGGTCCCGGGCTCCATGTGTCCGGCCTCGGGCGGCGCGGCCGGCTGTCCCGTGTCCCGGCGATCAGAACTCGGGCGGGTTGGGGGCCGACTGTGCCGTGAAGCGGGAGGCTGCTGTCTGCCGGCTCGGGGTCTGGCCGTGCCGGAGACAGGGGGTTCGGTCCCGTGCGAAGCTGCGGCCGGCCGACCCGCGCTCCCCGTTTCTCTATCCCGGGGCGCGGAATCTGACCCTCGCAAGCTCCTGGGCTCCGTTGTCGGGAGACGCTTGTGCTAGTCGCAGCGGTGCGGCCGGCCGTCCCGATTCTCTGGGATCCGGTCTTGGGCGACGCTTGGGAGCGCAGAAGCTCTTGGGAACCCAGCTGCTAGGGACAGCCGGCCCCGCGCCGCCCGAGGCGGGACACCTGGACACCGCGACCGCCGGCCCCGAGAAGCCGAGTTCGGCCCCGGAGCCCGCGGAGTCTAGCACAAGACCGGTGCCCAGGGTTTCGGGACGGCCGGCCACCGAACCGCACGGGACCGAAAGCCCGCTCTCTGGGAAGCCGGCGGACGCCAGCCCCCCGCTTCACTGCACGGCCGGCCCCCACGCCCCCTGAAGTCGGATCCCCGGGACACGACATAGCCGGCCCCCGCTAGCCGACGGCCCCGGAATCGCCGTCCCCGAACCGTCCGATGTCGGACCCGGCACCCGGTGCTGCTTGCAAACGCGTCGCACAAGACCGGAGCACAGGGGCTCGGAAGAGCCAGCTCCCGCCCTGCCGGAGGCCGGACTCCCGGGCTATGTCCACATGTCTCTTCAATACTTTTAAGGATCGGGTCTCTTACCACTTCCCCGGGCAGCCTGTTCTAATAGCAAAGCACCCCTTCCATGAAGAAATGCTTATTCAGTATCGAGCTAGCCAGTGCTGGTAAACAGAGGTGTTTCTCCCTAGGGGTAGGGCTTGGCATTTCCCTCTCCTGAACTTCAAAAGGTTCCTGCCTGCCCCTATCTGCAGCCTGTCAAGGTTCCTCTGAATGCGCAGCCCCCCATACAAGCGCCTTTTCCACAGAAGCCACTGACCACCCGCCGCCTCGCCCCCTCCCAATTCGGCCTGCCCCAGGGCGCCACCGACCACCAACCTCCTTGCAGCACCACGCCTCAGCATCCCGAGCTATCCCGACAGCTTCCACCCATCGGGAGGTCCCACTTGTAATAAATGACCGAGTCCCAAATAGGCTTACAATTAATGTTTATGATTTATTAAAGGAATAGAGGTAAGCAAGCAGCGCTGGGTGCGCCAGGAGTCTCTGCTCCACCAAGACGCACACAAGTTACATCAGGCGGCTGGTTTTTATGCTGCTAGGCTAATACATATTCATTACTACTTCTACAAAAGGCAGGGTTATTCTAATTAGTTCCCAGAATCCAAACCCTCCCACTGGTGCAGGCGTTATCAGTCTCCGGTGGTCCCTCTGGGGGCCGCTCGTACTGAAGGCTCGTAGTCTTCCTCCCAGGCTTTGTCCTTTGGTCGTTCTTCAGCTTCTCCCCTCCCCTTATTTAGTAGTTGCTGGGCCAGATGTCAGAAAGCTGTGTCTCGTGCAGTAGTCCGCACAGGCACTGCATAGCAAACACACCAAGTAACATTGACTTCAGTTACTCGCAACAGTTACTCACCTGATAAAGAACTGCATGCAATAAAGGCATCAATACTACATTAGTTTATTCTAACAGATCCTACTAGCTGTTACCTCAAAAAGATGTGCGTACCCCTCGCTACTTGGAAACGCATCAGTCCATAAACTCTCATCCACCTGAAGAAGCCTGCAACTGACCGAAGGAAAAACAAACACCCCAAAGAGCAGCCCAAGCAGAATAAGCTCTCTGAGGGGATGCCTGGGACTCACATACCATTTGGCCTCGCCTAGCACCCAAACCCAATCACCTGGGAAAGGGTAGGGGCAAAGCACAAGGAAGTAGGAAGAGAGCAGCAGCAGCTGTGTTTTTTTTTTTTTTTTTGTGTGTGTGATTTTTCTTTTCATTTTTTAATCAGTTTTAGCTCAAAAGCATACATAGTGCAGACAAGAGAAGTAAGGTGTTTCTAGAAGCAAAAATCCCCATGCTTTTGCTGCAGCTTTCAATATTAAAAGACATTATGACCAAACAAGTAATTGGAACTCTTCCAACTGGAATTAGCTCAAACTTTTATTTACGTATAAAGAAAAAAATAGGAGTAGAACATCTGCTCCATCTTTTCCTTTCTCACCTTGCCATAGGCAGCTCTGGCTGTGACGTCCCAGATTGCATACTGCTTTTCAGCTTTAAAAAATGAAAACCTTTACCCTAACCATTATCCTAACCATTAGCTTACCCTTATTCTTACCCTAAACCTAACCCTAATCCTTACCCTTACCCTAATCCTTACCCTACCCTTATACTTACCATTACTCTATCCTTTACCCTAACTCTTACCCTTACCCTAAACCTTACCCCAACCCTTACCCTAAACCTAACCCTTTCCCTAAACCTTCTCCTCACCCTAAGCCTTACCCTTAGCCTTACCCTAAAACTTACCTTTGCCCTAACCCTTACCCTAATCTGAACCCAAACCCTAACCCTAATACCCTCACCCTAACCTTTACCCTAAGCCTAACCACAGTCCCAACCCCTAACCCCAAACCCTTACCCTAACCCTCTAAACCTACCCCTAACCTATCCCTAACCATAACCCTCTAAGCCTAACCCTAAACCACTAACCCTAACAATAACCCCCAACCCCAACCCTCACCCGAAACCCTAACTCTAGCCCCAGCCCTAGCCCCTAACCCTAACCCTAGTTCCCGAGAACTACATCTCCCGGTATGCTCTGGGCATTCAACATGGCCTCCCGGAAGTCCCGAATCCGAAAACTACATTTCCCGGCATACTCTGGGTACGCAACATGGCCTCCCGGAAGTCTGGAGTACAAGAACTACATCTCCCGGCATGCTCTGGGCACACAACATGGTCTCCCAGTGCCGGAAAACTACACCTACCAGCATTCCCCGCACAGCCAGCATGGCCAATCACAGGCCGAGTGCTCGAGAACTGCATTTACCAGCACTCACTGGAACCCTCACCGCCCTTACAAAAAAAGCCTCAAGCCCTAACATCCAAAAAACCTCGAAACCCCTACAGACCTAACCCAAACTATTTACCACAGATGTAGCAGTTGTTGTGTTGTAGGTCTGTCTCACTGTTCCTCTAAGCATCCCCTCTTTGTCTTTTAGAGGTGTTGTAACTGTTTGAAGAGGGTAGATTGAAGCA